>NC_143013.1:296206306-296506306 GCF_055824585.1 Amblyomma mixtum | reverse complement strand
AATTCTTTGCCATCTCGGGTCACATGCTCGCTTTCGCTCCACCTAAATATCACTGACGGAACCAGGACATTCGTGGTGCGCGAAGAAGCAGAAGAGGGAGTGGAGTAAATGTTGGGCAGGCATGTTGTCTCTGTGGCATTGTCTTTCATAAAAATGAAAAAAAAACTAACAAAATTCTGCGGGCTCACAGCGAGAAATCTCAGTGCGGGCTGCCCAATAATGAAACCTACTCCTCGTCAGGGAGTGAATGAAGTGCTCGGCAAATTTTTCTGTGTGCCGGCAAATTTTTGGGGTAGCGACCACCTTTGCCTCCTCTGGGGGTTGTCACTGCAAAACATATTTGCAGGAAACAGCATTTTCGTATCTCCGGGGCATGATACTTTTTAGTACTACCGCGAGACACCCGTGTCTTATTGCAAGCTAACGTTTGGACGCTTTCCGTGTCTATTAGGGAACGGCGCAATCTTCTGTGACCCAAAATGGCGCCTCCCGATTGTACAAAGGGTGTCACCATCACCTTGGTACAAGCACTTCGACGTCGTGCCCTCTACCTGGAAGAGCCAGTTGTCCATGCCGGGCTCGAGCAGGGCGCGCAGGTGGTGCATGGCGGCGAAGAGGACGCCGTTGTCGACCAGCACGCGCCGTACCTCGGCGAAGAAGTCGTCCTGGTCGAAGTACTGGATCGCGTTCACCGCCGACACCAGCGCCACCGAGTTGCTACGCAGCGGCAGGCACTCCGCTCTCGCCTCCCTGGGCGACGCCACGCGGGATATATCGCACGATGCATGCAGGGTCCGTCTCAGAGGTAGTGACGTCCGGCTGAAATCAAGCCGAGGACGTAGACACGAGGGGCACATAACGGAGCGGGTTCAAGGAAAAGGTGAACGCAGCAGGGGGCGGCTAATTCAGGTGGGCAAATTTAACAAGCAGTTAGCGATGATAAGGCGTCCGCCGATGGCGCAAGCAGGGGTAGTTGATGATCAATAGCAGAGGCATTTGGCTTGCCGTGGGAAAAACCTGGCTGATGATGATGAGGAGAAGGAGAATTGTACTGAAAAGGAAGTTAGATGAGACCTATAAAATTTACTCGAATCGTAGGAATTTTCGCTAAGTTTTACAACGACATCTACAGCTAAAGTAGTCATATTAGCTCTCTACAGAAACTTCCGGGCGTTGCAGATAACGCAGCTGAGCACTCCAGGGTGGCATAATCTATGGTCAGGCACTTTCCGGGCTTTTTTGCTATGACTCCAGGGGCAAGACAATCTGTATGAAATTGTCTCAAAAAGAAGAAAAAATTCTGGGGACGCTTAAGTAGCCTTAAGTGTGTAATGCGATAGCGTCGCTAACGATGCGGTATGAGGTGGTCGAAACCATATGAGCAATTGTGTAGTGGCGTCATTACTGCTGTTCTCTGTGGTCGTTGCCGGTGTTTGAATTACCCGCGCCAGGTCACGTGGTTGCGATGTCAAATTGTTGTCGACCAATGAGGAATTTCGTTGTAACCTTGGGGTCTGCACTGAACATCTATTTTAACGCTATCGCGTTGATACTGGCATGGCAGACTATATACCGTCAGATAATGCTGGCAGACAACAAATAAAATCGCGAACGTTAACGGAGTACTGAGATATGATGCCACGCATATATAATAAGTGCGAAAACAGAACAAAAAAAAGACAGCAGCTCCGCGGTGACCCACATGTAAGTGACGTTGCCGTGTCGCCTCCTGGCCCCGGCCTCCTCGATGAGGGAACGGCTGATGTCGGCGCCCACCACATTCTTGAAGTAGGGACAGAAGAGCTCGGTGCTCTGGCCCGGCCCGCAGCCCACGTCCACGCACAGCTCCCGCTTGGACAGCTGCGAGGGCAGCAGCAGTCAGGCTCGCGTAAGACTCGCAACTATGTGCAGCAACGCAAGGGGCATGCTTTGTGAACTGCAGTCTGATTCTCATAACACTCGCTTCGAACCACCTTTGCCTCAAAGCGAGTAACTCTGCAGCACTGTATCCGCGGTTTATGGAGCAGTTTCTGTTTGTCAGAGTAGGGAGTTGTAACTGAAACCTCTAGCGTTCACTCTCTGAATAATAATTAAAAGACTTATCCGTTAGGGCCTGAATCATGCGGGCGAGGAAGTCCCAAGAATGGTGGGTTCTGTCAGTGCAGGTCTAGGACTGGGCATTCTGGAGGATTGCGAGGGTGCTGGCACCAAAGAGTCTTCACTCTGAGATTAAAAATTCTGGGAGATTTAACTTCTTTTTCCGCACGTCTTGTATTTGCCGCACAAGGATAGAAAACCTCCCTTGGACGCCCCGAAGACGTCCTGAATGTCCGCCGGACCCACAACGGAGTTTCAATGCCCATTGGGTAGTGGCAGACGCGGACTGCCCATTTGCATGCAGGTCACCGACAAATTCACGATGCGCGAAGTTTTCAGTGTTCTTCAGTGTGTATACCTTCTGGTCCACGTACGCGATGACCTCTTGAATCACAGAGTCGGGAAGGCTGGGCCTTGCCTGCTTGTACAGCTTCGAAAGATCGGTGCCCTCGATGTTGACGCTGAACTTGTCCCGCGGCGACTCGTCCTGCAGCCCTCTCGATGTCCGGTAACGAGCCTGATGGCATCTCACTGCGGGCGTCGCAGGTGTCACGTGTGAGTGCTAATACGTCATCACTTCCAATGGGTAACAAGCCTGCTCTAAAAGGGCATTTGTTTGGCCTGGACAACTTATGTCAAACAAACTGGCTCAACACAATATATTAACCAGTCCTCCCTGCAGGGCACTGCGTGCAACAATGTCCAATGAAAGCTGAAAAAGGGAACACCAAAACGACAAATTCAAACATAACCAGATCGTGTTTGTTTTCGTGCATGGATTTTTCTATATTTCACTTTCGTCATCCGCTGCGTGACGGATAACCTCAACAACAGCAGTCAGCAGCCATAACTTTGAATACATGGTCACATCAAACGCACACTGCATACATTGTCGCCTGGGTTGAAGGCTAAGTTATTCCTGTTATCTAGGTTTGTTTGCAAGAAGATGAAGAAAAGGATCAAGGAGCAGACGAAGAAAAAGGTAGCCCCGGTGGCCCCGATAAAGCACTGGAGCTTCAATTTTTGGCGTCCTTTCCACTCGAGATGTTATTTACAACCTCCTAACGCCTGACACAAGACATTTGCGCGAGTGTGGTCGCCTGTTTATGTACAGAGCACCGCTGGCTTGGGCTGTTTCAACTATCAGTGAGCACACGGCGTGAAAATTTATCAAAAGGTGCTCCGCATCTCCTCAGTTTTATGTTAAACGCCGGCAACTGGACGTTTGAAACTTCATAAGAACCGCTGGAGAAGGGCCTTCATTAATCTGCTCGACGAGCAGGCTTTAAGATCACCTCTGATCGTGTGCCTTCGCCCCTCAAAAACATATCTAGGCTACTAGAAACGCCGTTTGGGAATAATATATTGGTTTAGGCCACTATGGGTTTTTGGTTTATGGTTGTTTAACGTCCCAAAGCGACTCATGCTGTGAGGGATGCCGTAGTGAAGGGCTCCGGAAATTTCGACCACAGGCCCCTGGCCAGGCTCGGGCTCTGAGTCTCGGGCTCGTGCCGGGCTCGGGACTCAGTGAGGCCCCTGAAGTGCTCTAGCTTCCATATAATGCATGTACGCTTCCACGGGGGCTCCCGCCGGAGACAGATGCCACGAAAAGAGTGAAAAAGTACACCACTGCATAACGGAACATCCTATTACATTTCAGGCTGTAACGTAATCTTGCGGTCGTGCGTAGCACGAATTGGCCAGCAAACTCTTTATCGCTTCGTTTCATCGCGCCTTTGCACTGGCGCTGTAGTCGAGGTCGCAAGCTTTGGTGCTGAATTCCGACGCCATCAATGCATCCTTCCAAAATAATTCTGCTTCGGACTCTAAAGAAATGCAAACATCTGCTACGCACTGCCCGCGACACGAGTGCCACAAGCCCGAATTCAACCGACTCGACGTTTCGGATACTTGACTGCTCACGCAAGCGGCTTCCTCTTCCCCAGACACGGTGCAGCAGCATGGGCGCAGTGTTGCACAGTCGGTCGACACCATGCGAGAATGTTTCAGGATGCAGAAATCATCCACGTTCCGCCACGCAATGGCGGAAGGCTTCTTCGTTTTCCTCTTCTCCTAGAAGCGCGTATTTTCAGAGGTTATTTATTTCTCCTCCTCCCGCCGCCTTCCTGCCTGAAAAAGCATAACTGCTCCAACATTGCTTGTTTGTTTTGTGTTTCAAGGAAGGACGCAAGACTAGCGACGAAATAGGGATCGTGCAAGTTTGTGCAAGGGCGGCACGCTTCCTAGCCCTTTAATATGAAACTCTGGCGCTTATCTGATTAGCACGCGCCTTACATATATGCACTGTCTATATACTTCATCAGAGATGTGACATTATCAAGATCGCAAAACGAATTGATTCGCGACATATATACAACCAGACACCACACGTGGCATAAAAGGGTGGCCCATGCAGCTTCTTTGCTAATCTGGAGCATGAAAAAAAATACTGAAGTAAAAAATGAAATATGAAGAAGTTGTACCTGCTAGGAATGAATTCAGTTCTTGCTGTTCACCTCTTCCAAAATGGTACGAAGTCAGTTGGAAGTTAAAACACGTGTGCTGCCTGCCTTAACTCGTCCCTGCTTCCAAGCACTACAGCAGTCAACTTGGGTAACCATCATACCAGGCCCAACTCCAGCCTCGTCCGAGCCACTCAAACAAGCGAAAGGGGCACCGGAGAGAGCGAAAAACATTCACAGAACGGTTACCACTGCGTAACCTAGGATTCAGCGAAAGCTGTGAAGGTATTTTTCACGATATATGTTGAGGTAGTAGAGAATATGAGAGTGAGTTCACATCTGTATAGTTCTAAAGCGCTGCTTTTAGTTTTCCGCACATAATCGTACTTAGATTACCTCTCATCTTCAGTCCGTCGCTCTAGGCCACCGATGGCGAACTCATCGGGCTGCGCTTTCCGCAGCAGATGAACCGCGCTGCACTCCTCCGCTGTCGCCGTACTCTCCCTCATCCTTCCCCGATAGCCGCCATCCGGTTACGCATTCCTTCGCTCTCGGCATCGCCCCTTCCAGGGTAACTACCATATAAATTTTCTTCCTTCCACGGTAGCCACCCCCCTGGTTGGCGATTCCTCCGCTCTCGCCATATCCACCTCCTTTCATGGTGCCCTCTTTCCGGGCGGTTCCCGTGGTAACCACCCTCCAGTGAAGCCTTCCTACACTCTCGCCACACCCTTCTCATTTCACGGTAACCCTTCTCCTTCTTCCAGGGTAACTACCCTCCGGCTTGTTCCCATGGCAACCACCCATCGATTGCGCCTTTTTATGCTTCGGTTTTCCACGGTAACCTCCTTCCGGACGGTTCCCGTGCTAACCACTCTCAGGGTACGCCATCTTACGCTCTCACTGTGCCCTCCTCTTTCCAGGGTAAGTACCCTCCGTGCGGTTCCCGTGGCAACCACCCGTCCGTCGCGGCTTTTCGCATTCTCTTCAAACCCTCCTCCGACGGTAACCACCTTCTGGACGACTCCTGTGGTAACCACCCTCCGGGTACGCCGTCTTACGCTCTCACTGTGCCCTCCTCTTTCCAGGGTAAGTACCCTCCGTGCGGTTCCCGTGGCAACCACCAGTCCGTCGCGGCTTTTTATACTCTCGCCAAGCGCTCCTTCGACTGTAACCACCTTCTGGACGGCTCCCGTGCTAACCACCCCCCGGGTACGCCATCTTACCTCTCTGCACGCCCTCCTCCTTTTACAGTAAACACCCTCCGAGTGGTTGCCATGGTAACGCACCCACCCGCAACGCCGTTGATTACGACATACTACTACAACGACGACGACGACGACGCGAAACCCAGGGACGGGGCGCTTCAGAGCTGTCGCTGTAAAAACTGACCGGCAAGCAGTGGCAAAAACTCTTGACGGTGTTAGTAGGACACTGGTCTCATGGGACAGTGGTAGAGACATCTTAATTCAATTAACTGACTCAGGCGGAGGAGCAATTGCCGGCCGACTACTGTAAGGCTCATCCTGCCTGAACATAAACATTACCACCAAAAAAGAGGAAACATAAGGGTCCCATTCAACGGCAACCCCGGCGTCGTCGGTGTGTCGACAAAAACAAGTAGCCCACCTGCGGCCTGCCACCTAGGTCACGTGGCCTTGTGACGTCATCACAACCTACCCACCATGGCATGTGGAAGTCTACCAACCGGACTGGGAGAAAACTGCCCACCGTGGCAGTTGGGATTTAAAATATGGACTTTTAGAATATAGGTGACCCTTCCAATTAGTGGCACAGGGGACTAGGAACTAGCGGGGCTCCAGTGCGCAGACGCAGGACAATAACCGCGCGGAGGGAGAAGCGTTATTGTTTTGCGCCTGCGTACTGGCCGCCCGCTATTCCCCTATGCCCTCAACCGATAGGGTCACGCTATTTTAAATGTCTCCATTGATCCCGAAAAGTTCGGGAAAAAGCAACCACAAGCCGCACCGGCGGCTTTGTTCGAAACTTCCACCTGCCTAGGCAGTGGCGCATCGCTTAACTGCTCCATCACTGCGCCAGGATTGGTATGTATAAAGTAAAGAATGGCCAATCCCGCATGTATGGGCATGTAAGTAGAATCTCAGCGACGTAGAAGGGACACTTGAGCAGGAAGGACCTCTAACACTATCGCATTGTACTCATGACGGCCGGTTAGTACGTTACGTGATGCAAAAAAAAAAAAATAGGCAGTGGCTTAGCTCAGCTATGCCAGGTTATACGTAGCGAGAGGTACGGTATATCTCTGGTTGCGTCAAGTTGTTTTGCTTATCGTTATGGTCCGACGACTCGAGTTTCTCCCGTCTCCTACGCCGCACAGCATCGGCCTCGCTCTCCTTGGCCGCCATGACAGTGTTTTTAAGCATGAAATGCTTTTAGCTCCCGTTGTCGGCATTGTGGTGCCGTCACGCCGAGACCGAGAGCCATCATCCGGGCACTGAATTCCACTCATCCGGGCTCTGAAACGAGAACATCCGGGCACCGTACGAGACTTATCGAGATTCAACGAGACTCTCTAAGCTCTCCTACGGGACCGGCATACAAGCGCCGGTTGCTCTCCAA
Organism: Amblyomma mixtum; assembly: GCF_055824585.1. Taxonomy (NCBI): domain Eukaryota; kingdom Metazoa; phylum Arthropoda; class Arachnida; order Ixodida; family Ixodidae; genus Amblyomma; species Amblyomma mixtum. Next base: position 296,499,146 of record NC_143013.1, on the reverse strand, counting down.
ACGAGTCACAAAAAATAACTGCTGCCAGTGTCTTCTCAATGTTTATCAAAATATCAGTCGAGCTGTGCATTTGATAATGCACGGAATTATAATTTCCGATTTCTAATAACGCGTGGAAAAAGCACATACATGTCACAATACACTTCGTTGTCATACGTGATCTGTTAGGGGCTTTGAGAGAAGGCCGCTTAGAGAAAGAGGGCGAGAAGGGCTTTCGGCGGAAAACTTCGCTCCCCACACTCACGCATGTAAAAGACCGGCCGCTTGGCCTTCAAGCCCTTTCCCCCTCTGGCAGGCAGATGTATACACGCTCGCGGAGTATTCGAACGCGCTGCATATACATTCTTGTCAGGCCTGCGTCTCGTCGTGTCCGCTGTACGCTTCTGCATCGTCCTGGATTTCAATGCCGCCACCGTTACAGCTGCTTAAGCCGAGCAATGGAGCCTGTGTTAGGTCCGTAAACATTTCATGCTTACTCTACTCTCGGTTATGGGAGAGGCGCAATTTTTCCCACCGCTGCATCACCATCATTTATACACCGTGACCCTCCTCCTCCCCTTGCCGTGCATGCGCAGTAGAGCACGGCGCGCCATCTGCGTGTCGCGCATGCGCAATCTCTCGGTCGGAGGCGAGCTGCGTCGGCGCGAAGCGCCGGCAGCTGTGACATCACTCGGCGGCTCCTCTCGGTGGGAGGCGAGCGGCGCACCAGCTGCGCGGTTGTGACGTCACTCGGCTCCTGGCGCATGCGCACAAGTGGCGCCGAAGGCCCACAGCGAAACGGCGCGACTGCGGGTAATGCAGCTCTCGCTACAAAATAGTCACCGTGTCTCCAAAGTGATACCAACCTAGGCCAATGCAGACACCCATAAACGCTATCGCGTCGTACCCTTAAAGGGCAACTGCGCAAAACTTTAGGAATTTCGCCACATTCAAAGATTTAAATCTATACAGGCTATAAGTAAAGCGTGAAAAGTTTCTTTTGTGTGTATGTGCGTCTGCGCTAGCGTTTAAAATGGTGTCGTAATCGAGGATTAAACTTTAGGTGCCTCCTCACAGCTCCGGAGGAGTGCGGAGAAGCTCGGTGTGAGGTCACGGACGGTAAGATTTCAAATTGGCGCTGCCGTCAACGACACCCTGCCGCGCATCGTTGCATACTGCCAAAACAACAGTAGGAGGGCTTTGCCGTCGGTGGCGCTGTTTTATACCACTGGAGTAGCAGGGCGCACGAGAAGTTTATCCTGTTGTCTCGAGACCCCTGAAATGTGTACTTCGTCCACGGTTTCGCCGCGCAGCCTTAAATCTTCGCAGGTCCGCAAGCCCACTTTCAGGCTCCCTGCTCACATTTTGTGCTCGAGGCCTAGGTTTCGAAAAAGTGCGCATTTCCTTTCAGGTGCTCGTAGTAACGAAATTTAGCAACAGAGTTTAGATCCTTCTAGGGCTCATTTTTCGGCTTGTCATTCGTACTACAGGAATGAGTAGTCCGCCGTATCACGAGCCATTGTTAGCTTAAACTACTACAAAGTGGTTGAGTTGTTCTACTACCAATATTATGTATTTCTGCTGACACAAATAAACATGCTTCTGTAGTAAAGAAACTGTTTGGCGAGTCAACAGTCTTTCACTACAGGCAAAACATCAGACGCTGGTTTATGTTCTTGGTTCTTGGACAACACACATGGGATAGTTCTGGTTACTACTTTGTTTTCTCTTGTGATGTATAGCAAAATCAGAAGTTGGTGTTAACACACTGTGGGCACAGGGAATCGACTCCGATTAACATAACGCTCGATCACTCCGAGCTTTTATTTTCAGACAAAAAAGGAGCAAAAAAAAACAAAGCACAGGTACGCACAGACACTTCAATGATTTGGCATGAATTGAAAAACAATAAAACAGAGGGTCACGCTGTCTTTCGTTTGACAGACACAAAGGTGTTTCCACCCTCCCGGCATAGAAACGCAACAACCCAAGCATGACCTTGCGAAAGAAAGTGTTGTCCGGCTGCATATGCTGTTATTGCTGAAGCCCGACTCGCTTACCACACGCAAGTCGCACTCATGGACTGTATATGCGCAACGTTATCACGGTGTGCCTGCTTAAAATTTCTCAGCTCCCGCATTTGGGTATATATATATCTAGACTCTTGTAATGTCAAAAACAAAAAATATATATTACTTTAAAACCATTAATATATTATTACTCTTAGGTCACATCTATAAACATCCTGGTGCAAGAGCATGCACCTATACAAGTCACGCCAAGTGTGGCGCTTCTGCAATTGCGACTTAGCTGCGGCAGTCTTCAGACTATAGAAGTGGGAGAAGTGGAGAGGGGCAGAAGAGTTTCCCAAGGAGGGTTTGCACAAGAACAAGCATTTTTGGTCAACGAAAAGAGGGGGAGCCGAAAGTATGGAGGTGTACTAGGGATCGGGATGCTCACTGCTCAACCCATCCCCACCTCTCTATCCTCTTCAGCACCTTCCCACACTGGATGCACACTGAGGAGGTCCAACATTTAACTAAGCTGGAAAAACAGCAACACGCTGGAACGTGGACGGGCTCCGATCGATTGAGACCTTTTCTAATGAGCATGCATGACATTTTTGGCAGAGAACAGTGGCATCCACGACAAGTCTAGCACGCCACTGAACAACTATACAGCGGTTGCTTTCAGCCAGCAGGTGAGAAGAAAAGGGTGCCACCCTTCAGTGTGCGTCTCTTCCATAATCCTCAAGTATCACCGTTGCACTAGTGACCCTGTAAAAAAAAATGGCCAATGAATGTCCAAATGGAAACCACCCATTGTGGTCCAAGGAATCGAAAGTTACCGTATTTTCCGGTGTATAAGACGCGGTTTTTTGTCAAAAATCTTGCTGGTGCGTCCTATACAAGGGAGCGTCTTATATGCGAATTTTTCGTTCTTTTTTTGCGAGTTCAGAAATTACTCAGGTTCATGCTCAAGCTTTTTTCACCGAAAAAATATCACTACCAATGATGCGGTAGTAACACGGTTAATACTTCAATACGGGGACCGCCGTGCGCAACTTTTTTTAGGTGAACTTTATCATTAAACGGCGGGGATGACGACTTCCAGAATCGCAAACACGCAGTCGCAGTCGGAGGCGCAAGCAAAAGTAATGTGAAATTCCAAAAGATGGCGACAGTCGCGCTTCTCGCCATTGTCAAAACAAGCCAAGCCGGCGTTCTTTTTTAGTCATTCTTTGCAACTTCGCAACCATGTACGTATTACGTCTGCATTGGTGACTTCGGCGTGTGTTTTCCACTACCTACACCTGTCGTCCTCGGTCTTACTATAGTATGCCACCGAAGTTGCGCAAGAGCTACACCGCAAAGTTCAAATTATCTGCGGGCAAGTATGCTACCGAAAACGGAAATCGGGCTGCGGGTCTACGGAGCTACGGAGCTTTCATGCGGTCAGATGAGTCCATCCAAGGTTCATTTCGCGATGGTCGAGCAAGCGTGTTTAATTAACCCTCGCTAGACTAAGTCGGTAAATTGGGGTGCGTCTTATACACCAACTTTTTCAATGAGAGCCTTCATATATGGCGGGTGCGTCTTTTACAAGGGTGCGTCTTATACACCGGAAAATACGGTAAGTATAGTGAGAGGCAGGATGGCCAGACATACCATTTGAACGAGGAACTTAGTGTTGAGACAAAACATAGGTGGGGACAGGACAGGCACCTTTTCTGTGTGTTGTCTCAATGCTACGTTCTTTGTTCAAATCGAAAACAGGCGCAGATAGTAAAATGCATCACTTCGACATTTAGACAGAGAAGATAATGTGAGACAACATGAATGTCTGAGCACTGAACAGGCATTCTTCTCTCAACACCGACCCCAAGCCTGTGCACAACAGGCTGACAAAAAAAAAATTGAAATGCTACACAAACAGCACTTGACAAACATCGAAAAAAAACAATGTTTGATGTATACAGCTCTTGTGGATTGTGCAAGCATTGAGAAATTAAAAGTGCAGTAGGTAAACTTGCAAGAGTAAAATATTTTTGCAAAAGAAACTGTTTTTAAGCAGCAAACATTGCAGAATTCAAACTACGGAGTAAAAACATCATCTCTGTTGTTTTTGGCTGAAACTACTACGCACTATTCAAGAAACAGAAGGGCAGATGTTATGTTACTTGAATGTGTGCCCAGAAATAAAGGACAAGAATTCAGTTGCATTTGAACACATCGCCATTCAGAATACAGGCAGCACATGAGCTAACTTTTCTTTCGGCTGTTGTCATTAAATGAGTTTCTGAATCAGCACCATTTCAAAGCTGAAAAAGAGCTGCACAACCCTCCCGCAAGTCTTTGACTGCATGGTCTCAAGAAATACAGTAGCTTCGACGTAAAACTTCATTACAAACAATTTTTGCAAGATAATACTCCAACAAAATCTAGCATTCAGTTGTGGGCAGGTTTCGAGGTCTTAGAAGTGAGACAAACTATTACTAGTGAAAACCGTCCACAGAAAGCACATTGTGAGCTAGCATATTGCTTACACACTCAGGAAGCTGTCATACCAGTAAAGAAACTGTTCACTGTAAGTGGATTCACTGAGAGTAAATTTCGACTGGAGTAAGAGATGCAAAGCAATGGGGGCAGCGACATCTTAATTCTGTGCATTGAGAGCTGTGCTGCTGAAAGCGCACCACATTATTTAACTCTGCCAAGATTAATTAAAAACCCAGCTTTAGAAAAATTCGCAAGCACTGTATGCGGCGAAATATTCCCACTCCCCTCGTACTGATATAACCAAGCACCTGAAGTATCGTGGGGTCATGATGCAGTGTTTGCAATAGTAGAAAAACAAAAACTGCCCTCAACACGAGCAAAAAGCAAAGCAAAGAGACGCACGGTGCCTCGCTGTGTATGCACGTGTGACACCTGTACCTGTTACACGTCAGCAATAAATATGGAGCATTCCAAACCGTCAGCGCTGTTAGAAAGCCTCACAGCATACCCATCAAGTTTGTGGAATGGTTTCAATGACAGTGCACACAACAACGTTATGTTTTGGTGTCAGCTACTGACTGCAAATGCACACAGTCACTAATATCCATGGTATGTACAGTTATTTACATGCTCTGATGCAGAGCTTGCAGTGATCCACAGTGAATGTCGTCAGCTATGGAAGACAGGCATAGGTACACCGTGTCACACAGGTCACGAAAGTGTAATAAGTCAATCTAGAATCATGTGCCAATGCTTTCCTGCCATCAAAAGCCATGAGCCGGGCCTGTCTGGTGGCAACGGCTGGATCAGAAATCTTCTTCGGTTAGTGAGAGTCTACATGCATAGAGTTTCTTACTATTACCTAGAGCGAAAGCTGGCGACCCCTCTATGGGAGTTTGCATGGAGACCCCTCGTGACCACTTCAGCCACCATGGGTGCTCAAAGCATCATGGGGCGGTGAGCTACTTGTTGCGGAACTGCAACTTTTGGCCAAAAAATAATAGAAAAATAAAGCTGTTCAATAACTAATAATGTCCTAACATTCAATATCCTGCCTGTAGATTGCAACGAACGAGAAGAAAAGCATATAAATGAAAAGTTTGCCCAAAATAAGAGAAGGCTAGCTTTCCTATTGGCCAAGTAATGAACACTACAAAAACTAATATTTCGTAATTAACAGGTGCGCTTTTAAAAGTATATATGTTTTCAAAAAAAATGTTGCTGCTTAAACACTATAAGAGGTTTTTAGTGGCATTTCTGAAAAGTGAAACCTTTTATTGGCGTCGTGTGTCGTCGCGTTTTCACTACTATGGGTTTTGCACACTGCGTTCGCGCGAAAGTCGTCTGCGCACACAAGAACAGCATTTTCGGAATGAAACGTTTTAGTAGTGCCACTCCTTGTTCCCGAAAAATTACGACTGTTCTGCAACAAGTAGCTCACCGCCCCATGATGCTTTGAGCGTCCATGGTGGCTGAAGTGCAGCGCCGCCAGCTTTCCCTCTAGGTAATAGTAAGAAACTCTATGTCTACATGAGTTCGTCATTGGGGGATAAGAAATAGAAGATAATAAGAACTATGTCTTCGTACAGAAATAGGGACACACGAACCAACACAATTTACATGATATGCTACCTTGCCTCACCACCAGGCACGCATCACAACCTTGGAGGAGCGAACTTCTCCCGGTGGGGTGACCTAACAGCAACCTGACCTTAGGGCCATGGGTTTGGGTAGGGGATGAATCTTTTCAGCAAGATTATTTTGCATCTATACACACGTACAAGAAAGCACGAGTGTGCTTGAAGGGAAAACAAGAGCTGACAGAATTCACTGTGCAGGGTATTCACGATTACAAAATATGCACTCGGATGAAAGGCTGTACAAATTGATGCTCAAACCGTTTCAAGAAATCCCACAGGAGATCATCAATATAGCTCTGTGCATTATCACGAAAACTTCAGTGATTATCACCCATCATAAGCGTGACTTGTCAGTTCGACAGATCTAGACGCAGTGAAGGACCAAGCATATTAAGATAATTTCTCAGTTCCTTCCTCTTCGCTCAAGGCAAGGATAGTAAATGTGTAGCTGTCATCCAGCTTCTTGTCCTGCTGTGCTTTCATACTTTGGTTTCAAAATTAATGCAGCTTTGCAAAGTGCACCAGAAAATCAGAAAAGAGTGCAAACTTTGGCCCATTACTGCACTTACACAATATTCCTGCATTGAAAGCAAAGTGAAATGTGCATAAAAGATTCTATAAAATCTATAAACGTTCACACCCTGAGTCACCTGCACAATCACTTCGTTAATACTTCATATAACGTGCACTTGTCAACTGCACCTGAAACTAATAGGTTGGTGATGGGTGATATGATTTCTGAAAACAGAAGGAAACTCATGTGAGAGTTTTAAGGCCATGAACTGATGCTAAAGCGGGTGGCTAACAGTGTCTTCATAGCAATCATTCAAATGCAGTTTTAGTGTTATGCCATTGCAACCAACTGGATCGTTAGATAATGCAAAGGCATTGAGAACAAAATTAACTGAAATTTTTTTGATCAGCTACCTTTTGCACAACTTATAGCCATAGATAGACACAAGTGCAAAGCACAAACTGGACCAGAAACTGTTGGTCTAAGAGAGTAACTTCTTGACAATATATGTATCTGGTGTCATGAGCAAGACATCTCATGTGTCCCTGGGAGGGGACAATTGAGATGTGGAGTCTAGGCACCCCGAAATATTCCTACAACCATAAGCTTTGTTGGTTTCTCTTTCTCAATTGTGTTACCAGAATAACAAAATGCTCATTTATCATCATTTGCACATTGCAGCCACAGAAAGGACTGCAAAGCCCTATTAGCATACATGCTGCCAACAAACAGATGCACAGCACATGACCGTCAACTCATAAGACACCCCTTTGAGGTAAGCACTCATACAGACTGTGCAGAACTGACTGGACAAGCCCACGCATGCCTCACAAAGTGTCGGCATAAAGAAAGCTCGAGTACGCACGACAATAACTCGCAAAAGCGAGGTCTCAATATTGCAGGCCACTGCAAGAAGATCGCCTACAAAGGATGCCGCCAAGATAAGATGGTGTTGGCGCACACACAGTTAAAGTTGGCACGCGAAACTTACAACAGTCCCCAAAATACATACCCCAACTTTTCTTATTTTAGAGTCATCCATCCCTTCTTAGGGACCGAAAGTCACATTGAGGGTGACAATCTCCATGGGTGCCACGTCAACCGCCTGCACGTCGGACAACCTAGCGCCGTTCCTTACGCCCGTCAGCGTAGTCCTGTGCACAGATTGCACCTTGATGAGCCTGAAGTTCTGGGCTTGCAATGATGACACTGCCGAAGAAGACGCAGAGGAAGCGGCACCAGCAGATGCAGAGGTCTTCAGGGCATCGCAGGCAGCCAGCCCCAGACTAGCCACACGACAAGAACCGGCCTTCTGATGTAGAATCAGCAGGCTGCTCTTCGAAGGTCGGTCGAAGTCTTCCTCCAGGGGTGCCGTCCGCAGGTTCATCATCCATGTCAAGCATGGGTAGCTCCCCTGCAAGAAGGTGAAACTCGGGTGCAGCGCGCGGTTCTGTTGTCCCTCGGTGGCCAGAACGACGACCGGGTAGAGAAGTCGTTCCGAGAGCGAGTGCGCCAGCGAAGATAGGTTGGGCACATCTTCCCCTTTCTTATTGTCTTCGCCCGTCCCTCTACGGTCCCTGGCGTTTACAGGTTCAGGAACCCTGGGTTCCAGGAGCAGCCAAAAGTTGGCTTGCGTCTCCCGCACGTCCAGGACGCCCTCGCCGAGCCCACGGCTGTCGTCGTAGCGAAGCTTCCGATCCAGCATCACTTCCAGCGACCCAGGCTGCACGCTCGCAGCCCCGTGGGCGTGCGACACGAGCAATGTGACCCGGGACAACTCGTCTTCCAAGTAGGCAGCTGCGGTCACCGGGTAGTAGTTGGCCTCAATCGGAAGCCGTACGTCGGTGATGCGCTTCATCATCTGGAAGCCCGAGGAGTCCGTGTAGAAGGTGCGATCGCCGTTGTCTACGTCCGTGTCCAGCTTCATGAACATTTCGACGTTGTAGTCAGAACGCTTCGACAAATCGAAGACGACGCTCATCTCGAGGCCGCCGCCCAAAAAGCTCTCTGTGTGATATACGCGGAACGTATGCGTCACACCGTCTGCGTAAGAGGACACCAGCTCTGAGGTGATCGGTCCTTGGATCACGCGAACGATCGGGAAGCGCCCGGTGACGTTCAAGAACGGGTCGCTGGCGTCAGGCTCGAAGAGGTACGCGCCGCTGTGAAACTCGAGCGACCGGTATGCGGAGAACGAAACGTTCATTCTCCTCTGGAGACCGCTCTTCAACAACTTGACAGAACGCAGAAGGCCCGTCTCGTGCGAGAAGGTCGCCTCCAGGTAGGGCGTCGACAGGACGATCGGCTTGGAGTGCGGGCTCTCGAAGTTGAAGATGGACTGCGCGCTGGCACCAGTCCACGTGTCACCCACGAACATGGAGACCCTGGTCTTGGGTGTCGCCAGTCTTCCCGGCTCCACGAGTAGGGAGTAGGTGCTCAGCGACAGCGGTGCGAGATTCGCGATGAAGACCAATTCGAATACGTCGCCAGACACGGCAGCAGCGTCATTCCAGACAGGGTTGAGCTGGAACAGAACATCTTCGCCCGCAGAGTCCAGCACCCTGGCAACAGGGTCGTACACGTGCACGCTAACCACCTCCTGTAACGCCTGCGCGTGCGAATTGTAGAGGATGATCTTGCGACCATGCAGCTCCGGCACTGTGAGCGGAAGCTTGATGGGCAGCACGTCGTATGTGGGTCTCTGCACGTCGGGAAACAGGTATGACGTCACCGGCCGCGGGGAGTGGATCGCATCGCTGATCACGGGCTGCTCGACGAGCATCAGGTACTGAGCGGCGTGCGCGATGACCCCCATGGCCTCCTTCATGCCGTTGTACATCCGCGACCCGTAGTCGGTCATGACGCCTTCCTTGGACGTTCCTGTGATGGCATCGTGGTGCTGGAAGAGCCCCAGGGCGTCTCTGGTCTGCACAAGAAACACGTAGTCGGCATCCATTCTGCGCGCCAAGTCCGTCTGGCCGCTCTCGTTCAGGTAGACGCGGGCCAGGCTGAAGAGGATCTCCGCAGCCCGGAGCCAGTGTTCCAGTTCTCGGGCGAAGTGCTTCAGGTAGGGCCGTGTCGTAAAGTAGCCCGTCCAGTAAGAAGGTTTGCCCTCGGCGTACATGTCGCCGTACGAATGGAAGTCCCCGGTGAGCTTGGCGAAAGGGTGCTCCCGCGACACTCCCTTCTCCATGCGGGTGTACACCTCCTCAAAGTAGTCGCTGAGCGTGCCGAAGCGCACGTGCGCATGCAAGCGCTTGCTCTTGTTGATGTAGTCGAACAGCTTGCGGTAGTTTGCGTACTGTTGTTCCCACTCAATGTCGTGGTCGAACCGAAAGTCATCGCCCAGCGGCACCAGGGCGACATTGTGCGGGAAGAGCGACCCGATGCGGCCGTACTGTCCCAGCAGCAGTTCAGCGAGCGTGGCCACGTTGTGGTCGCCCACCTGCGAGGCGCGGCTCTCGGTGTACTCGCCGGCCAGCCGGCGGAAGTCGAACTTGAGACACACGTCTGTGTTGGGCCCGCATGTGTGTTTGATGCTGTACAGCTCGAACGGAGCCATGTGAGTCAGAACCCCGGAGTCGTTGAAGTATGCTGTCGGGAACGGTGTCTTCCAGAGGAACTCCAAGTCCCTGAAGGAAGTGAAACAAACGTTAGAGGCACTTTCGCCACATCAAAACCTGCACGAAGAAGTGTCAATACTCCAGCAATATTTCAATAGCGTTTCTCTCAGTCAATGCGTTAAGCGCATGCCGTACACTAGCAATGATTTGTTTAAATGTATAAAGCCACTGTGCCAAACACTACGTTTTATGAGACTAAGGAGATTGTTCTAGTTGTATTTTTCCTGAGATGATGAGGTATAGTGAACTCAAGTCTTCATTCCGAAATTTAAGGCTCAGCCTGTTCTCTTTCTGAAATAATTTTTTTCATTCTGAGGTTAAAGAGATGAATCGCCGACCTAACATATCATTTCTATTTCTATCTAACATATTTCATAAGCATAAATTTTATTTTCTTTCCGGACTGCGGTCATGTATAGCTGCATCTCACTGAGCTTAATTTCTCTAACCTTGCATTGCAAAGGCTCAAAGAATTAAACACTATAAGCAGGACAAGCGACACGCTATAGCGCAGTGCTCTTTTTGCTCTTTCTGCGCCTGTTGCATAGCTCCTAAAATCGCACAGCGCAACAAGGGCAGACGCTCGCACCTCCTGGCGGCCAGGTACTCCTTCCAGGCGAAGTGCGTCCTCTGCACGAAGGTGTTCCGGATGCCGGCCGCCTGCAGCAGGTAGGGCACGGTGGCCCCGTGGCCGAACGGGTCGATGGACCACCCCGCGCGGGGCACCACGCCCAGCGTGGAGCGCAGCCACTGGTGGCCCTCCACCAGCTGGTCCACCATGGCGTGGTAGTGCGCGGCCGCCTCGTCCGTCATCACCCAGCCGCCCGTCACCATCTCCAGCTGGCCCCGGTGCACAAGGTGGCGCACCGCGTCGCGAAGGTGCGGACGGTTCTCCAGGCTGCGAGACGGAAACACTCTCACCGGCTGCACTACTCCAGACCACCCTTATAAAAATAGTCTATAGACTGTCTATAGACCAATTACGCCGTCGTGCAAGCTCAGCTTTACTGCTCCGCCGCGATCTCCACTGACTTCACAAATTGTTTGCGGGCTCGTAAAGCCTGGCATTCCAAAGAGCTGAACTGAGCGCCCCGAACTGTGGCCAATTTCGCAGGCAGGGTACCGTGAACTTCCTGCGAGACTGACCGAGCGCTCTGGGCTACCGCCATTGCTGCGTCGACATATCGCACAGCCCGACTAGCCTGGCGCCTCTCAGAACTCGCGGTAGGGATATCGCTGTCAGTCTGTCATCCCATAGGAGGAAATATTAAGTCTGATAGTTTCTTTTTTTCATTCATGAAGGTATTCATCTCTCTCGCGCGCACAACGCGCTTCATTTGAAATTCAGGTAAGCAGGCTTCAACACAATGCGCTGAGCGCCAACAGTGAAGCGCGCTTCGCAGGCCACTGAGGGACGACAAGAACATGCGGATAAGTAGGGCAGGGGACGCTGGGGACGCAGGCCACTCTACTTCAAACGCTCGCGTTCGGATATGGAATAAAACGGGGCGCAAATGATGCTATGCAGCTTAAAAGAAATCTTGTTGAAATTATAGAACACAAGAAGGCAAGGTGACTCATTGTTGTCAATATGAGTGAGGCGACTTGCTTTCTATCGGACGGCTCATGCCCTTACACATCTTCTCATTTTTTTTTTTAGGTTCTACCTGCTAGAATTTGCACTGAAGACAAACTTGAGGTCATTCACGACGCAACACAATTATTTCGCTGGCTTGGTTGTGCTCCCGTCTTGTTGGCACCTTTCCTCTCCATATCGTGCAGTATTACTAGTCCTGTAACAGTGCGCTGCTACCATGAACGAGGACCCTTGATGTGATACAAAAAAGCTGTTCAATCACACATAAGCCAGCCGCAAGTATTTAACGCGACGCCCATTCGGGCTCATCGGCACCGGCCAGTATCTAAATATGCGCCCACACGTCACTCTCTAAATTTCGCTGCAGAAAGGTAGACCGTCGCATCTTGAGGCAGTTATCGCTTCCTGGTGAAGTGACAGACGTCACCGCCCAGTTTAAGCGGGAAACTCACGGACTGCAGTTTTCATCGTCACCGGCGAAATAGGCGAGTCCGCACTTTTATTTAACTAACAACATTTCAGCCAAGAGAATTTAGTAAGTTAGTGATCTACTGAACTGACAAGGAAGTTTAGCACATTCTCTCTTGCCAAGGTAATGCGCGAATCGAGTCGTATAGTTCAAGAAAACGCAACAAGCGCAATACGGAGCAGAAACGGTGCAGCATCCTTGATTCGATTGCGATACAAAACTAATTACTTCGCAAGTTTGTTGAAATGCAGGCACGTATATAACGCCGCATGATCCAAAAGAAAGAAGGAAAGAAAGAAGGAAGGAAAGAAAGAAGGAAAGAAAGAAGGAAGGAAAGCAGGAAGGAAAGAAGGAAGGAAAGAAAGAAGGAAGGAAAGAAAGAAGGAAGGAAAGAAATAAGGAAGGAAAGAAGGAAAGAAAGAAGAAAGGAAAGAAGGAAAACAGAAAGGAAAGAGAGAAGGAAGGAAAGAAGGAAAGAAAGAAAGAAGGAAGGAAAGAAAGAAAGAAGGAAAGAAAGAAGGAAGGAAAGAGAAAAGGAAAGGAAGGAAGGAAAGAAAGAAAGAATCAAGCACACGCACCTCCGCCACCATCGAGAGAAGAAGCACATCTCGGCCCAGAGGAAGGAGAAGTCCTTGTGCTTCTGCAGGAAGTCCACCATGTTGTTGAGGATCTGGGCCGTGTTGCTCAGGAAGTAGCCCTCGAACGTCTTCAGCCAGCCGGGGTCATTGTGCGAGTGCGGGATCACGATCACCTGAGCACGCGAAACGGAATGGGCAGCACACGCGTGAGAACCGCGCAGGCAGTAAGGCTATAAGCGACAAAAGCATGATCTGCGAATCACGAGCCACACCAGAAGCTTAACATGCAGTTGGTACCTGCACGTTCATCTTTGGCTACAGGCACGAAATACGCCCAGACACAAGGAAGGTAGACGTCTGCGCGTTTTGCCTCCAAATAAGCAGTTGTGAATGGCGCTCTGCCCAGTCTACCTTTCTTGTGTCTGTGTGTATTTCGCGCCTGTAGCCAAATACATACAAATGAATGCTGGCTGGAACATCCGGCCGGTTAGTTCCTTCGATGAAAGCAGACCTGTTCCGACCTGACCAAGGGTCTAACTACCTAAACAGTGAACACTTCCCGAGGCAGATTTTGACCGCCTGCTAGTGCATACAAAAAACGAGATGGCGCAATACAATACGAAAAAGAAATGAACCCTATCCCTAAATTATTACTGCGCTACCATTACACGCCGATCGACTTGGAAGAACGGATACGCTGAAGTCAGTTCGAACAGATACGCGAAGCGCAGTTATATTTTAGCTTCCTTTCCTATTTTGGAACACGGAAGCGTTAAGTCGGTAAGCACTTCCCACTTGTGCCACACTCGCTAACGGCATGACGACAGGTCCTCTCGAAACTTTCCGCACTCGCGTAAAGTCTCTGATCCAGGCATGCACTCTGTTCACACTATAAACTCTAAACACTCCAATACGAGTAATGGGAGTAGGAAGAGACACAGCTGTCATCTAGCGTACTCCCTTTGAGAAAGAAAGTGCGCTAGAGGACAACTTTACTCCCTGTTTACTCCTTTCTGTTTAGAGTGCAGCGTATGCTTACAGCACTCTTTCATTCACCACAGTCAAAGTGTTGTACTCTTCCAACTAATGACCTCAAGTACCCTCACATCAAGTACGACAGAATGCCTCGAGTAGCAGCTTGATCGATGACGCCGCCCTCAAGCTTGCAGAGTCACACCGCGCGAACGCTCTTTAAACAAGACCTCCTGCGAGTTAAATTGGTCGGCTTGGGGCGCAACAGATGCACGCTTAAATTTTTTTATACAGTCTATAGACTGTCCATAGACTTCTGTCCATAAAGTCTATAGACTGTCCATAGACTTCTGTCTATAAAGTCTATAGTCTTGTGAATGACTGTGTACGGGAGGCCTAGGCATGGCCCAAAAGACCTCTCTCCATCGACTAGCACCAGAGACACTGTGTCTGCCTTCAAAATTATCGCCCTGCCCCGTCAGTGAAGGCGGTTGTGTGGAATGCGGCGGGCGCAGCAGAAAGACGTGCGAAGTGGCCAGAGGGCAAAAGGAGGAGAGGCCGCACGAGGAGCCCAGCGCGACTACACGCATCCCTGCGGCCCATTTTGCAGCGCGTCCCCAACTTCCCCCCCCTTTTGGCGCAGAGACAGGCACGTTTGTGCGTTTGTGTGTGCGCGCATGCACGCCTGCAGACGGCCTTGTTGCGAGGTACGGGCTGTGGACTCGGAGAAGGCTAGGAGTTGGGTCTTTATTAAGGGAAGTTAACCCAAAAGAAAAGAGGGCCCCAGGCCCATGGAAAACAGACTGTCTCCCCGAGCAGCTGCTCTCTTCCGCTGCTAGAGAAGGACTCTCTTTGTCCGTTGACGGCCGAGTTTTCGAATGCCGTGGTCACGTGACCAAGCCGCGGTTCTTGGAAGAGACCACCCCGAGTTCCGATGCGAGAAGAGAGAGGACAGCCGTGACCCTCATAAACATGTCAATTTCGAGATGAGTGTGTCTTCGGCTGAACATGAGCCCCGCGTTCGCGAAGAGGCCGGCACCCTGCGGCGCCGAGGGTAGGCCGGAACGCTCGCGGCACAAACAGTTTCCCGGGGTTCGCGGGCCCACAGGCCAGCAGTGTCTTGCAACGCAACGGCCTTACTAACGGCTCGAGGTGGCGGGGGAGGCCGGCAAGTTAGCACCAAAAGGGCTCCCAGCAGAGGAGGCGAGGAGGACACCGAAGAAAAAAGAAAGAGAGTCCTCAAGGAGACGCGTTGGAGACAGGAGAGACAAAGGGGAGAACGAGCAGAGACGGGCGAAGTGTACGGACGGAAGGAGATCGCGCTGGTCTGGAGTCGGTGAGGCCGGACCCGACGGCATCCGTTGCAAACTGACCGCCAGCCGAGACGCCTAAGAAGCCGGACGCCACAACCCGTCAGAGTACCGCCAGCCGAGACGCCCAAGAAGCCGGACGCCACAGCCCGTCATAGGACCGCCAGCCGAGACGCCCGAGAAGCCTGACGCCGCCACCCGTCATAGTCACCGAAACGTGGGACCATCACCAGGCTGAGCGCCACCCCCGCCAGAGCAGCCGAGAGCGAGGCACCTGCTGGCCGGACCACACCGACGCCTAATGCAAGACAGCGGTGAGCGGAACTCCCAGTTTCACCTTCAGGCAGAGTGTAAATAAATTAGGTTGACTCGGAGGCGTTGTGTGTTGGCTCAATTCTCCTCGCTTCAGCAGAACCTGTAGATAGCAACAAACAACTGTGTTGCATTGTGACTGACCCCCGACAGGCGGGAACGTCACAGTCTGTCCATAGACTTCTGTCTATAAAGTCTAGAGACTGTCCATAGACTTCTGTCTATAAAGTCTATAGACTCTCTATAGACAAATCCTAGAGAGCAGTCAATGGGCAATGCAAATACTACAGACAGACCATAGACAATCTATAGATTTATGGCCATACACTTTTAGAAGACTTTTGTCTATACACAGTCTATAGACAATGAATAGACAGAAAGAATATCTATAGGAAGGCAATAAAGTCTATAAGAAGTCTATAGTCTGTCTAGAGACCATTTTTATGAGGGCAAAAAGGTTGGGAGGGACGTCCGAAGGAAGCAAGCTCCATCTGATTCAACGTCTCGGTTGCAGGAACACTGTAGAAGTGTGGCTTCTCTCCCAAAGGCCTGTTCGGACCTCCAATCCGCTTGTGTCATGCCCTGTCCAGCACTGATGCGCTGGCGATGTATACCCTAAAATTTGCGAAGCGTGCCACACCGAAAGAACCGATATTAAAAATAATAAAACTACCGCAGGAGGACGGGAGGTTGGTGCTGCAATACGTCACTGGCAGCACCTTTATTCCTTCAATGCGCGTCACATAATAATGCGCGCAGTTCACACGACGGGGCGCTGTTCGCTCGAACAGCGTAGAGTTCCTGTATATAGCATATACAGTAACTCTAGAACAGCGATCTCCTGACAACGCCTACGAGGCAATGCTTTTAAAAAGACGCTGGCGCGCGCGTCCGCTGCACATCCTGTTAAAAAGCCGCCTACATTCAACGACGCATACACCCGCTCTTCAAAAGTGGGTCGTCGACCAGTCCGCATTATAAGCGTGTGGAGGGAAGGGGGGGGGGGGGGGGGGGGGGGGGTAGGAGGTGCATATGCGTACCGTAATTCATATCCGAGCCACGGCTCCATGAGCAACGGAGGGGCACAAAAGGTGCGACCGCCACGAATGGGCACGGACAAACGGAACAGACAAATGGCACGGACAAACGACACGGACAAACGGGCCAAACAAAAAGCGACACCACCGCCCAACCTTCGCTTGATGCCTGCGACGCTCGCGCACACAAAACAGAGCTGATATATATACACACGGGCTACCGGACGGCGCAACACAAACGCGCTATTGTCGGTGTGTATTGTCGGTGTGTGCACTACGTATGTGTACGCGGCCCCTGAAATCGCCTACACACACAGGAGGCCTGCTCCGGAAGCCGCGCAACAATATTTATCGGTGGATGCGTGTGACACAATCGCTCCGATAGCCGAAAAACAGACTGCTACTGACACCGCATCGGATTCTCTGAAATCAGGAGGAAAGTATTTCGTAGCACGCAGCATTGAGAGTGAATGAGGCCCGCATAACGAGTGAAACGAAAGTCTCGCCAGCTGGAACGAGTGAAAGTTCTGTCTACTCGTTATTCCAGTCACGCGCACGCGACCGCTTCTCGGTAGAACTCCGAGTCGTAAAGTTTATGAAATCCATCTAACTGACGTCCACGCTACGGACTCGTCATGTCAGTATCTCGACGAAAAACACGCTGCTTTAGTGAGGTGTATATACGTCACGACTATTTCTATTGAAGTGACGCGAGAGTGTAATGAGAAAAAAAAAGATCTGAAACTGATTTGAGCTGAGTACTACTCTTGAAGGAGGTCTTGAGATGAACGGCTTTTGGCTGAAAAAGTCAGCCCCGCGTTGTCGTCAACAAACGTCAAGACACACTGTTCATTTTTTTTGCCTTCAACACCTCTGTTCTTTGTGTTATGGTCCTTATAACGCGCGGTTCAATTTCGCACACCTGAGTTCATAAAGTGACACCTTCGCCCTTTGATCCTTGAAAGCAACATAACGGGACACGACGGACAGAGGCCACACCTGAGACCACCGGATTAATTTTAATCACCTCATGTCACTTTGCCAAATTCTTTTCCACTGCGGGTTTTTCGCCAACCGAAACGGCAACAAAACTGCAGCATTTGTTTTCTCTTTTTTAGATACTTTACAACGCCGAAGTACTTTCACTACAGCTGGGCATCGAACCTATGACATCGTTTTAAGCAACGGACCTCCGCAAACATTTATGCCGCGCCTTACAGGGCCTCGCTTTCCAACGCCGTAACTGCAACCAGCGTCAAGAGCCCGTCAGAACATAAAAACAACCACTAGGCAAAGTTTTACTAAACACGCTTTAACTTCTCATGAATGGAAAACAGCTGAACGCGCTGAAGCCGGATATATAAATTCACCTTTCAAGCGCTTAAACGCCTACGAGCCGCAACCGCGAAGTGTTAAGGAGCAGCTGGCGAAGCGTAAGAAAAAAAAAAGTGCAGATGCGACCGCGGAGTGGCAGTGTTAATGCGACACCGAAGCGGTAGCGGCTACAGCTGCGTTTCGCTCACTTCCTGCGTCGGGCGAGAAAACCGGACGAGCGAGGATGGCATTACCGGAGTTTTTTTTCTTGACGTGCGGCGGTATTAAAAGCCATTTAAAGGCAGCGAAGCTAACCAGTGGCATTTTATACGTAAAAGCAATGTCGTGCGATGTGATAAGGGCTCCGGATTTATTTCGGCCGCTGGGTGCTTTTAAACATGCATAGTAACATCAGTACACTGCCGCTTTTCCGTTTTACCTCCGCCGGGATCAAGCCCGCGAAATCCAGCTCAACAGAAGCGATTTAGCAATTACAATCGTTATGAGGAAACGAAAGACGCTAGTAAGTTACACTCTCACTCAGGGTGGACACCCGAAACTTGCCGTGAGGAAGGCGGAGAGGGTGTACGAAGGAAGGGCAAATTGAGGAGAGAGTAGCAGTCACTGTAAATGACGGCCCCGTATCAATCTCGACCATATGAGGTTCTTTAAAATGCGCCACCACCGCACGGCACACAGGCGTTTCTACGTTTCGCCTTCAACAAAGTGCGGCCGCTGTTGCAGGGATTCGATCCCGCGACCATTTGCTCAGAATGAGCCACCGCGGCGAGTACCGGCAGCGAAATCAAAAATATCTTCGCGTGTGCAACCACTGAAAAGCAAGGTCCTTTCTTTTCTTTTTTTTTTTTTACGGGTAGTGTTCCGCTCCGCCTACTACGCGAAGCCACGACGGCTGTAAAAAACAGCAATGCAGCCACTCGCACGCACTGAAATGCCCGGCAATTTCGGCTCTCGAGGCAATAAAAGCGCTGTTCCTACTTTACGATCCCTCCCCGATCAGCAACGACGGCCAAAGCACGCGATTCAACAGCGCACCTTCTCCTTCGCGGACACGCATGCTGTCAACAATCCTACGTCGTATCGAAAACTGCCGCGGATTTGAACGGCTGCTGCGCACGCTAGGACGCGGGTAACGCTCTTTTCCGCCCCCTCCATAAACGCCCCCACTATACGCGGGAAAGCGCGTGGAGCCGAAACGCCACCGTTCCACGGAAGCCGTTTGCGCAAAACTGCCGCTTTCTTAAAGGTCCCGCCACTTTTCCTTTCTTTTCCGTCTTCGGACAAACTTCAACGATCGCACGTATAGAAAGGGTTTTCGTATAAAGAAGGTCACCGCCCTCCATAGTAGAACAGCCGAGCTTGACACGGGGGCCACGTCACGCTGCACAAAACGTGAGTAGGCGTACATTGGCCGGCTGGTATTCGACCCATACACCGCGGCTTGGAAGCCGCCGTCGCGCCGGCGCCGCGGCACGTCGGCGGGTGTTTCCTTTCAGTAGAAGAAGTTTCGCAACGGGCGCTCTCCGGCGAACAAACAAGACGGCCTGCGTTTGCACGCTCGGCTTCCGAAGAACATCGGTAGAAGGCAACGCGCCGTGCCGCCCAAACGAGGCCCCTGCACACAGCTCTCTGGGTACAGGCACGTGACAACAAACGAGCCAAGCGGAACCGAATGTTTACTTGTGTAAACGTCGAAAAGCCTCGCTTAAAGAAATAATGGATGAGGAAAATATGGGGGTTGCAGCTAGAAGGACACGAACAGAGCCCTTGTGAAATGTCCTCAGCCCTCAGTGTTTGCTTTTGATTTGTGTAGCTGGGCAGCTACGGCTCACCTGGCGTTCGAATGTTCAGTAGGGAGAGAGGGGAGTGGGTGATGAACTTTAGCCCTCAATCCTACGGACTTTTCGAACTTCAGGGACGCCATTAAGTTCCTCACCACATCACTGTTCAAATACAAGCACTGTGGCATGGAGACTTTTGGCCAAAACTGTATTTCTACTACACGCCTGCTGGGCGCTTTGTTACGTCTGCTGGCCACACGAAAGCCGAAGACGTGATCCCATACTAAGGTGTCCGTAGAGTTTCGTCCGCTACAGTCTTGGCCAAAAGTCTTAAGGCCACAGCGTTCAACTGCAGCGAAATTAATGTTCCCAGAAAGCTCCGTGTAGCGTATCATTCAAAACACAAGTGAAGCAGGAAGCTTCTCTACCGCAAGAAGAAACCTTCTGCAAGGATTTCAAGGTCATTCGGTTTTTATTAGTGTCATAATGGCTCTGTTATGCGGCTGAAGCGAAAAGCCACTGGCCTCAAGACTTTCGACCAAGACTGTACTTGCGAACATGCCGAAACCGTGCGTATAAACGCTGAATATGACAGTAAACAGCGCACGGAAAGCTACGCAAATAGCAGTTCTATATATATGCGGGGCAAGATTCAATCCTTCCGGAGTGTTATCGACTCCACAGGAAGGCCGCGGCTTCCCCTTACCTCACCCCTTTTCCCGAGGCGTCGACACACCTGACCCTCTCCACATCTTTCTGAATGAGCCAAGCAGTGGGTTTTACACGGTAGGTTTTTGCGTAGTGGTGTAAAACACAACGAATGGGCATTTCCGTGGCGTTCGTATCCCGAAATGGCTCGATCACCGAACAGGAATTAAGTTGGAATCACCTTCAGGCTGACAGCCCACAAAATCGGCCAACATCGACGCCTGCTGAAGGGGGTATATAGAAAGGAATGCAAGAGCATGCAAGACGAAATCCAGCTGCCATAATGCGGTACAGAGTTTAACTAAGCATGGCATGCGGAACAGCAATTAGCTACATGCTGAGTTCTTGTGCCGGCATGTGACGCCTTCTTGAAAATAAAACGAGGAAAATGCATCAAGGCCCTGCGAATGGGGCAGCGAATTCCGCTGCAGTTACGACCTTCATTTCGACGTGCCTGCAGAACGCACGGTTCAAACAGCCTACTTAAGTGAACATGCGTCAGTGGCTAAGTTAACTCACGTAGCCTGTCTTAATATAGAAGCGGAAAAAAAAATTAAAAGATAAAATGACAAAGTAAACAAACTTCGTGCGCTACAACTGCAGCCAACCGATACGCGAAGTCGGTGCGCCCAATCAGCTTCTCAGCACGTCCATATCCCGTGACGCTTCATTCCAATCGATTCGCTCTCTTGGCTTCAAGCATTTCGGTTCTCGTTTCAACCCAACCATGCATGCAGTACGATGCGACAAAGCAGAAAGAGGAACCCCGGTTAATGCTGAAATCGGCACTCTCGTACAGAGTCCAGTAATGTGGAAAGCTTTTTGCACTAAAACGAGGTTCACTACATGCAACCCGTGCATGCAACTTAGATGAAAGGCGTTAGTCGCAGAGAATCGAACCGCGAGTGGCGTGTCTGCAGTACCCTCGGCGTTGGAGAAGCAATCGCCTTTTTTAAAGTCAGTAGCAGCACACATGCAATAAACTGTACACAACCCTCTCTTTAGGAAAAGAATGGGCAGGGTACAGTTACGGGCGCAGCGAAGCCTACAATTCGCGGAATCTTTCTAACTTCCAGTGGCTGCGAGCGGTCAGCAATACACCAAGCGGTGGCGATAGCACGGGCCACAGACTACTGCCGACGCAGCGGACACAGCAAGATTGCGAGACCGCGGCTGCATAGCTTATAAAACGAGCACCACGAGCGCACAATCAGCCGAACGCACGCTCGCTTTCTGTCCGCGCAGCTCTCTCGGCCGAACGGTGACCCGTGACAGACGACCATTCAACTCTCCGTCAAAGGAATTGCGTTTGCGCGGAGCGGACGGCCATAATTCACCCAGCAGCACGCTGCTGAGAGGGAGAAGCTATACAGCCGTGTTCTTCACGCGTACGAGGAGGAGGGAGCCTCTTCTCGTAGGCCAAGCCGCGTAAAGCGGGGACTTCGCGGTCTGCTGGTCAGCGAGCGGCCACCGAAGCCAGCGGCGGCACGAACGTGACCGCGCGGCGCAACCGGGCGTGTAGAGGAGAAGACGCCCGGACAAGGGGCGGCGGTCAGCCGATGCGTGGACGAACAACGCCACAAGGAGACGGCGAGGCACAAGACGCATATAAATCACGCGTACGCGGAGGGAGTCGTTACTGCGGACGACGACGACGCTATGATCGCGACATGCAGTTAATGCGCTGGATGATGGGCGCAAAGAGTGCAGGTCGCGTTCGAAGGGAAGGTGAACGTGGCGTGCGCTGCGTAACGTCCGCACTGAAGGCGGTTGACCGGTGCTTCCGTTGAACTTCGAAGTTGAAGGAGCCCTGCAATTACTTCGTTATAGCCGTAAATTCGTTATAGCCATTGTTGACCGAGCCTCCAAGGGGAATCATCATTCTTTCGTTATATCCATTGTTTCGTTATAACGAGGTTCGACTGTAGTCAGTGGTCATGCAGGGGCCAAACAGGGGGTGTTTTTCGTCAGGAATCATCGATGTAGACATAAATGATTGCGCAGAACAGCCAGCAGGGTACGTGAAGAGGACCTTCAAATCTTCGTACGCCACTGCAACGGACCCAAGAGGGTTGGTCACTGACCCATTGTCATCAACTGTGTTCTGCACCCGCGCTGTGCAGACGTGGGGTAACAACAGAGAGACGGGTAAACAGTACACGCTGCACAGGGCAAGATGTAGTCAAAGAAGAAACAGGACAGTGCACAGCACGCGATGTCCATTTTCCTTTACGCCCTCGTCTCTCAGCGCTGTTCTCACACCGCGCAGGTGTGTAAGTACGCGTCTTCATCCGCCAACCACGACTGCATACTAAGTGAAGGAGTGAAAAACAAGCCGCAGATACTTTGCCTAGCAATTCATGCATGCCGAAGGGGAGCAAAGAAAAAAAAAAATGTCGAGAGATAAGGTTAATCTCAAAATATCCTCTTCAGCCCGAGACGAGTGGCTCGCGACGGCATGAATGTCGCATTCCTTGTGACGCAAGAAAGTGTCGCGTTAGGTGTGGCACCGCAGGTTGCGCCAGCTTAAGCCGAGTAAATCCTTGCACATGGGTGTGTACCGAGCCACGCCCTTTCTTGCGATCAGCTCCCATCGTATTAGCATGCAAGCAGTTTGCAGCGTGCGAATGAATTTTAAAGTACACGCACACATACACGCGGGCCCCCGCCCCTCCTCTCAGAAGGACAAGAATGCGGCCACAGGGTATACCCCGAACGGACACACGCTCGCATAACCGCAGCAACAAAAGCTAGACAAGGCTTGACCCATACCCGGATTCGCGTACATATATACTCCCGTAAAAGGACAGGCATCAAGAGGCTCTTCAACCCGTGGTTGCGCAACCAGGGCCCAAGCTGGCATCCGATGGCGGCAGGCAGCAACAACGAAGAGCGGCGAAGGGCTTGAAAAACAACAACGACAAAAAAAAGATAAAATATGCGTGGGGGCGCGCACGCGGCAACCGCACGGGCCCCACGACGGCGCGTGCCTCGACTTCCGCGGCGCCTGGCGCCTATAGCGCGCTATACATAACGCGCACATCTGGGCCAAGCGGTCTGGAGTGGTCCGGAGCGCATACGCGCCGAGGACGGCAACGGGCGCGCCGTCGGAGGAGAGGAGCCTGATTTCGGGAAAGCCGCGCTCTCTCGCGCGGCGCGTTCGCGTGAATCGCGCAATCAGCGCCGGGCGAACCTCTCGAAAACGGGCCGGGCACCGACGAAAGCGTGCACAGACAGACAGACGGGCTCCGTTCGCCCGTTTCTCTTACGTTGCGTTTTCTTTTTTCTTTCGCCTTCCCGCTATCAATTCCCTTTATAGCCAGGCGCAAAAGGGCTAGCAGGCATTATTCAAGGCTATAACGTAGTGCACTGCGAAACCACATACAAGTGCATAGCCCGAACAGGACGGTACACAAGAGCGGGAAAGCAGTAGTATAGAGCCGCACCTGCCGCACGGAAGTGCATTACGGGCTCGGGCATAAAGTGATTGCCTTATCAGCGAACATGGCCTCGTGTGCCCTCTCTCCAGACCGCGCGGGGCAGCCGAACGAGACGAGCCGCACTGCATGGTGGCGGTGCTGGTTTGGAGCCGTAGATAAAGCCCCTGTGTTAGCAGTAGATGGTCGTGCCAGTCGTCAAGGTCCGTGCGATGGAGAGGCGGAGAGCGTCGAACGTAGATGTAGTACAGCACTCGGCAGTAGCGTACACCCATCTATAGAGGCGAGGCTCGCGGCCTTGGATCGAGCAGTGCCGACAATCATCAATCCCGGCCGGCCCGCCAGAAAACGATCAAGCGCTCGGCGCAGTGCACACGCGGAAGGGTGTGTGCCTCCGCGTATATTACGTGTGGGCAGGATTTCCTCGCGAAGGCAGAGGCGGACATCAAATGGTGCCTGTGTGTATTCGCGGATGGTGCCGTACGTCGATAATGGTGCTTTAATTCTGGCACTCAAGTTACAAGGCAGCTTTGCAGTGCACGCTGCTGCCTTTCGCTGGAAACTGCCACAACCGCTGACACTGACGCTGAGCTTTACGTCAGCTATAGCTACGAATAATTGTTCTTGAGCAATGCTTTTGCGTAAGCCGCGAGATAAGAAATGTGTCGCGACACTACACTCTAAACAAAAAGGAATAAAAAGAGAGTAGGCTGTCCTCCAGCGCACTCCCTTTTAAAAAGGGGAGTGCGCTTAGAGGGCAACTAACCCGTTTTTTACTCCCATATAGGCGTATTCGTGCTTAGAGGGTACGATTACGCAACAGGAAGAATAAACATACACGCGCCAAGATATGACGAATACTTTTGTGTTCCTGCAATTCCCCCCCCCCCCCCCCCCCTTCCAGCCCTAGACGATATTCCGTCAAGGTGTGGATTATACTGCCAATATGTAAGCACGGTAGAGAGAGGGCTGGGAAGGTGAGATTCTTGACCGCATACAAAACGAACAAGGGGCAGTGGAGAAGCCTCAGAATAATAGCCAGTGCTCGGGGAAGTCTTCGTAATCATGCAACAGTAAAATCAATATATCGTAGCAGTGGCAGACCAACTAGGCATACTGAACAGGCAGAAATTGTTTGTCCACTGCAATCATTGCCTTTTCCCGTGATAATTTTTTGCGCTTTCTGGACGCACAGCGCCCGTGCTCGGAAATTAACACAATCTCCTTTCGTAGAGTACGTGCTGGCCTGCTGCACAGACCGAACCCTCATAGTCGGCCCCACCTCGACGTCGAACACGTCTTTTAGGAGGGTGCCCCAACAAGAGGTCGTTCGTTCCATGTGCCCAAGCGGGCGACATCTGACGCCACATCCGACATTTGCTGCCGCTGCACACGAGACAGGGAAACCATGGGACATATCCAATGTCAAGGACCTCCAGGCGCCATAACATGAGCCAATCACAGAGGACCGAGATGCTGTACGGTTTAAAAACGGACAGGATATATACGTATACATTGGAAGCGAGTAAGAAGCGATTAGAAGACTTGCGAAGCAAAGCGAGAGAATAGTTTCCATAGGAGAGAATGAAATTGGCACAGTGGATTGGGAGAAAGTTAACACGCTAGGAATTAATAGTTAGGTGACAATTACCACCACCTGATGCTAAGAGGATGCCACTATAAACACGAATATGCCTAATGGGAGCAAAAACGCAGTGCGCTAGAGGACGGATTACTCCCTTTCACTCCTCAGTGTTTAGAGTATACGCTATTATGTGTCTCTCAATCCCGGCCTGCCGCGTTGGTATACGGTGCAAGGAAGTGAGCCAAGTTGCAGCACAATGCACTACGCCTTGCTAGTCGCTTCAAATTCTTCTTAGCATTGGCAGAATTTCCAGACAGTGGCTTTGAGTTTAGTTTAGTTTATGGGGTTTAACGTCCCAAAGCGACTGAGGCTATGAGAGACGCCGTAGTGAAGGGCTCCGGAAATTTCGACCACCTGGGGTTCTTTAACGTGCACTGACATCGCACAGTACACGGGACTCTAGAATTTCTCCTCCATAGAAATTCCAGCCGCCGCGGCCGGGATCGAACCCGCGTCTTTCGGGTCAGCAGCCGAGCACCATAGCCACTGAGCCACCGCGGCGGCAGACAGTGCATGGCGTTGAGATGGACAACCGCTTGCCTAGGAAAATTCGACGCGGTCACTCCTTTTAGTTCATGGCGGATGAATTAACGCGGCGCCATGGTATCGCATGTCGGCGGCGACGGCGGCGACGCCTCCAATTTGTTCGCGGAGGCAAAAATGTGCATTCGAGACAAGCAAATGCGGCCCAGTTTATTAACAAGCGCAGCGGCGCCGGAGTGTTCTGGCCTAAATGAAAAAAGTGGCAGTGGTTTAGCTCTGGTTAAACCTGGAGGATTGCGAAAGCAACGAGCAGAGAGAGAGAGAGAGAGGCGATGGAGAGCGCGCGGCAGCGGCGGCGGCCCCGGACCGCTAGCTATGCGCCGCTACTGCGCATGCGCAACTGGCGAGCGCGGCGGCTGTGCGTCAGCTGGGCGCCGTGTGACGTCACTGCTCCTCGCGCATGCGCAGTATGGCCTTGCCTCAGCTCCGCGAAATGGCTCGGCGACTCGCGTAGTGTTGCTCTCGCAACAAAAGCGTATCGCCTTCTCCTGTGTTTGAAGCACAGCATCTGCATTTCTTTTCCACGGAGCGTTCTGGCGCGAAGACAAGGGTAGTGCACGGTGTCCGATCTCAGTCAACGACCGGACCTCCATCCGAGCATATATCACTGCTGCACGATAAACATTGCTGCCCGGAAGAGTGGACAGAGTGTGTCGGACCCGGTGACGTCTCTTGAGGATGGCTCCCCAGCACTGTGCATGCCACAAAAGTGATTGCAGATTATTGAACGAACTAAAAGTTCCGTCTAGGGACCTGAGGACAACGGAGGCCTAAAAAAGCCGGAGTACTCAATTGCCGCGCCTTTTCTCACTCACGTAACCATGCTAGGAAAACAATGCGAAGTTCTCTGCGATCCTCTAACCGTCTCTGCTTCGGCGACAGCCTTCCGATGCCGGAGTGCCTGCAGCCCGATTTCTGGCTGGGAACAGCGAGGCGACACTGCCAATTAGCCACCCCGTCGCGGTGGCTCAGTGGTTACGGCACTCGGCTGCTGACGCGAAAGACGCGGGTTCGATCCCGGCCGCGGCGGCCGAATTTCGATGAAGGCGAAATTCTAGAGGTCCGTGTGCTGTGCGATGTCAGTGCACGTTAAAGAACCCCAGGTGGTAGAAATTTCCGGAGCACTCCACTACGGCGTCCCTCATAGCCTGAATGAATCGCTTTGGGGCGTTAAAGCCCCATAAATCACAAACCGAACCAGTGCAAGATGGCGTCCGTAAACACTGCGTGCCTAACAGCAAATCCGTCGACTCTCGAGCAGGAATGTAGAACGCGACGGCAAATAGCTGGGCGGGCGTACGACGGATGATCGCTACACGCGCAAACGGAACAGAAAAAAAGAAATAGAGGGACTGTCGCTCGCAATCACAGCGACGGCCCGGAGCGCGCGCTATAGCACAGCTGAACGGACAGTATAATCGAGAATCGCGCTCGTCGCTCGATCAAAGCCCCCCGGCGCGCAGAGTGACAGGTCGGCGCAATGGGTGCAGAGGCGTTCCGACGCTCGAGTGTCTTAAGGACACGCACACAGTCTGTGCGCGTGTGTACGCAACGCCAACAGCTGGCAGGCATTACGGCGTTTGCGCTCCGCTGTTTGCTCGTTCGCTCGGCGGGCGCCCATTCATTTCGCCCTTAGGTCAACAGAGCGCAGCCGAGCTGTCACGTCATTTTTTCTGTCTCGTTCCATCGGCACGCCTCGTTCTTATCCAATACACACCCGGTGAAAGTCAAAGGAACGGACGGACGCGCCTTGATTCCAGAGCTGAGAACAGGTTAGCAAATCAGGGGGAAACGGAACGAGAAGACGGCGAAGGCGCTTGGGTAAACGAAAGAAATCGATCGCAGAGTAAACGCGCTCTCGGCGTCGCGATGGAACTCACTGAGGCTGTCAGGCGATTAGGGGACAAACTGTTTGGTTTGGTTTGGTTTATGGGGTTTAACGTCCCAAAACGACTCAGGCTATGGGAGACGCCGTAGTGGAGGGCTCCGGAAATTTCGACCACCTGGGGTTCTTTAACGTGCACTGACATCGCACAGCACACGGGCCTCTAGAATTTCGCCTCCAGAAATTCGACCGCCGCGGCCGGGATCGAACCCGCGCCTTTCGGGTCAGCAGCCGAGCGCCGTAACCACTGAGCCACCGCGGCGGACTAGTGGACAAACTGTGAACACACGACGTCCCTTGGTCACTGTGGGGCGACAACGAGGTGGCCGCAGTAAGTGTTTCCCGTTGTTCAATGAAGGAAAGAGAAATTGAAAGAGAACTCATGCAGCGATGTTTTTTTTTCTGTTTTGTTTTGCACGACCTGTACCGACAACTGTCATACGACGACGAAAACCAGCGGGTATAGTACTGTAAGGAAAGCTGCATACAGTTTGGCTAGTGAAATTTCTTCGGCTGTTCGCTATCTATTGTTGTTTCTCTGCCATTCGTTCCGCAGCAAAAAAACATTGTTGCCGGGAATTTTGGATCCGGGAATTTTGGATCCGGGAATTCAACGCCTTTCTCCCGTCACTCTACTCAAACTTCTGCCGGCGACATCGACTCCGTGATATGGCTGACTGGAAGTAGATGGCGTTATAGTTCAGGCTTAGATCTAGGCTTATAAACGCGCAGTCGAGTGCTGGACTTGACGTCGACGCAGTTTTCCTTTTAAAACGGCTTGCGGCGGACATTTAACTTTTTTTTGCTTCTCATATTTGACATATATGATATATACGAAACCACAGTTATCAATTAAATCTACTTTATTTGTCAACATATCGCGGTAACGAATCGACGTAGACCAACTCGAATTTCTCCATAGAGTGCCTTTGAGCTGCGGAGAAGATCCTGCACTGACATGCGGCTGTCGCGACCGGCACACTAACCCACACCCAGCGCTCAGCAGCAGAACGCCACAGCGACTATAGGACAATCGGCCAATTACGCTGTTGAACAGGATCCATTAAAAATGACGGGGGCGGAAGCTGAGCGTTAAACTAGATTGTACGGTGGCATAATTACGTCCGCTGCGCGCCTATTTGCGCTGCTTCGGAAATGAGCAGAACCGGAAGGGAGGCCGTCCCCCGTAATTACATACGGGGAGAAACGAAGAAGCCATGACGTCATGAGTGACACATAACGACGCCGCACGGAAAGAAACGGTGCCGAGCGAAGGCCCCAAGCAAGCCGAGGAAGAGTGGCGTAACTCTTCTTTCCGCCTTACCTAGCGGATATTTCGAGCCTGGATGACTCCTACACCCCCCCCCCCCCCCCCCCCGCTCGCTTCCAGCAAAGGTACACTGGAGATGAAACCGGGACGCGAAAGGCACAAAATAGAAACAGCGACCCCACGGAACATCCCCAAACATCTCGGCACTCCGTTCTCAGAGAGTTACTACCATGCTCCGGAATTCGCTTTCGCTGTGGCTTCGTTCCTCTTTATAAGTATACTTTAGTGTCCTCCCTTAGTTCGCGTTTTCTCCAGGTCACGTATGTCGGCGCCGTCACTGTCACCTAGTTTTCGGGGCGGGCCCCTCGAGAGCTGGGCGGCTCCGAGAAAGTACGAGCGTAAATATGATGTCGCATAAATGGCCTTCAGCTCCCGTCGCCCCCGTTTCTCGACAACGCGCGTCAGCCTTGCACACAGAGGTAGCCAGTTCGAAAAGAAAGCACTGGTATCAGACTAAATCGCTAAATAAAAATAAAAAAACTCACGGGACTGTTACTAGTGAGCGTTAGCTGTGGTGTGACAGCGAAGAATTTTTCACAGACTCGGACTTAGAGCCCTGTCGTTAGGCCAGACATCCAGTATGCCGCGCTCGAACACAAAGATTGATGGACACAATCTAAAGGGCTTTTCGCCAGCCCTCTGGGAAAAGAAGCCCCTCATTCCTGTCATCGCCACGTTCATCATCATCATCGTCATCCGCGCACTCGCGGCCAGGCGAGGCCACTGAGCATGTGCAGCCAGCTTCCGGTCAGCTGTCTACACTATAATAATAATCATCATCAGCCTGACTACACCCACTGCAAGGCAAAAGCCTCTGCCATGTCTCTCCAATTAACCCTGTCCTGTGCCAGCAGCGGCCACCGTATTCCCGCAAACTTCTTAATCTCATCCGCTCACCAAACTTTATGCCACTCCCTGCTACGCTTGCCTTCTCTTGGAATCCACTCCGTTACCCTCAAAGACCAGCAGTTATCTTGCCTTCGCAATACATGCCCTGTCCAAGCCCATTTCTTCCTCTTGATTTCGACTAGGATGTCGCTATAGGTGACAGTATAATACGACTCCGCTATGCTAGAGGTCTCTAATATAGCCGTAATACGTATGCGTCTACCGAAATCGACGTACGGGGACCATATTTATCAATTCCGTCCTAAAGTTAAGAGCTTCTAATGGGAGCCAGACAAGCCAGACCACGGAAGCCAGACCGTGATGCAATACTAACGGTGAGCGAAAACCATCAAGTATGTTTTTCGAATAAAAAAGAAAGAAAAAAAGCTGAATAGGAGTACGTCGACGATCTGTAGCCGTCTTCGGGCAACGCGTTGATGAGGTAACGCTGTACCTGGTGCAGAACCAGTGGTCTCTGCAAAACAAGCGCAGCGCTGAAAGGGCCATAGCCGCGGCCCGTCCGTTAATCATCTCATTCGTGCCTGGTAAAATGCCGGCTGACGTCCCCACCATTGCCCAAGCAGGCCTTTTGTTCTCCGAGAAATAAAGACCCGCGAGACGGCTTCCCAGCTCCAGCTTCCGCCGGAGACAATGGACGGACAGTGCACACAGCGTAACGCGGCGCGCGAAGAGAAAAATAAACACGAGAACAGGCAGCAGGGAGCCAAAGTGCTCGGACGAGCCGTCGTCCCATCGTTTCGAGGAGCCTGCAGTGCATGCGATAACGCATTGTTTCGTCAGCCCCCGCGCATATATACCTGTCGGAAGAGGACGCCATGCGCAGGCCGCGCCGTCTTCTTCACGGGGTGCATCGTGCCCCTCGTTTCCTTTTTTATTTATTTATTTATTTTTTAGATATGCTGAGCGACTAGCAGGAAGGAACGAACAGCCCAAGGCTGGGCGACGTCTTGCAACGATGGAAACGTGGTTTGGTTGGTTTGGTTTATGGGATTTAACGTCCCAAAGCGACTAAGGCTATGAGAGACGCCGTAGTGGAGGGCTCCGGAAATTTCGACCACCTGGGGTTCTTTAACGTGCACTGACATCGCACAGTACACGGGCCTCTAGAATTTCTCCTCCAAAGAAATTCTAGCCGCCGCGGCCGGGATCGAACCCGCGTCTTTTGGGTCAGCAGCCGAGCACCATAACTGCTGAGCCACCGCGGCGGCTGCAACGATGGAAACAATTGTCATTCTTAAAGCATGGACAACTAGAAGGAAATCAAAACGAGAGGCCAAAGGGGGTACGTTATTAATAATAGCGCCATCGCCTGTGATGCGCCCTGCAAGAGAACTTTGCGCCGTGAAGGAGCCACAGCCGTAGAAAAAAAAAAAAAATACTGCACATACCACGTGCCAGCAGCTGTAAGCTATACAGTCGACTACCGACAACTTGTCGAACTCAAAGGAGATCCAATTATGTGTAGCTTAAATTACGAGGAGCCTTTTTATTGCTATTGCACTTCATGCGGACGGGATCAAAACGTCAGATGGATAAAACCAGACGCATCATCTGCTGAGAAAACTCCCAGGCGCATGTGACCATATGGCGACGTAATGACACTTGCCATTCGCTTTAGTCTTACCGTAATATCAATGTGGACCATTGGGCTGGCTGATAATAGCATTTGATAGAAAGCCTTAGCGCGATAAACACATTGTAGGGACGCGGGAAGAAGGACGGGACGGTGATCTCCGCTATTCTTTTCCTGTGTTTCTGCACTAAGCCTTTCTGTAAAATGCCGTTATAGATATGAAGGCGCGATTCGGGTATTGCTCGCGAACTCGCGCGGACAAACGAACGGAGCCGTTGTAGTAGCATGTGCGCGGGACCTGTCTCCTCCCACGGGCGTCGTATGCCTGAGGACTTCTTCAGCGGTGAAGAGGTGTTGGCTGGCTACCCCAAGCAACCAACCACAACTCGTGATGCCTGTGGCCCTCGCAAAGCCCCTCGCAAAGCCCCTCACACGTCACTGACGCACTACTCCGTCGCAGATAAGCGACCAGGAAGGGTATATATAATATATAATCTCCGATTCTAGCACCTCCTCCTGAGCGTCATGACATCCCGTTGTTCTTGTTCCGAGATTCTGCGCTTTTCATTCGATCCTTAGAATGATATCTATTTCGAAACTGTAACACGCCGTTAAGCTTCGCCTCTGATACTTTCTGGGCACATCGATATAACTGCACAAACCTCTTTCTCCTTCTTAATGAGTGCGTTTATCTATTCATTATACCTCACTTGCGGCACATGAGGTATACACCACGATAAAGGGCTGCGCGGATTAAACCGTCCGGAGCACTTTTTTAAACGCGCCCCCATATCTCGCTGCACGGGTGTTTCTGAATCGCGCCTCCGCCGCAGTGCCCGGCCGCCAAGTCTGAAGATCGAACACGCGATCCCGAGCACCGCAGCCGAGCTACATTATACTGCACAGCGCACACTCAGTCAGCCATGAGGAGGAGGAGGAGGCGAGTAATTTTCCGCGCTCTCATTTTCATTGTCCCGTCCGTGTGTCAAGTTATCCACGATAACGACGCTGCTTCGCGGCTGACTAAGGCCGGCGCTCGAATTGTTGAAATATGAAAAATAAAAAGATATCGGAAGAGTGGAGAGGGCCGGGGGGGGGGGGGGACACGGCCGGACAATTTCCCGCCGCCGCCAAATGGAGGAAAGGACGGCGCCGAGGGCCACATGTTGATCACTTCCCGCCACTTGCCAGCGCGTGCATACCGGACTGTATAGCCCGCGCGGGCAAGCGGGACGCCATTAACGACGGTCACAACTGATAGCCGCGCAGTGCAGTCGCGCACGCAGTACCGGGCGCGCGCACGACAGCTCGGCACGTCATGAGCGGCTGAGCAGGAAACGGTGGCGGCTACAGTACACGGGCATACAAGGTCGCCCGGCGCGGTCGTCCTTAAATATAATACCCCATTCATGAGCGGGCAGAGGATAAAATACGGCCGCGGCAACTCGCGACTGGCGTGCGCCGCGTTGCCATTGCATATGCGAAGGGTGGGTACATATACTTCTGTCTCCCTTCCCTTTTTGCACTCGTTTCCTCCCATAGAATCCGAACTGGGCCGGAGGAACAAAAACTGGAGCGATATGGGGTATGCGAAGCACGGTCACTGCCGCACGCCAAGGTTTACGGCCCGCTCCGTGCGCCCGGAAACCTTGGCCACGCGCCGACCTTGTTGCATTGTCACGAGCGTTTGCCTCCTCGTCCTGGTTACACTCGTTGAACGCACCAAGGAAAACACTATAGCGAGTTTTGGTAGAGCCGAACGGCCAACACGGTAACGCGTTGGCGTTGCTGCCGTTGCCGCGCTTGCCAGGCCATAAAGCGAACCTCGTTATAACGAAGCGGTTTATAAAGAAGTAATGGATATAACGAAGGAAAGACAATGTCCCTTGGAAAGTTGGTCAGCATGGGCTATAACGAAGCTGCGGCTATAATGAAGCAATGGCCGGTCCCCAATTCCCCTTGGAAGCTCTGTCAACACGGGCTGTGAAGAAGCTACGGCTATAACGAAGTAAAAGACCGGCCCCTTCAACAACTTCGTTATAATGAGGTTCGATCGTGTTTTGACGTACGGTCGTAGTTGTCGTGGTTAGTGCATTTACCGTATGCGAAGGTATTAAATCTGTGTTATAGGGTGTGTACTGTACGGGTGCACTGACTGTCTAAAGCGGGTCCACGCAATGTGAGACCGAATACGATGTAGTGTCTTACTGGTCAGCTCACACCGCGCAAGAAGTAATCGCAAGGGTCTCGAGCTCCTGTACTGGCTTTCAACATCCGTCGACTTCACTCGATATACGCCAGATGCGATAAGCGACGACCCGCTCAGCGTGCGAACACAGCCATATAGCGTTAAAATCGCTATCGGCCGTCTATTAAATGTCACGCGAGATAAGGCTAAGTCAAAAGCCGACGATCTTGAGGCCTTCACGACACCCGCGCGTTCTAATGATCTGCCGACCTTCATCTACACTTATCTAAGATAGCCGCGCGTTCCTTCTCTTTTTCTTCTCCTCTGTCTCATCTGTGAGCTGCCGCCGCAAGCGTGAGAGCTTCCTCTCGCCCTTTCCAAATACGCGGAGCGCCCCACAACGCCAGTGATGAAACCAGTGCACGCCATCCAGCATTCCGGGGCAAGTGCCCGCGATATGGCCTGGACGGGTTCCAGGCGGGACACACACGGAATGCACTCTGCCGCAATTTTCCGTATACTCTTCCCATTGCTTCTCGCTAACCCATTCTCTTCAGAGAAAGATTACATCGAACAGCAGCAGAGAGGGGGTTGTTGGCAGCAGGGGGCGAAGAACAAGGTTTGAACGAAGGGGTTAACACAGATATCTCGAGTGTATACTCTGCGGTCGCCGCTACACCACCCAAACAGTGAGGCTTTCCCACTTGTCGCCCAAGCGTAACATTTATAAGGGCTCCCTTTCCTCACGATTGGGCACTCAACCCGAGATAAAGATAAAAAGAAGCGCGCCAAAACGAAAGAAGGAAAGAGACGGGCAAGGCCCCGCCGCCGACAAGAAGCGCCTAGATCGTCGACGCACAGATAGAGGGGGGAGAGGGGGAGACAGACAGCGCACGTACGCGCTACGTTACGCAACGCGGGCTACGCAACGCCACGGCGACAAGGAAGTGGAACATTCTCGTCGGGCCACGCTTTGAGGACGTCGATTACGCATGGGCTCGCGCGCTTGATGTCACGCACCACACGTCGGAGTCAGACGCCGTCGTGCTCGTCACCGTCAGGAGAGAAGGAGCTCGGAGGCCATTTGGCGAAGCCGCCAAGTGCACCGAATGCAAAAGCGCCCCACCTCATCATCATCAACATCATTTATTTGACCCTTAAAAAGGCCCCGGGGGGGTATTACATAAGGAAGGTGGGGGGTGGGGGGGGGGGGGGGGGGGGGGAGCAGTACATTTAACATGACTCACATGACTCGGGTGCGACCTGCAACATGTCGTGCCGTTCTTCGCATTCGTTCTCTTTCGTGAGCTACTCGGCGTCCCGAAACAAGCACTATGCCTGTATACTGTTTGTTCGAAATGGCCCGCAGCACCCGGAAGCATTATTACAGCATGGAAGACAGTTGTACCTCCGAGCGGCGGCGGTGGACAAGAAAGTTTAGACACATGCAGGTGGACCTTCCATTCCACGGTTGCATATATGGGCCGCAGACTCGCAGGCGAAGCACGATTGCTTCAGACACACTCTAAACAGAAGGGAGCAAAAAGGAAGTACAGCTCACTCCCTTCTATAAAAGGGAGTGCGCTAGAGGACAGCTTACTCCCTTTTAACTCCCATGTAGGCGGCGTATTCGTGCTTAGAGTGTACAAACGATGACGGAAAACACACAACTCAAACCGTCTGGTTTTAAACGTCTTGAAATGGCATCACCGCTCGAACACACGCGTTGCGTGCCGGAAGCAGCCACCCGAATGTGCGACAGCCCGGTAGTTTCTCGTATATTCTGCATTTGTAGCACGCATTCTTATTATGCACGGGGACAACTTTCTGTGGCATTGCTGCGGAATCAAGCTACGAGCACGAGCCGTCAGCTACCAGAACTGCGTGGCTGGCTAGCGAGAGCGTGAGAACAGTGCGCTCGCAGCTTCCACTGCCGTGTCACACAAAGTTGTTCCCGAGTACAGGTTGTCAGTGCGAATCTGCGATTACACACCCACCCCGTCAAACGGCACAGGGTACACGGCAGGCGCACGTATGCTTGCTCGACCGACGTCCGTATCAGTCGAAATCAATGCCTCTCCATTGGGGCAAACCAGACGGGGGTAAGGACGACGTCGCAGTGAGAAATCGGGAGCGGCCCGGTTCCCAGGAGACGCGTGCGAGTGCGTATGCAAAATAGGCGACACGCCCCCCGCAGGCAGGCTGCCGCCACGGCTTGGGTGACACGCGGTGGCGCACTTTCCGCTCCTGGCACAGTCCCGCGGGCGGGGCTGACTTACGGTGCAAAA
The DNA here is from genome assembly GCF_055824585.1 of Amblyomma mixtum. Lineage (NCBI taxonomy): Eukaryota > Metazoa > Arthropoda > Arachnida > Ixodida > Ixodidae > Amblyomma > Amblyomma mixtum. The sequence goes on along the minus strand of NC_143013.1, from coordinate 296,462,994 downwards.
CGCGAGTCATACACCACTAAGAGCGATCCGACGCAAATGAAATAATCATCGGCCAAAGGGTAACTGCCGTGTCCATTTAGTAAGTACTGTACACTTAATCGAGCTCGAAAGTGACCCTTTTTTTTTTTGCTCGTAAAATAAATGCCGAGATTAGAAAAAAAAAAAACAAGTACGGTCAGGAGAGCAGGGCACAATGGCCCTCTCGGCTATTCACGCCGGACTAGCGAAGGAGCAACGAAGCTAAAGGGGGTGCGGCAAGTTGGGGGTGGAAGGGCTTCAGGGGGAAATGCCTCGAGGAGGAAACATAAAATAGGCAATTAAAAAAAATTACCAACGATTACGTTACTTCCTAATGCGAAATTTGAGCGCAGCAAATAAGCTGTTTCACCTTTTCGATAGATTGAGGCAAAGAAATCGCGCAACACATGTATGCGCTATCACAGAATTTTTTTTTTTATTTTTCTCACGTATTCCTTTAACAAAGACTCCACTAACAGTTCTTGACAGTCATGAAGGAAGCTTTGTGGTCGGAGAAATAGACTGATATATGTTCGACTTGGTACACCAATGCTTGATTCTCATAGACGAGATCAATACAAGTGCCTCGCGAGGTTGTCACAGCCGTGGGACGCGTTACAAGCGAGAGGAACGGGATGTTCTCCCGCATAAGTGTTAGGAAATTGCTGTTTGTCTTTATGTCAACATTAAAGTCCCCCACTACTAACATCGGTGTGGATCGATGGACGGTTAATGCGAGTTGCAGGAAGTGCACGACGTCTTTCGTGAGTGCGGTAGGGGCGAAGTAGGCAGCTACTACCAGCAAGCCGTTGGGCAACTTTGCGGCGCACAGTTCGCCAACTTCATGTGACGTGCCAAACATTTCGACTGGTATTGCAGAGACCTGTGCGCAAGTAGATAGCGACTCCCGCCGCTCTGTTGTGGTCTCTGCGAGCACCACAGCAGTATACGAAATCTATGATTTCGAGAGGCTCTTCGGGATCCATCCAGGTTTCAGCAAAGCAAAGTACAGAGGAATGGCGCAGAATGTGATCGTGGTGTACGTCCTTGGCATGTGCGGCAAGGGAGCGTACGTTAAGAATGTGGTTGTGAATGATGAATCAAGTGCTGCCAGCGAATGACGCGTCCATTGGCTGTCTGCGTGTGTTACTGATGTGTGGTTAACATGTTAAGCTTCGCCTGTAAGAGTGGAACGCGACAGCGTCTTGCAACGCTGCCAGGGAGTCCACAGAACGCCATCGCCAATTCGGCTGTACGCCTTGCTGGACGGTAAATTTATTTTTTGAGGAAAGGAAATGTATCTCTCTCGCATATCTGGGTGGACACCTGCACCTCGCCGTAAGGGAAAGGGGGAAGATGGGAGTGAACGAAGACGCCGTATTAGCTAGACGCGCCTTTGTTCATTCCAAACCATTCAGCTGGCATTACGGAGTGGCTAGCGTGCTCGTATCGCACTCCGGAGACCCTGGTTCGATTCCCCAACTCGACCAATTTCGTTCTCGGTTTTATTGATTTATGCGGTCTAACTAGAAAGGTTAATTAGGCTATTTCATATTTATATTCTTGTATTTCTATCCATCGTGTTCTGTCATTAACCTGTCAATTGTTGGAACTGTCTAGGATGTTCGACACAACGTATATGAAACGAGCAACGTCTTACTGAGTGGGGAAGTGCGTGGTGGTGGAGGGAACGCGGCTTCGTACTTATCTGTTTTTTTCAGCAGCGTTTCCTTCCGCGGACGCTGTTGTCGCTGCGGCGCGCGTCTTTCTTTTCTTTTCTTCTGACCTCTTCATTCTGCTCTATATTAATTAGGCTAATTGATTAATTAAGCAATTAACTAAACTCTGTCCAACTTAGTTGCAGCATCACTATACGATCCCTTTGATTGGTTGCATGGTTACTAGCCAAAGTACAATTGGCCCCATTTGAAATTCGCGCACTGTGACGTCACGAGCATTTCGACCAATTGAAAAGCGTGACATTGGGGGCGGAGCTGGTTACGAGGCCGACGCCGACGCGAAACCCAGGAACGGACGCCAAAGAGCTGCGCTCTAAAAAAGAAAAAGAAAATGAGCGCAGTCCGCACGGCAAGACAGCGCAACGGGCTTAAACCAATATGAGAATAAAAGAATATGGGCCGAAGCCAAGAAAGAAATTTTGTTAAAAAAAAAAACAAAAAAAAACACGCGGAGCAAACAGGAGGATGGTGCTCCTCCAGCATGGGATGAACGCTTTTACGTGAATGGGGTAGGGGGGCGCCAGAAAAAGTGACGCTCCCTCCAGGCCGGCATCGTGGCATGCACCCCCTTCTTCCGCGGACGACTGACTGCTCGCAGTGTTTATACGCACGACTGTCTGTCGACACGCGCGTCGTGCATACCGGCCCGAAATAGCGATCGCCCCTCCCCGGCATGCTCTGGCGCCGGCAACAGATACACTTGTTCCGTACTCGTGGAGGCATAAAGCTTCCACAGTTGATGGCCTCTTCCTGTCCTCTGAGCGTGGCTTGACGGCGCTCGGCAAGGGCGAATGCGAAGGCCGCGTACTCTGGCGCGCAGGCAATGAACGTGTACTCGCTGCACGGGCTCAAAGACCTTCGACACGCCGAGCCGCATTAAAATGTTAAGTCCTGCCTAGTTAATATGTATACTTTGGTTCCCAACAAAAACTGACCTCAAAGCGGGTCGCCCGCAATAAATAATCGGAGGAAAAAGAAGTTAAGCTCTGATCCTAAGACCGCAAGCTCTGATAAAAAAAAACATCAATAAAAGCATGACAACAAATGATAATGAACAATGAGCCTTTAACTTTTCTCCGCTCCCACGTGCTATATGTCTATGGAATGATCTTCCAAAATGCATCGCATCGCAGCGCAACCACGGCACGTTTCATAATCATCTGGTGAAACATTATATTGATAACACCTAGCACGTTTTCTTCTTTGCCCGAGTCATGCCTTTTTTTTTTTTTTGTCACACCCTGTGTATCAGCCCATTTGCCTTCCTGTGTATTTGCTCAAGTTCTGTTTTTCCCGTTACTATTATGTCTTAATTACATTGTAATCTTTTTTGATCCAATGTTTTCCTGCATGTATTTTGTACAGTCGTGATAATTTGTAATCAGCTTTTAGAACGTAACAGTGTTTGTTTCTACACTTTTTTGTTTTTTCTAGCTACTGTTGTACATATTTATTGCTCCCCCCTTAGACAATGCCTCCCTGGAGGCCTGTAAGGTATCTGTAAATAAATAAATAAATAAATAAATAAATAAATAAATAAATAAATAAAAATAAGATCTGCTTCCTTCATAGTGGTGAACAATCAAGCAGAAATCAGACAAAATCTTGGAAGCTCCAAGCTCATTATCCTGGCCGTCATTATCTTTAATTTAATGCACTGAAGTTGGAGCGCTTAGTGGTCCATCAGACGCGCGATGGTGTCTCATGCCGTGATGATGTATCTCCTACTAAAGGTGTTCGCATCTCAAGAACATTCAGCCAACTTACAGAAAGTGAATACGGCTGCTGAATACGGCTTTCGGCGTAGCATAAGCTGCACAGAGAGCTTTCTTCACATTCATTCATGCAATCCAGCAAATGGCAAGTCGCGTCGACCGGCACTTAAGCACTGTAAAGCATGAAATCACAAAACAAAAATATGCTAATCACCCGCAGTTTAATGCTGCCTCTTGCTGGTGTCCAGCAGTTAAAATACAAGAGGAACAAACTCGTTAGAGGGGCGGAGATTTTGCCCTGACGGTCGACAACAATGAGTGAGCTCTGACGGGATCCGTGCATTTTCACCCTCTCCATTGCCCGGACAACGAATTTCCGTATTAAACAGGCGCAAATATATTGAAAACGTCTGGTCTCCTGAAAAGCTGTCCATAACTAACTCGAGTCGTCCATGTTAACGAGAAGTAACGGGGCATGACTATACCACGAAAGCCAGCCTCAACTCACGGCCGGCAAATGGTACGAATATTCCACAGTAGTCGCGCTGAGCTCGGAACCAATCAATCACTACCTACGCACTTTTGGTTGCATGGGTGTATTATACCACACTTTAATACCAGGGGCTGTCAGGCACAGCCTCTCTACTTGAGCGGCGGCGAGCTCGACGGAGCCCGACGGGTCGGTTAAGCAGCGAGTCATTTACGGACAGCGTCCCTTATCTTTCATTTTATCTTATCTCACTCTCCGCTGCGTTGAGGCACTACGGCAAGAGGGAGCACAAGGTCGCCGAATCTGATATCGGCCGCTGCAGCCGCATTTCAGAGGGGAAACGTCCGTGCGCTGGCGGTGGAAATTAATCCGGAGCTCTCCATTATACGGCGCCTCCTCTTTCCCTTCTTTCACTCCCTCACTTCGAACCAGACCGCGGCGGCCGCGTTTCGATGAAGGCGAAACGCAAGAGGCGCCCGTGTGCTATTCCGGAGCCCTCCACTACAGTTCTGTGGGGAGGTGGCTGACACCTTCCACATGGTTTGGGCGTGTCAGTCAAACCCATCTATCCCCCCCAACCCCAACCCCACCAGAGAGGACTGGGAGGCGGCCCTGCTCGGCTGTCAGGACCTAAAGACCCAAAAGGCCTTGGTTCACCGGACGCGGGCGGCGTTGCTTGCCAATGGGGCCCCGGAATAGGGGCTCCACCTAGTATTGTTAGGGGAAAGGGCCAATAGGGCCCACCCCAATCACCTCTCTGTAAATATTTATTGCATTATAAATGTTTTTCATCATCATCATCATCCACTACGGCACCCCATTCTATCTTCTTTCACTCCCATCTTACTTCCCTCACGGCACGCGGTTGAGGTGTACACCCGGAAGTGAAACAGGCAGTTACCGCGCCTTTTATTTCCTGATAACCAATAATTTCACTCCCTCACTGATACCTGCCCACTCGACGCGATTCTGGTTGCCTATCTAAACTGCGCCGTCAATTACTGCGCAGACGATCTTCAAAAAAAAAAAAAAACACTGATCTTCAAACAGTTGATTCTCTGCCTGGAGATCAAAGAGAAATGTGTTTGCCCTGCAGTGGGCGTAACACACGATGGTGATGAGCTCGAGTACAGGTTCTAGTGTGTGTAGGAGCAAAAAACGGGGGTACACCAACGCTTAGTACCATCGTAGAAGTTTGCGGGGATACGGTATCCGCAACTGGCAAAGGACAGGGTTAACAAGGAGAGACATGGGAGAGGCCTTTGGCCGTAGTCAGGCTGATGATGGTGACGATGATGAACGCTTAGCACAGGTTCTGGTGCTTATAGAAGCACACAATAGAGTTACACCAACGCTTAGTACAGGTTATAGTGCTTATAGGAGCACACAATAGGGTTACACCAACGCTTAGTACAGGTTATAGTGCTTATAGGAGCACACAACAGGATTACACCAACGCTTAGTAAAGGTTCAGCACACAAGAGGAGGAGGAGGAGGAGGATATAGAAGAGGAAAGGCAGGGAGGTTAACCGAAATAATAATCGGTTTGCTACCCTACACGGGGGGAAGGGGGTACACCAACACTTAATTATGAAACTCATTATGCCTTAGAACATCATCTAAAGTTTCCTGCAGCGTCAAACGCGACCGCATGCGCCCCACCCAGGTAGACCATCGAGTACTACGGCAGATGGAGCTGCAAACGCGGATGTCTATTTTGCGACAAACGGGCACACACCCCGGCCGTAAGGTGTACAAGGTACACGGGGACACACCGAGTTGCGGCGGCAGCGCACAATGCGAAGCATGCACCGCGTAACACACATGTTACATAAGTTCGCGCGACCTGCGAGGAGAGATCGAGCCGCGCCATGACATCGTGACCCACGCATCACCGCAGGCGTGGCGCATACAGTATACACACAGACACCGCACGAAGCACGCCTCCCCCAAATCGACCGAGCGCGCGCGAGGCGTAGACTCACGACAAGAGGATGCGGGCCGGTTACCGAATGCGCTCCCTTTCAGCTGCCACCTGCGTCCGTGCCTCGGTGCGAAAGAATACGTGGAGCGCACTGCGATACGCTAGACGTTGACTACGTTCCGCAGCGAGAGTCTTCATTAACCTCCGGGTATATGTTTGCTTTGTCGTTTCTGGGTTACTGTACCGACCACCTGTTCTAATTCGCTCTAGTTTAACTCTCGGTAAAATGCAGTGAATGATGGTTTGGTTTGGTTTGGTTTATTGGGGTTTAACGTCCCAAAGCAACTCAGGCTTTGAGGGACGCCGTAGTGAAGGGCTCCGGAAATTTCGACCACCTGGGGTTCTTTAACGTGCACTGACATCGCACAGTACACGGGCCTCTAGAATTTCGCCTTCATCGAAATTCAGCCGCCGCGGCCGGGATCGAACCCGCGTCTTTCGGGACAGCAGCCGAGCGCCGTAACCACTGAGCCGCAGCGGCGGGGCAGTGAATGAGAAAGGCTACTGTACGCCTGCCTCCTACAGCGCTCCACCTCCGCACAGTAATGCACCATTAGGCCCCACTATACGTGTTTCGTTACGACGAGGCCTGAGGACGTCGCGTCGTTTACGTGGAGCTCGTCCACATTTCGACGAGGTTGTCTCTGGCACGGTTAGCCGCTTTCCATGCGACAAAGCGTCATTTGTAGGACAACACGCGTCACACTTGGCTGTGTTTCGGTGTTAACCACTTCAACAGTCACTTGTTGTTCCTGCCGCTCACCCTGTCCCGGCCGGGGCCAGCCGCTGGCACAAACAACGCACCGTGGCAGGTTGCGCACGAGAGCAATTACTCAGCCGAGGCAAGACAAAACGCGCTGCTTGATGGCGCAATAGCAAGAGGCACGCTCTTCTAGAGCTTCCTGCAGGCCTGGCGGGCCGCTATGCTGATGGCCGTTGGAGGGACAGGGAGGCAGAGGGGAGGGGGCATAAACAAGGAAGGCGGAAAAGCGGTCAGGGCGCCGGCGACAGCGCCAAGAATGGGGGGGAGGGGGGAAGCGTCAATCGCGGGGAATTCCCGGACGGTCCAATTGGGAGCAGTGGAAGGGTGCACGGCGCCGCTCCCCCCTATAGCAGGGGCTGAGGCACGCCGGCGCAGGCGCGCAGAAAGGAGACCGTTCAGACAGCCGATTATGGTCGTCATACGCTTCGCAATAATTTCCTCCTGAGATACATATAACACCTTTGTTAAACCGTCACAACGAAACTCTGCTAGTCTGGTGAGGCGTCGCGTCCTCTCCATTGCAGTCAATGCATGCACGTACAGGGTCGATCACATTTAGAGGGAACACGGCTCCGCGTGGCTGCACACACACCGAGCACCATTGCGACCAAGCCGGTAGCAAACCCGCGCAAAGGGGCAGATCACACGAAGCACCACGTCGAGGTCTCTCTTCTCATGCGCCGCTTTGCATTGATTCATGAGCGGGTTAGATGCAGTGGCAGTCTGCAGGTACGTGGCCACGCGGAGCCGTGTTCCCTCTAAGTGTGATTGACCCTGTACTTGTTAAGTTCTAATTGTCTGCGCGGCTAAAAGACAGGAAGAGTGCAGAGGGTCAGGGAACAAACGAGAGTTAATGATATATCCCAGCTCAAATCAAAAGGAGAAAGCACCTGATTGACAGACGCTCGTAATCATGAAAAAGATCATCGGTCTCTCCTGATATACAGCACGGCACCCATACAGCGAATGCAAGGCCATCGCTCTGAAGGGCCTAAGCGTAGGCTCTGCCAGAAGAGTGTCGAGGGAGGAAGGGGGATACAACTATTCCTGTCGATTTTTCAACCCGGCTGATGGTTAAGAGTGCGTTTCTTTTAGTACTTTTAAACACTTTTTTTTTATATTTTATCAGTACTGAGTTACGTAGCATGAAATATGCATTTGTGTAATAAGGCAAATTGTGCACGTTCTGAACAATATGCGTTAATTATCATGTTATTCTTGTGTTGGTTCATTGTTTTACGGGCCGCCAAGGTGGAGCAGATTGGTAATAAGGGTGTAACTACTCATTAAAATCCACCCAAGCACAGCCACACGGCTACAAAGGAAACCTAATCAGCTTCCACAGAAACCTCGTAGTTAAAAAGTCATCCTGGTCCAGGGTTCGAACCCGGGACCACCGCCTCACCGGGCCGTCGCTCTACCAATTGAGCTAACCGGGACGGCTACCATACGGTAGGGCGAGAACGAACTGATCAATAACACGATTTTTTTGTATGTGATGTGCAACCTTCGCAGCGGCCAACAGTATTTGTAATAAGTAAAAATTGTCAACAGTCGCAAATATATCCACGGGCGACGGCGCGATAGCAGTCCCAATACGTCAAGGGTTACAGATTCTTTTAGCCTCGCCCATAGGTCGCAGCAACCGCCTTCTGGAAACTTCGCCGTATCGTTCAGCTCCGCATTTATTCCGAGATAGCCGACTGGGAACAGTGAAAGCGAACAATGCAATCTCTAAGTCACGAGAGTGATAAGATATGGGTCGATATTCGAGCCAAGGGTGCTGCTTATCGAGGGATTGCCGACACCGGGTTGCCGCAAAATCTAGAACGATATATACGTTCCGCGCCGATACCTTGTTTGTAGTGGGCGCTTTCCAATCATCTCCCCAAAGAACCCACCATTGTTTGTCTCTGAGAGTACACAGGCGCGGTCACAATCTACGATGGACTGCACAAGGTTCGGTCATACTCCCAGAAGGCTAAACAATTTCTCCTACACACGAACACACAACCATGCCCGTCTCAATGTGCGGTTCATTACGCTGAAAGCGCTCGGACCACCCAATCACTCGGCAGAATAGGTCATTTATGAGTAGAACTAACAACTACATAGACTCGGTTCACGTTACGTACCCACAAATCTGGTTCGTGTATAGTAATTTACAAACGCTATATTGGCACCAAACGGCTAATTTTGCGAGTACCACGCTCTGAATGTCCCGTTTACGTTATCAAACAATTCTGTACTGTTTCAGCCTTGAAATGAGCTGAAAGGCGCCTCTTGTATTACACTTCATAATTGTTCGCCGAAGTCACCCCAGATCAAGCGGGTTTCAGGAACTCACACCCATTTCTCATGCGCAAGCTCGGTGTAAGTGTTCATAATTATACCGTTGTTGAATTGAAAACGGCTCCCCCGTTCAGACAAACGACTTGTATGCTAACTTCTAGCGTGTGCAGATCGCGGCAAACGTTTTCGAAAGACCGCGATGCGACAGCGCCTCGGCGGCGGAAGCGAAGAACGCGGCTGCAAGTGCGCCCGTACTCCGCGCGTGCGCGGTTGGCCCCATTCAAACCGGTACGGGCCGCCCCACTATGCACGCTCCTCCCGCAGTAGCCCGACGTGTTGCTTCCGGACGAAACGCACGGGGTTTAATCGCCGTGCTTCACGAACAGAAGAAAAGGGTCGCGGGTTCAGCGCCCACGTCAGCCGTCTCCGCCCACACGCCAGTTTAATACTGCCGTACACTCTTAACACGAGTACACCCATATGGGAGTAAAAAAGGAGTAATCTGTCCACTAGTGCACTCACTTTTATAAAATATTGCGCTAGAGGGGACACTCTAAATACTAATACGCCTATACGGGAGTAAAAAGACAGTAAGCTGTCCTCTAGCGAACACCCTTTCATAAGAGGGTGTGCGTTAGAAGACAGCTTACTCCCTTTTTTACTCCTTTCTGTTTAGAGTTTAGTTCACTCCCTTTTTACTCCCATATAGGCGTATCAAAAAGGGAGTAAAAATGGAGTAAGCTCTCCACTAGCGCACTCCCTTTTAAAAAGAGTGCGAGAGGACAGCTTACTCCCTTTTTACTCCTTTCTGTTTAGAGTTTAGTTCACTCCCTTTTTACTCCCATATAGGCGTATCAAAAAGGGAGTAAAAATGGAGTAAGCTCTCCACTAGCGCACTCCCTTTTAAAAAGAGTGCGAGAGGACAGCTTACTCCCTTTTTACTCCTTTCTGTTTAGAGTTTAGTTCACTCCCTTTTTACTCCCATATAGGCGTATCAAAAAGGGAGTAAAAATGGAGTAAGCTCTCCACTAGCGCACTCCCTTTTAAAAAGAGTGCGAGAGGACAGCTTACTCCCTTTTTACTCCTTTCTGTTTAGAGTTTAGTTCACTCCCTTTTTACTCCCATATAGGCGTATCAAAAAGGGAGTAAAAATGGAGTAAGCTCTCCACTAGCGCACTCCCTTTTAAAAAGAGTGCGAGAGGACAGCTTACTCCCTTTTTACTCCTTTCTGTTTAGAGTTTAGTGCACTCCCTTTTTACTCCCATATAGGTGTATCAAAAAGGGAGTAAAAATGGAGTAAGCTCTCCACTAGCGCACTCCCTTTTAAAAAGAGTGCGAGAGGACAGCTTACTCCCTTTTTACTCCTTTCTGTTTAGAGTGCAGCTTACTCCCTTTTTACTCCTTCCAGTTTAGAGTGCTGCAGTTCTTAATCGCCTAGTCCTAAGACAACGCGCATCCCTCACGGGACTGCTTATGTAGTGCGGTTCCTGTGAATGGTTTTAGCGCACTAGCCTCCAAATCTCGACAAAACCCGTTGTCTTGTTTGCTTGAAGCCAGTTAAACGTGCAGAAATAAAATAAATATGGCCGCGGCTGGGTTTCGAACCCGTGGCGGCTTAAAGAGATCAGCTTCGCTGGCCACTGCATGAGAGCCCTATGCTACTGGCGCAACTGATATCACCCCTTCTGTTTAACTGCCACTCTCTCGCTCTGTGCCTTCATGCCGTAGTCTTCATCAACTTCCTGCCATGCACAATGGATCCTGAACGCCCCGCTATCGTAGTGCCCCCTTCGCCAATCTTTGTCTGAAGCCTGAGATTGAAACCCTATAGTCTCAAACCGAAAGCGAGATGAAACGCGACGTGTTAGCGCACATACTTCGCTTTTTGCGAGGTAAGCTGAATTGGCTGTAATTCCCCCATACGCGTTACTGACTACCGTCGCCTCTGCTCTACGTATTTCATCATGTGAAAAGACGTGTCTCTAAGGCGTCTGAAAACGGAACTATACATGCGCCGTTTTGCATGGAACAAAATAAACTATAATAGATGGCATTACGCACGTGTACTTCGCTCCACGTACACGGCCACTGAGCTGGGGTAAATACGGGGGCGGGTGTCTTGCGAGCGGGACTGAAGAGAGGAAGAAACTGTACCGTTTATCTGCGGTTATATTCGCTTCTTTGGCTTCACTGCACTTTCTAGTTACTAAGGGCACTGTGCGTAGCTACTAAGATATACCAACTACCCCGTGGATAACATGCCGTGGCTGTCAACCAGGCTCCGCAAGGCGCCAGGAGAATGCCTTGCGCCCGGTCACCAAGCCCTTATTCAGGCAGCCTGCGTAACGATTGATCCTTCTGTGATAGTACATTTCAGTTCTAAGGGGCACAGGGCAATGGTGCTAAAACTACATTTGTGGTGCTGAGAATATAGCAAGAAGTGATCGAGACATCCACCTCAACATCCTTTCTTGGTGCACTACTAAGCAAAATTTCACTTTACTTTTCCAAAACATAGCTCGTGACGAGGAGAGCGTCGGTAGCGTGGACCTATTGGCAGGTTCTTCGCTGAAACCGCGATATATAAAAAAAAAAGAAAGCAAACTCGCCCAGCAAAATAGCTCGCAAACATATGCCCGCTCACGCCGCTGGACTGCTAACAGGCCACAACAACAACGGCCGAGGAAAAAGAAAACTTTAGAAAGAAATGCGCTCCCCTGTTCCCGGATCGATTGACGACTGCCGGCGCCGCCATGCGAGGTACGAGTCGCTGCAGCGCACCGGCGAACAAAGGAGGGGACAGCGCTCCCGTGCGCAGCGGCCTGGCGAGTTGTTTGATACGTCGTGCAGGTACTGCTGGTCACTGACCGTGCACGCACGCACAGTGTCGGCGGAGGAGTCGATATACGACACCGCTGGGTTGGCTGGGTCGCGCTCCCAAGCAGGTTGAATGATGCACGAAGTGAAACAGAAAGAAAGAAAGAAAGAAAGAAAGAAAGAAAGAAAGAAAGAAAGAAAGAAAGAAAGAAAGAAAGAAAGAAAGAAAGAAAGAAAGATAGATAGAGAGGAAGGAAAGAAGGAAAGGAAGGAAGAAAAGAAAGAAGGAAGGAATGAAAGAAGGAACGAAGGAAGAAAAGAAAGAAGGAAGGGACGAAGGAAGGAAAGAAAGAAGGAATGAAGGAAAGAAGGGAGGAAAGAAGGAAGGAAAGACAGAGAGAAAAAAAGACAGAGAGAAAAAAAGACAGAAAGAAGGAAAGAAAGAAAGCTACGCGGCGAACTAGCCAGAGCGCACAGTTGCGCAGAGTTGCGTAAGCGGCGAGCGAAGTTCAGGGGCTTTCCCAACAGATTAACGCTGACAGCCGATCTGCACTCATTTGCCGAGGTGTCAAGTTTAACGGAGCCGTCACAGAGTCTGCCAGGTCAGCTCAGATCTCTAACGATTCGGTGTCGTAACTCTGCGGGTTTGTGGGCGGGGAGTTACGGACCAGTGTACGGAGTTCACGCTTGCTTTGTGTTTTCTACTTGGGTTTTTTCTACTGCACACGCTGACGAGATATTTTTTCATCCAGCATGTCTTTCTTTTTTTTTTTGCCCCCGCACATCCCTTTTCATGCGCCAACCTCTATTTTTTTCGACCAACAGAGTCACCGGGTCGGATGTCGCCTACGTTTCACCCGCGTCATTGTCCGCGATAGATTTCCGCTAGAAATCTACGACCGACGAGCCAAGGTCGAGACTCAAATCGTGCCGGCAGTACGAGGCCACAGGGCGAAGCTTCTCTGCGCTGCACAATAGCTGGTGGAGTGCACCCTGTTTATGAACCTTTTGTTTCTGACGCCGTTGACACGGGCCGGGGTTCTAGACAATGCGATAAAATAGTAACGGATGCAAGTCAGACGCAAAACATTCAAAAACAATCTAAAGACCACGAGCGCTGCAGGCGAAGTGTGGGTGCGGGCTGCTAGCACAATTCCATTGTTAATCTTGCACAGCTGTAAACGCGACAATCAGAAACTCCTCCTCCCCTCCTTCCTGCCCTCCTTACTTATCTGGCAAGCACACGCAAAGCACACAAGCACGACGAAACGATGAAGGAGAGGTGACCAGAAGATTCCCAATACCTGCGCAGCAGCAAATCTTCTTTTCTAGCAGTGCTGCATTCATATTACAGGACTTGCCGAAGGACTAATTATAGTCGAAGACGTAGTCTTCCGTGTATACACCGCGCGGTAAGAGGCATGTCATTTTCCACCAATGAAACTCGACTTTTGATTTTGTGACCAGTGATTGTGATTCTCGCTTGTACAGCCCAAGGAGTAAGGCAATCAATAAAACTGAGCATCGTTCAATTCAAACGAACGTCATTATTCGATGCTGATTTAAACAACTATTCAAGGCCATCAGTCAGTAATCAATCCCAGCGCGACCGCGTTGAAGAAGCCAACGGGAAGCCCATTTCCTTCGCGCACTTTCTCAACAGAAACTGTAAGTGGCATTACTGACCTGACATTACTGTGACACCACTTTCAAATGCTATGTCAGCGGCAATGTCATCCATGGCTTTCCGCTCTACCTCATACACTTTGCCAGACGGTTGCGTATTCCTGTGCACAGCGCGCGCAAGCACGGACCGCCGATCTGAACACGATACTTCACCAAGCAAGCGGGCCGGATGCGTTCAGCACGTCAGGATACATCGGACACCTTTGCCGCGATGCGTGGTCCGCTCGCCAGCGCTGCTCCTATGATGTTCGAGCCGGTTAATGTGAACGGGCAAAAGAAAACAACGCACAACGATAAACAGCGAAACAAGCTGTCTGGGATCTTCTCCAATTCGCGCATTGTCCCGCGCTCGTACACGCGCAATACAAACAGCAACGCGCGGAACATTACGATTACCATACAAAGCAGTGTATACTGCAGCATACGCATACTCTCGTGCTGTGTATTTGCTGAACTGAATTCCAAACCGAATTCATACTAGGCAGGTCATCGTTTCGGCAATTTTTTCACTCCTCTCTTTACTCGCGCAGGCAGCATAAGCAACGAAGTGTGGGCATGCAGTGACGCAAAGCGATAGTGACACCCAGGGAGTAAGGCAATTAAACAAAACTCGGTATTGCTGAATTAAAATAAAACTAATTACTGCTGAATTAAACCGATTAAATTTTCACCAAACGCTCATTTAAATAGCTATGTTCAAGCCAATTAGCAACAGGTCACACCGCGTCCAGGAAGCGAGCGGAGGACACATTCCTTTCTGATATATGTACAGCCAATATGTGTGCTATAGCATACAGTAGCCTACTCGAACTACATTTCAAATGAAAGTTGTTATAGTTCCACCGGGACGAGCATTTACGAGTGATTTGCCACATCTTTTTTTTTTCTTTTTGTAGCGAAAGCAACACTACGCGAGTCGCCGAGCCATTTCGCGGAGCTGACGAAAGGCCATACTGCGGATGCGCGAGGAACAGTGACGTCACACGGCGCACAGCTGGCGCGCCGCCGCCGTCGCTGCGCGGGTGCCGCCGCCGCGCTCGTCAACTGCGCATGCGCAGTAGCGGCGCATAGCTAGCGTGCCGGGGCCGCCGCCGCTGCCGCGCGCTCTCCATCGCCTCTCTCTCTCTCTCCTCGTTGCTTTCGCAATCCTCCAGGTTTAACCAGAGCTAAACCATTGCCATTTTTTTTCATTCCCCTGTTCACGCGTAAAGAAAGCATAAGCAACGAGGTAAAGATGTACTATAAACGTGGAAACCGGTTGTCGAGTGATATAAACTGAGAGGAAATAAGAAGGCTTGAGTGAAGCCGATGAACGCATTGAACGAAGGGTCGTGCGGTCACAAATTTGGGCATCGGCGTCGGAGCTGCGAGTAGACTATATCCGGATACGCCCCCCCCCCCCCCCCCCCCCCCCGCTCCCTAACTCTCGCCCCTGACATCGCAGCGGTGCCATTCCCCCGACACGCTTCAAAAGTGTGTCACCGCACAGCGCACACACGCGCAGGGTTCAACAAAAACAAGGCAAAGAGTGAACCGCAGCAGCGAACGCCTGAGTGAATGCCACAAACATAAAAAGAAAGCGAAAAGAAGACGAGTGAAAGGAGGGCGACGAACGAGTCGGAGATGTGTCTCTCTACAAGAGACGCCGACACGCGAACCCAACCGCGAAAGAGAGAGCCAGTTCGCGCCCAGAAAAAAAAAAAAAAAAAAAAGCAGGTAAGCGGAACAGCGCGCGGCGCCAAGCGTAGCTAGCTACACCCCTCCACCGTGCCCTGCCGGTTCGGTTTCTTCAAAAAAATAAAAAATTTAGGCGGCAGCTTTTTATAGGTTTCAGGACACGCGTGAGGGTTATTCAACACGCGTTCCTTTTGACAGAAACATTCCCCAAATAAGTCGCGCCGTGAGGCCACCGTTAACGGCTGTCGACGAAAAAAAGAAAACTGGGGCATCTATACATGTGTCTTACTTTTCTAGCCGGATCCCTTTTTTTTTTTCTCTGGGGGAAAAAAGGGGGGGAAGAGGGTCGACGCTTATCGGATTCGTGGCAGACCGCCTAACATGTCTTGCTAGTCCGCCCATTCTCGCACACCTCTGATATATTTATGACAACCCTCCTGGAAGGACGGAGAGAAGACACCGATAGTTCTTACTGCTCGTCCTTCCACACACCGACAAGGCCAGCTCCTTGTACACAAGTGGCTTCATCATCATCTCCAGCAGCCTGACTGTCAACCGCAGGACAAAGGCCTCTTCCATACCACTCCTGTTAACCCTGTCCTCTGCCAGCTGCAGCTACCTTACACGCCCTGCACATGGCCATTTCTTCCATTTCTTCTCGATTTCGACTACGACACCATTAAGTCGCCTAAACCGCAACAACTCAAGAACGAAGCGGCTTTTCTCCGACAAAGGAACACTTCCAGCCAATGGCGTCGGCAGATGCTCATGACCCTGCCCGGGGTGGCAATGCAGGGAGTGGCAGATGACAGGGGATTGTCCTCACCCTGCATTGTCAAGCTATCAAGGTCATGAGAATCAGCCGACGCCACTGGCTGGAAGGGGATCCTCTGACGGAAAAAAGCCGCTTCGTTCTTAAGTTGTATCAGACCATAGTGACGCATTTTAACTGCACACAATAATTCCCATTAGACAGACCGCAAAATCCCGACCACTATTAACAGATATAATGTGATTGAGTAGTGTCGTTAAACGCATAGAACAAACATGTGCTTTTGCCCACAAGTCGGTGAATAGAGAAACGAACAATGCGAACTAGCGCGACCAGAGAACGAGCCAGATTATACAATCAGCCACAGAAAGTACTTGCACATAGAAAAGCTGCACGCAACGGCAAAAACGAGGCAAGTGGGAGGTCCTGCCTATAGCAAATCTCCGAGAGCGAGAAAATGAAAGGACAAATAAAAATTAAACAGCTGTGTCTGCAAGGTTTACGACTCGAGAGCGCTGGGAGGGCTCCTAAAGACAGCCACGTAAGTTTACGAGCAAGCGTTTATTACGGCGATTAGCATAACATTTGCACGGCGCACATGTAGTACGCACTTCTACGAGCATACATCCCTTTTTGGAGCGCTCGAACGGGGACCTCCGTTGTACGTTGCACGACGACATTGTCGCTGGCTGATGAGCTGCAATTAGCTTCTTAAGTCGGGTATGTCAGACGATATAGCCGATGAGATGTTGCTTTGAGCCCTTTGCCAAAGCCGCCCTCGAAGCAGGCTGATTTACGGGTTGTAGTGAATCAAAACTACGTATCAGCGTTTACATTGCAGGTTTTCTCGCGCCTCACGTGACCTACGTGTCAACTGCACGTCACAGCCATCGTTCAGTAGATGAAACCGAAACAGCATGAGAGAATAAATTCATTTACGCATTATTTAGCGGTCGTGAATACCACGCGGTTTTCTAATGTCTAAAGCATCATTTAAACTATTCAAACACCCAAGTAAAATTAGTTTTCTATACTCCTTTATAAGCTTTTGCTACCGACAGTATATACACGTATGCGGTCTCTAACCAGCTCAACCTGACAGAAGGAGCTCGGTGCATGACATGCATCGTAATGACCAGCGTAGCCAGAAATATAACAAGGACGTATACTTATTCGTGGCACGTCGTCTAAAGTTACTCCGTTTTAGTTATCGTATATACTATAGCCTCAACTATAGTGCGACACACTCATCTATAACATGTAGCGGTCGATTGCCGAAAGGACTGGCATCGTACAGATGTACAGATACATGCTCGAGTGGTCACGTCGGCCGATTACGGGAAACTTGGAGAAGTGCCACGCGCGTCTACCGTGGGCAGCGGCTTTGGTCCAGACCGGCAGACGCCACGAGAGACTCCTCTCTCTTTGCATGCGAGGGCACGCTTCTATGTTTCGTATGAAGAAACGCGCGCATGCAAGAGCGTGGGAGCTCTACAGGAGCGACGTACTGCATTCCTTGGCACTTTCACCACTTTCGCTGTTACGGGCGTCCCCGACGCCTTCGCTGAACCGCACAGCACGTAGCCGCGTGAATTTGTAACCGGAACAGCAGTAATTTGCGAAGAAAGGCCTTGAGTGACGAGCTCCAACAGGTGCTGGATTACTCGTACAGTGGATTTTATCGAAAGGGTAACATAAACGTGGCGGCTGCAGTTGCAATAAAAATGCAGTTTATTTCATGTTTTTGTTTTACAAACATGGGGAGGTGAGAGAAAAAAAGCTGCTGAACAGCAGCTTGACAAGCTCCCACCCCCCGTGGTTACAATGGGAACAGCAGAGCGCACAGAATGCATATGTATACAATTCATTATGTACCACAACTTTCATGAAACGTTGTTACATCCAATGTTACGTAGACAGTCGTGTTCAACATGGCATGAAATATTGATCACACAGAACATTGGTGATGAAGAAATAAACGTAGAATGCATGATTTTAAGGGGAAAAAAATCTAATTAGAAAAAGTTTTTTTCATAAAAGCTGTTGAACACATATTACATTAGTTATTAGAATAACTGCTTACATGAACTTTCTGTGGATGACTTCTGGATGCATACTAAAGGAATAAATTTCTGAACTTTGTGCTCGAAATACGTGTCACATCAATGCCCTTTTCGAAAAAGAAAAAAGAGAGGGAAGGGGGGAGGGGGGGGGGCGATGGGACAAGGCAGGTCGGATACGAACCGAGAGTTCATTTTCTACAACTGTACCAACATAAATGCACTATAGTAATGCAAAAAAAAAAAAAAGTAACGCGCGAGCCGTCAGATAACACATTCAGTTCGATCCTCGCTTCGGCGTTAACTCGGAAATTAGCGCGATTCACGATCAGCGTTGTTCGAACGTATACAGTAGTGTATAGCCCGAGACCCAAACGTAACGGTGCACAAAGTCCAGCCACAATGAAACTCGTTTAACAGATTGCGTGAACCGCAAACTCTCACTTCATGAGTCAACAGTGATGGTGAGTGACGTCACAGTGTCCAGTAATATGCACGCCTCTTCAAGTCGCAAAGCGACCCACGCCAATAGCCTTCGATGGATGGACGCAGGGGAGGGGGAGGGATTCTTCGTTCTGATCGCCGTACATCGCTCGCGTTCCACTCCGGCCAGATATACACCTATATATTGCGCATGCCTGTCATCACAGTACTGCCCAGCAATTGCAACGCATTCTTCTCGGCCCTGTATGACGAAACCCTTTGTCGCTACGGCGCAACGATAAAGCGCGGGCGGGAGCGCGTCCCTGATAAACAATGGCTCCAGGCAAGAAAGCGCTCGGAGGATGTCGTTACCCGGAGATGGAGGGAGCCAGCAAGCGATACTGGCGACGCGTACAGCTGCGCGCATCGAGGGAGTCGGCGACCGCATTCATTCGCTTCTCGGCGCCGGCTGAAGGTCATCGCTTCCAAGGGCCTTGGAGACGGGAAACGCCCACCGCGAGCAGCGGTAGGGAGATGATGGGCTTCGAGCGCACCTTGAAACGCGCAGAAAAAGGCGCGCGAGAAGGCTTCTACGCGACTCGAGCAGAGCGCGCAGAAGCGAGGCTGCTGTCGGAAGCGCAGTCGTCTCTGAAAAGAGTGAACTCTAACACCACGCTACCCCGCACTGGTCATTCACTCTCACAAGACCTCATGTACCAGTATTTCCTCCTCTCTCTCCCATTTTCATCCCTCCCTGCCCTCACAAAGTGGTTCTGGTGTCCAGCGTGAGTGAGACAGTTGTCGCGCCTTTCCTTTCCTCGCGACTACTTCAAAGGACTTCAGGAATCGAACGTCGGGCTACAGCTGCTGTGAATCGAGGAAGTAGGAAGCCGGAAGCCAGGTTTGTAAACGGCTGGCCTTAGCAAGGCGACGTTCGCTAGAACCATTCCATTTGCTACCCGCCGAGATAGCTCAGTGACTATGGCTTTCATCTGATGGAGGCGATATTTAACAGGTCCCTGCGCTGTGCAATGTCGGCGCACGCTAAAGAACTCCCAGGTGGCCGACACTAATCCGAAGCCCTTCACTACTACGGCGTCCGTCATAACCCACGTTATGAGCTGCAGCCACGTCGTCAGCCATTTGTGGATGCGACGCCTTGCGAAGTCAGTTTACCACTTACGCGAAGCCCATTGCACATCTAACTCCAGCATTTCAGCGACGACGTGAAGAAGAAAAAGAAGAAGGGGTAAGATGGGGGGGGGGGGGGGGGGGAGTCCTTTGCAGCGAAGGCACGCGCATATACAGGCTGTTGCAGGGCGCTCGTAGTAATTATACATGGGCAGCGCACGTATCCCATGCGACAACCCCGCAGCAGCAGCAGCGGGTTTCGGGGCTCCGCGTGTGGGTTAGCGGAACGCGGCTGTGGCAGTCGGGAAAAAGTGTCAACCGGCACTCCTCGGCTCGACGAGCCAGTGAGCGACAGGCAGCGCGAAGGCCTCCCCCCCTCCACGTGCTGCCAATCCGGCCGACAGGACGCACGAGTAGGGAAGGGAGTGCGCGTGAGAGAGAAAGCTGCGGTCCCAGCGCGAGCCCGGACGCGTCCTGCCTCTCATTTGTCTTTCTTCCTATTCCTCCTCCTCTCTCTCTCTGCCAGCAGCGGCGAAGTCGAAACAATGTAGCGCAAGCACACGCGGCACATGTGGCATCCGCACGCGCGCTGGCCGAAACCCCCGGCCCTTTTGTATTCGAAACAGCCCTGTGAATAGCGCCTTCCCCCGCGAGTGGCCTTGCTATACTACTAAAGACTACTGCAACTGCTAACTGTTACTTCTATAAGCCTTATTAGGCACGCCGATAGTGGAGACCTCCGGATTAAACGCGGCCGGGATTCAATACGCAGCCTCGCGAACAAGTCCCGGCCGCGGCGGCACCTCCCATTTCCCTACCGCAACTGCGGGGGAAGTGTCAAACTTCCTGAAACCTATCGTGAGGATTGTACGATCTGGGTGCCACCTGGAAGACTACTACCGCTTTGCATTGACAGCAGAATGTGACACCCTGTTGCTGGGCGCAACAAAGGCTGGACCCTCTGTGAATTAAACCATTTCGGAATTAGGTGCACCGTTGTCCGGTTGCCGGCAAGTGGGACAACATGAGTTCAGCTGTACTACAAAGGGTTAAAGGATGGCTCCGTGTTTTGCGGTAGTTTATGGTACGGTTCCTTGCAGAGGGCATAGTAAGGCTGATGATGATGGTATGGCTTCGGTGAGCGTCAATTTTCGCTCGCATGTTTTGCAAGCATGAACACTTTAAAGTGCCTAGAATATGTTGATCTATTTATTTACATAACGCCCTACTATGACAGGAATGAATCAAAACACGTATAATAAAGACCTTGCAAATAGTGTAGAGACACGATGTGGATATATGAGGATAAGTGAATTACTTAATTACCGGATAATTACTTAACCGGGAAAATTGGAATTTTTTTGTGCAACCCTGTCGTATTATGAAAATCAGCGCCTGAAGAAGCTATGAAGATGCGTTGCTCTATGTGTGCAATAAGCAGTCGCAGCGAAGAAGGCTGTGTGGAAAGGGCAAAACTTTAAAAAACTGCATGATGTGCGCTCTTTAGAGCCATGCTGCGCCCTATGTCAGTCATCTTCAAAAACGCCCTGAACAAAAAAACGATTCTGATTTTGAATGGAAGTAAGTTAAATGAATTCACTGAAAACTGAATTAATGATAGAGAGATGGCCTTTTAAACGCCGAGCACTATTAATACGCGTGCGATGTGCACCCTTTCCGGCCCATCCCTTTCCCCGCACACACATGGCGAAATAAAATAAGAAACGCTTTTGCAAGCCACAAGCGAAACCTCCGCACGCATAGTCGCAGGATATGCAACATCTTACCCGAGACGGATTTAAACGAAAGCGAAGAAAGAAAAGAACAGATGATGAAATGCCGAGGGGCTCACTGCGTTGGAAAAGAAAGAGGCACACGGGCACACAAACAGCCCGCGTCGCAGCTGCTCCTCCCGAATATAGCCCAACAAAGCTTTTTCCAGCTGCCTACCCAGGCACGCAGCAGCACAGCGGAAGACAGGCGCTCCCCAATTTGAAAGCGACGAGAGTCCCCTGGCGCAGAGGTACTATTTTCATGATAGCATTTAGGTTGTCGAGTCGCAAAAAATTTCCGGCTTCTCCCTGTCATGAAATTCCCCGATTGGTCGAGAGAGGTCACGTGACCTTGTAACGTCATCAATACCTGCCCGCGGTATTGAGCACACTGCACAACGTTGCCAAATTACAGTTGCCGCCTGCATGCCCATCTTGGCACAGGTAATGAGCATTACGGAAGGTCTAGTCTTCCAGCTGCGACGCTGCCCCTCCCCGGACGCCTGCGTGCGGACCCGGAGGGGCACGGGTGTTCTTCTGGCAGAAATAAAGTTTCTTCATCATCATCATCGGGAAGAGCAATCTGTGTCTCACACGCCCCAGCGGTACCTGTGTTTGAAACAGCCACCTGTTGAGTAAGGTCAGTAGCGCATCGCAACCGCCGCATCACTAGTAGTATATACGAGGGCTCCTGTAATCTATGAATGCGATTGAGATTGCAGTGACGTCACCAACACAATGTGACCAGCAGTGGACCAATAACAGGGCAGCGTCAAATTAGAAAATCTCAGGACCCTAAAATTTGGAATTTGGCCCACCACCAAAATTACAAAGGACCGCCAAAATTTTTGAAGTAGGCCCAGCCCAGAAAATAGATTAAGCTAGGCGGATTAGTGGAGATTAGCTTGTGGGTAACTTTGGATTAATATAATCCCACATTACAATACAATGGGCGGTACTAAAAATAACATTCTAGAAAGTGATCGATGACTCCTGCACACTATATAAGGACAACGGAACTGGTTTCAGTCGGAGTTTTGGCGGCAAAATAGCAAGAACAACATTAGACATCAGTGTCGACACCATTTACACGGATCGCGTTAAGACATCAGACAAGGCAGATAAACAACAAGCCCACTCTGCGCATTACGGTCTCTAACTAAAACGCAATGAATATCCCACACAAAGCGAGTTCGCCATACTAACGCGGGAACATCCAGCTACAGCGAAATAACGGTTACAACGAAAGGGCCGTTCTCCATGCGTGCACCAATATGCATTCCTTTGAAGAGAAGCGCTAGTAAAGTACCTCGCCCGATGCAGCCCAGATACTAATTGTATGCGCGCAAGACAGCGAGGGGATCGAACACACGCCCCCGTAGGGTTGCTAGCCTCAAGTGTATTTTGTGAAAGCGAAAAAAAAAAAAATTCGTCCCTTAAAACTCCTCGATTTTTCCACGTCAGCTCCTGTACGGCCTCGGCAGCTCACTCCATAGCCTGTCAGTGCCAGCTCTATGATTAACTAGCTCGCTAGAGAGAAGCGCTCCCGAGTACGCTTACCGACGCTTACCGGTCTAAACAGCAGCAGAGCGCACGTGCCGCGCATAATACCGAGTACATATTGATCTACAGCCTGATCGATTGACGTTGATCCATTTTGAAAAAAGTCTAAACCCGCCGGAAAGGATATCCGTTTGCTTAACAAGATCCATCGAAAAAGCACCCTTTAAGCGTTGTGAGATATACGCAGAACAAAAAAAAAAATTCAGCGCTGTGTCGCTGTCATGACTTCGCATAATTGAAAACAACCCCCAGCTTTTACAGAATAAACCCGCAGTAGAGAAGTAATAACAAATGTACAAATGCATGGACACGGGGGGAAGTCAAAGTCCATCCGCGTGCGTGTTCATGCGAAAAGCACAGATGTCCGAAATGATAGCTTAGAACTCTTCGAACAAGGCCCTTCGAGCTGCGCATAGGAAGGCCGCGATCGAAGATTTAGAGGATCAGTCTTGAAAGCCACGTCGCGCGCCTAGCTCGCTAATGGCATTTCCGTGTCTGACGAAGACAGATCCGCCAGAATGCAGGAGAACACAAAAGATATATCGCTCAAAGAGCATACATTCATGTGTCCCTTCTCTGGACGCCGTTTTATCGTAAAAGCTTTGCACATTGTCTGCCCACATCTCCAGCATAGTAAGCAGTGACACAGATGTAGTAAAACAATGGGGCGAGTGCCTAGATAACGCATACGGAGAGAGTTCTCGCTCGTGAAGCAGTCTTTTTGCTTTCAAGTGAAAAAGGGGGTGTGGGGGGATAATTAAGGTACTAAGGCCCAAAACTCTGAAAGAAGAGACATTCAGCTCTCGATTGGGAAGTTAATTGCGATTAAGCCGTAGGAAGACCGCAATACAATGATGGATTACACGTTCGTGGAAGCCGTCACCAACTATATTCATAGCACTGCGTATCTCCGAGAGACACGCATAGCCATTCAGTATATATCTCCTCCGGTGTTACGTCAGTGCATTTAAAATGAGCGCGTGCAATTAATTTCCAGAGTACCGCGGTTGTTTTCGAGACAGGCCGCGATCAACGGAGTTAGAAAAAGAAGAAAAAACGCTGAAATTACGATGTGCAAGATCACGACTCTTCTCAAATGTACCAATGGTGGAACAAACCGGGCGGAGAACACAGAATCTGTCAGCACTACAGACCTAGCTGAACAACATCGATTTCACCTCATCGAGCACAAAATTTCGAACCACAGACTGGCCTGCACGTTAGCTAACTGCACTATAATATAGATCACGCAAAACACTATCGCGAGTTATTTGCATAACTACTACTACTACTACTACTCCCAAACGCTCTCTCTCCGAGGCGACGCGAGCGCATCGGCGCGCATATTTATCTCGGAGCTGGCATGCAGCTGCATTGGCTGGCTGCATCTTCCATCCGCGGCGATAACGACCCCAAGGCGGGAAAGCCCCCAACTGTTTGATCGCGATGCCAACGGAGTGATGCCGGGTTCGAACAAACACTAGTGGTTACAAGCACTCCGAGATTTGATGTCTCACCTCCAGCGGTAGCTTGGCCCACTGCTTTCGTGTTTCGTAGTACCGATTCTCGAAGGTCTGATTCCAATAGCTCCTCGACTGCGGCTTGAAGTTGAGCGTTGGGTACACATCGGGAGTATGGATATCCACATCACGTCGCACCTTCAGGGCACGGCAGTCGCCGGTAGCGGACAGCAAACCTTTTTTGCTCCACGGCCACACGAACGTCGATTTGGACGACGCTTTGTCGTCCACAGTGTTGTCCGAATCCTCCAGTCGGTGTTGATCACCATACAGCCTCCGCTTGCGAGGCCGCTCGGTCAACTCGTCGGCGTCCTTCGAGTATTGGTAGAAGAAGACCAGCGCCGCGCACACGACCAGGCAAGCCGCGATCAGGGCACGCACCTTTGCCTTGCGGCTCGTACACTTCATGATGCTGGGCCGTTCTCTCAGCTGGGACAGTGGGAACGACGATGGCATGCGCCACTTACGCGATGTTACGCGTTAATCGAAGAGATAAATGCATAATACCCGCACAGGCGCAGCACAAATCAACGAAAGGAATCCCCGTACAGCGCTAGGAGCTAAGTATCCAGCGAAGCCGAGAACGCGAGACTAGCCATGGCGCAACGGCGGGCGAGCGCAGGGGAGCAAGCGAACTGCTGCCGCTGAGAGGCGATCGGCCGTAGCCTTTGTTAGGCCTACATAGCAGACGACGAAAAATCGAACCGCCGCTGCAGCGGCGCTGCGGTCCGAAAACAAGGAGGCGAAGAGAAAGAGGGATGCGCCGAAAAGCGAGCGGGCCCTGCAAACCTGGCGTCCTCTAGCGAGGACGCAGGCAGCAGCGCTCGGGCGGGCACCGATGCTCCGCGACGAGAAAATGGGCTGCTCGCGGGCTGCAGCTTCTCTGAACTTCGCGCGTTATCGTTCCTTCTTTCTCTCGTTTAGCTGCTCCTCTCTAGGGGCTTTACTCCTCTCTTCCATGTCGCTCCCTCTCTCGGGAGACGACCTCTCTAGGCGGCGACGGCGGCACAGAAACTCGTCGCCTTGCGGTTGTGCCTGCGTTCTTGAAATAGACGACCGCAGGTGGATGTGGAGCAGTAGGCGAATGACAAGGGCCTCGCCGCGCTGCACTCTCTTCGCTCTTGCTCTCTGGGTCAAAAGACGAAACCGGCGGCGGCGCCACCGACATCGGCCGTAAGGTGCCGGTGCTGCGTCAGGTTCCGCGTTCTAGGTCAGAGGAGCGTCGGGCCCAGCTGATGCCGCGGTGTACGAGTGGTGGCACTGACTTAAAAAGGGCCAACGCACGGTGCAAGCGTGCATTCCGTATGCTAGGCACTGCTCTGCTTTGTAGCGTCAACTGATACTCTCGCCAAAGTATAACACGATTGCAGCACACCTTGTACAGTCGAACAAGCCGCCTCTGACAGGGTAAAGACAACCGCTGAGCACATCATAAAAAAAAAAAAAAAGTTTTAAAAATTATTTATATTAGCAGTTTCAGTTTCGCGTCTGGTGCTCTTTAGTGCTTAGCTTAAGAACAACGCAATGAGATATGGAAAGAACAACGATATGTGTAACATTAAGAGGTCGGAAATGGGCAGGGTGGGTGAGGGGACAAACACGGGTTAATGACATCCTAGTCGAAATCAAGAGGAAGAAGCGGGCTTGGGCAGGGCATGCAATGCGAAGGCAAGATAACCGCTGGTCCGTAAGGGTAACGGAGTGATTCCAAGAGAAGGCAAGCGTAGCAGGGGGCGGCAGGAAGTTAGGTGGGCGGATGAGATTAAGAAGTTTGCGGGGATACGGTGGCCACAGCTGGCAAAAGACGGTTAATTGGAGAGACATGGGAGAGGCCTTTGTCCTGCAGTGGGCGTAGTCAGGCTGACGATGATGATGAGCTTCAGTTTCTGAGGTTGCCTATTAAAGGTTGTTGCCGTTTTTTGCAAGTATAAGGAACACAAGCGAATTTTCCATGACAGGTTTATTCATGTATTTACAATATGAACAAAAAGACACAATACACATCATTATAAATACCAACCACATCACTGTATTGATCTTTGGATCAAAAACAAACGTCAAAACGTTGCACAAGAAGAAAATGGCACCACAACAACCTAAGCATCACGACTTTCACTTCACCGAATGGGAGTCTGCTCGACAATGCCATAGCAGCCACTTAGCAGCCGGGCAGCTTCAATGGGAACACCATCCTTGGGTGGCAGATATGCGCCCGTGTCACCTTCATACACAAATCTGAGCATCAAGTCAAGGCATTAAGCAAATACCCTATGCATCCATCAATGCCGAGTCTCAAATGTTTTCAAGTTAAATAAAAACTCGGTAGTATTTCTGCCCTAAGTGCACATGCGCCACGAAAAAAGACTGCAAATAAAGACATGCTTTACAAGCTAGTACAAATCTCTCTATAAAGCTCTCGCAATATCAATAAGCAAAATTATAAGTCATTTTAAACAAAGGTAGTGAGGCTTAGCACACAGCTACTGATGTTGAAAATAAGTAATAAATAAAAGATAAAAATAAATGTTGAACTCTTCATCGAATATTATATTCATTCTGTACAAAACGCAACAGCTCCCCCTATTCTTTATGACTAAATTAAGCTATATAGTTAAAGCACAGAATTTTCAAAGTGTAGTAGATACAAACCCATGTTGCATGACAAGCACTGTCACCTTACTTCTGGCAGATACATTTTATAAACAGTTACCTTCCCCAATTTCTCAAAGCGCACTTACACATAATAATAATAAGATAAGAGTGTAGCAAGTGCTTATGAACTGCAACCTCAAGAAACACGCACACAGAAACAGAACAAAAGACTGCAAGCAATGAGTGTATAATTTTTTTTCTGCCACAACTTCTCCACGTTGTCCAAGTCTACAGAGATACATTCAGGGTTCAAAGTTAAAACAAAAGGATACGGAAGCCGCAACACCCAGTATGCTGACTGGGACAGTTTGACAGGCTCTTTGTTGCCTGGAAAGAATATCGGTGCTGAATGCCCTGGCTGCACCCGTGGGTTCAGGGTGACGTGCACAGGTGCCTTGGGCGTTACTATGTGCAGACGCATTAGCTGTGCCACCTGCGGCTTGACAGATCTGCGTGGGGATTGCAAGTGCATTGTCAGCTTCTTCTTTCCCTCCCACCAAATCCCTCATACTGTCATCGTGCCAGAAGCATTGCTGCTGCCGTATGATTGTAAAGCATGCATGTTTGATCCCAGCTAAAATAAATCACTCAAAAGTGCCCTCGTGAACCCTTCCCAAGGTTTACGACTATCACACCATCATGCAAGGTTTCTGTTGTGCCAGCAAGTCTTTTGTAGCATCATGTAAAATAAGACACTGCCACTGATCAGTTCCCTTTTGCAAGTGGAAAGGAGTTATAATAAGGAGCACACCATCAAGAAACAAAATAAAACAGACGCAGCTTCATGAAACGTGAGTAGTCAGAATTATTGCATATCACACACAGTGGCATTTAACCCTTTCACTGCCAGGTTTTTTTTACTCACAGCTGCACACACCCTGCCGGGTTTTTTTTTGCATGTTAGTTTCATGGAAATTTTTTGCTAGTAACACACTAAAATGCTCTGCAGGACATGTAGACATGTTTATTCAGGATAATCTTATAGATATTAGTTGTACTGAATAAAATCTTCCAGCACCAATCATGCCTGTCGGATTTTTCAGTGGCAGAGGGACTTCATCACTGTCATCAGTCGACAAGGCACTTAGGTGGGCTCGTTCCTCGCTCTCATTATCATTGGACTCCGAATTCACAAGCAGTTTTGAATTTCTTCGTCCATCAAAGCGCGGACGAGTGTGGCACAATGCCTCACATGGCTGCTGTGCGGAGACCAAAACGAAGTGACTCGGATGCGGAAACATGCGCGCCATCTGTTGTGTAAAATTTAGCCTACAAGATCTATGAATTTATGGGGTCTCTCCATAGATGGCGCTACATGTTTGCATCGTTTTTTTTTTTACACGAGTATTATCGGGAGCAGCAGGGGGTGAGTTAAAAAGCCAAAACAAGTTAACTCTGGAGAGGCAGGGGGTGTGCAAACGTGGTAGCCCGAGTTATCTCGGGAGTGGCAGTGAAAGGGTTAATCAAAAACTACAAGCATGCCCTTCAAGTCGACAAGAAAGCGGGCACCTCAGAAGCAAATCAGTAACATCTTCAGCTAAACGTTTTTCAGTGCCTTTTTAAGAAAGCAGACACACTGGCTAAAGCTGTTCTGTACAGAGCAACTAGGAGTTAGAGAGGAGCACTTGACCTTCAAATGGTTCGCCTTTATTTCCTCGAAATAAGTGCTAAGCCTACTGTCATGTCAGCAATGTTGGCTACTTTGGATGTCTCCCTCCTCAAAAAAAAGAAAAATACAGCCTATTGTTTGATAAGGCTCCAAAGCTATTCTAGGGGGAACACATTCAACATGAATAACTCGGGCTCTATTACCACAGCAGGAAAAATTCTGGAGTTTTAGAATTACTGCTGTTTCTAACAGGCAGCAGACCTCAACCAAGATATTCCAGGCATGTAAACTGTTACATGTTGGAAATGCATATTCAGTCATAATAGTAAAGGTGAAGCTCATTTAAAAAACCAATAATTACACTGTAATGTACAAAGCATAACAACAAAGCAACACTTACTTAAGGTAGTTAAAGCAAATGCATAGGTTTCCAGCTATCATTAGATGGCATTTCACATTACTGTGCTTGTTAAATGCAAGGATCTATAAGAGACTGAAGCCACCAGAGTACTGAATTGTAGCACTGCAATTCTCCAACTTCGTATCTTTCACCTAAATTCAGCTACTAGATGCTCCCACTTATACAATCGTGTGCACCTCCCATGATTTCAGTTCAGTACTATGTCTCAAACAAGTAGGCAGTCTTTCAACCTAAACTTACCGGCACAGACAAGGGAAGTAAAGTGGCATTTGACTGTTGGCTATTTTGTTAGCATTGTCCTGGAAGAGAACACAGCGCTCAGTCAGTCTACACATGTCAGCAACAAAGCAACAGTTTCACTGTTACCTCTACAACAATGATTAAAATCCCCCACAGCAACTTGCTACCTCGAAGGAAAAAAAAAAACAGAATACAAATCAACTCATCACTTAGAGGAGAGGCACAGGATTGGCAACTGATGTTGCTTTGCTTCCAGGGTTAAAGAAATGAAGTCAGAAGCATTTTTGAAATTACAAAGTTTAATTTTGCAATCAAATTAATTCCACATGTGAAAGGGAGAAGCATAAAATGCACTAGATGGGGCACAATAATTGCAAATGCTAGCAAGGAATGTTGTGTACAAGCCCCTGGTTCCTCACAGCAATGTACACATCTGGACTAGTTCGTGCAAAATAGCAAAACAAACAGCAGCTCACAAATGAGCGTGGGAGAGAATGGGAAGACAGAGAACACCATTGTGTTCACTTTTGTTCTCTTTGTCATTTCCTTTGATGCTCCTCTTCTCTGCTCTTAAATCTGACATTTGCATCAATATCAGGAGTACGAATATAAAAATGATTCATAGCTGCCTGTAATAAGATCCACTGCATAGTAAAAGACCACACAAGGCCTCAGTGCATGTAGGTAGAAATTCAACATGCACTGCCACATACGATGTTCAAAATTTACGCTTTTTTTTTTTTATTTACGAAAAGGCAAACAAATGCCACTGTTTCTTGAAAGCCACACATCAAGCAGAGCCTGTGATTCAGGACTCTCTGCACACAAGTATTAAGAACATGAACAACCAATTCACTTTAGAAGATTGGTATTTAGCACTTTCGAAGATAGTATGTTTCACTAAACAGCGTGGTCTTGTTCTCTCAGAGATCACAAACCACGAATCTTCTGACTACACAAATCGACTGACTGTCTTGTAGCTCAGCTACTTCTGATGTTTTAGAGAATGATGTCTTTCTGGGGCACCCGTGAGAGAGACATTCTTTCGCCCACTATGAGCTACACATGGGGTAGCTTCCAGTGTAATTGCATTGTGACACTAATGCTGCCTGGACCTTTACAGCCCCCTTTTACAAGTCTGTTACCAGCCAAGGCCAATTTTTACTTGCACAGCTGCGCATAAGTCACCTCAAGCAGCATTAAACAACTCGCACAAAGCAGAAGTAAAACCCATGCAATAGACGATATGCGAAATTGCTTGGCGGTCTGGCAACACCGCGACCACAACTTCCGGTTTCCATCTTGGCGCAGTCGAGCTCGTCGAGCTGGTGCATCGTTTGCAGTGCGTACTTCTTGCGAGTGGAATTTCAACAGGCAAGCTTCAGCTGCTGCGTTGTTTTCACAGCTGACCTTTGACCAAATGTAGGTGCTTTCAATAAGCACCAGCTTACTCCTACCGCGTCCTCAGCTTCGCTTGATGTCTGGCGCTGATGATCGCAATAATCGGCACTCGAAAGTGGGTCGGAAAGTCGAACCGTGACCGTGTGCTGTTGTCGTTTTAATGCTCGCATTAAAGCACCAGTTCAAACATCACGCATCATCATGGCTATTTTATTCCCAGGTGGACGCGAATTCATCTGGTAGGGTAGCGAGCGGTTATTTTGTGGTGAGTGCGCACGTGTGTTGACAAACTTCTGTGACAGTGCGAACTTTCATTCGCGCCGATGCCAGGAGCTTCGTGCATTGCAGTATAATCACACAAGACCCTCGACCAGCTGCGTAATTCGATTCCTCTAATGTAATGTGCAATGCGCATCCGCGGTTTTCAACGTCACCGTTTCAGAGCCCGGCGCCGGTTGACTTTCGGCGCAATTCGTTGAAACCGCGTCCTGCTTAAGACGCAGTCAGTCAGTCAACATCAACAAGAGGAAAGTAGGCATGCACATATAATTCAAAATATTGTAAGCAAAGACGCAGTTTTTTTTTTCAGATAAGCACTGAGCCACCGTGGCGGCTTGATTAGAGAAAGATGCTACAGCTGTAGGTGCATGCACGGACTCGATACGCTGGTCAGGCTGTGTGTGCAGGGGCGAAATTAGCATGTTCGGTTGCTTCCGAAACTTAATTAGCTTACTCCCAAACTTGGACAAATGGTTTTGTTGCGAAGCAAGCTGTTGGAGCTTGCCACAACAATAATAAAATCTGATGGCCTGAAGCGTTTTCAGAACACTGTTGCCCATACTTTCTAGCTTAGAAATGCGTCCCTCCTTCATAATAAAGTAGCTATATTATTCGCTTCTTTATTTTTCTAGATTTTCGTCGCCACAGATATCGAAGGTATAGGAATCCTCAAGAAATAAAGCATTCGCACCTCAGTTTTTATACGTAGGGTGTATTGCTTCACAAAGACTCCTTAACGCGCATAACATATGCGTATGGTCCAGAGAGTTTGCTATTTATTTATTTATTTATTCACACTGTCAGCTGCTGCCAAGACAGGAGTTGAGATCCTTGAAATAATCAAGAACTAGATGCAGTACATCAGCAGATCACCGCCTTAGGAGAAATACAAAACAATACAACAATACAAATTTATAGGAAAGACAAAATGACATGTGATATGGGTCAAAAACATACCAGTCAAACCAGTCACAAATACTTCATGAGGGCATTTTCAAAAGCCTTTAAATCCGAACATTGAATCACTTCTTTTGGTAATTTGTTCCATTCGTCAATAGTGCGAACCAGAAAAGAGTATTTGAAGGGATCTGTTCTAAAATCAAGAGGTGTGATATGTTTGGAGTGTTTTGTTCTGCTGCCAGAAGCATTCAGTGGTTTGATGTATCGGTCTAGATTGACCTTACAGCTACCTGTCAGCACATGAAAAAAGAATATCAGTCTGTTAAGCTGCATTTTCTGCTCCACAGTTGTCAGCCCGGCCCTGTTTCTAAGTTCAGACACTGATTGGGTTCTAGAGTACGAGTTAAAAATAAATCTTAGAGCTTTGTTTTGTACCCGTTCACATTTCAATATGTTTTGTTTAGTATACGGCTCCCAAACATGACTAGCGTAAGTCAGCACTGGAAGCACAGCCATCTTGTAAGCAAGTAGTTTTACCTCTACAGTGGCATCATGAAGTTTTCTTCGCAATAACCAGAGCTTCCGCGTGGCCTTATTGCAAGCATTGTCAATGTGCGTTGTCCAGTTTAGGTCGAACACGGGAAAAACTTAACTGAACACGTAGCAAACTAAGCAGTAATCAGCATATGGTTCTTCGAGTGAACTTATTTCGCCACGGCACGAGCGATTGACCCGCTCAAAAAAATTACCTTCTCTATTACGTTGTTCAAGTATGCGTCTATATATATTCACGCCCGACCGGAGAGTTGATAAATGCACGAAATCGGCTTCTAATTTTGATCAGAGACAACAAAGGCTGTGGTCCCTATCTTAATTTAAATGCAAATCACCTCGAGAGATTTGTCAAAAATCAGCGCAGAAGGCGAAAGCTGCGCACTGATCCGCGTGCTGACACATGATACCTCGCATGCCGTTTTGTGTTACTAAAACGTTGGGACGGAGTAAAAAAATAGAAAAGCGAAAAGCTGGAACGCACCTAGTTCTGGCACGCATCGTAGTGTCTTTTCACAGTGGAGAGGGTAGCGCAACACTGCATCGGCATTTTACTTTTCAAACGAAGCGCAGCCATTTTAACCCAACGCTGGGCAGCGGTTTCGCTTTCTGTACTGTACCAACATGGAGGACTTAGTTCTCGGAGCGCCGAGAGATGGCGCTGCGCATTTCGCATATCGTCTATTGGAGTGTTCTTAAAGGGACACTGAGGAGAGCACTATTAATATATTTTTTATAGCAAAATCCGATAGTTCGGCATGTCATGGCTTTGTTGCCACTTGGCCGGCAGCGAAAAATGCATTTATTTCTAAGAAATTTGGATTCGAAGTTGAAAAGGTTTTTCCCGCCGCTGTGATTCAAACTTGGGATTCGGCTATGACGACAGAGGACTAAGTGACGTGAAACATGACGTGACATGACGTGATGCAGACTCCGTGATTTCTGGCGGCCAGCAGTGCGGCCTAGCAGCAGCCGAAAAGAAAGCTACCGCCGGCCGCACGTTGAAGGCATCTATCGGCTATTGCGGCCGTCGCTACAGTCGCTTCGCTTACGTTTGCACCGGCGTTTTGCGAGCGTTACGATGGATCTCGTTCTCGAAGTCGTCAACGAAGTTCTCGCAAATAGACACCTTTAGCATACCGTGTACCTTGATACCGCTAGCGGAATACCGGGAGCCCGCCTAACGCCGGCGAGCAGGCGCTGATTGGTCCCGATGCTTCAGGCGAGCGCGTAGCTGCCCGGCACGTGGCGCCATCTGGCGACGTCAAGGAGATTTGCGCATGCATTGGCTGCGCCTCAGTGATTTGTGCTTCTCGTGTCCTAGCGTTGCTAGAACCATTGGTTCTAGCAACACTGTTTTGTTATATGACGTCATGACGCTTGTACTTGCGAGTTTGGCCTGTGGCGGCGATACCTGTATTTTGGTTCTTGCTCTTTTCTACGTTACAAGAGCTTTGTTGTCAGTATGAGTGGCGTTTTTGTAATCAGGAGCTGGTATTCTGTCGATACAAGCCAACTTCAATTTCTCCTCAGTGTCCCTTTAACCATAAAATAAGTCTCAAACTCCCTAGCTCACCTTTACTAGGCCAGTGGTTGTGGTGCGAAGCATCCTGTCAGGTGAAGAACACATAAACCTGTGTCCATGAAGGCACTCGTACTCCACCCCAATGAAAACCTTGACAGTGAACTGCATTCCATCTCCTGCACATAACAAGCGGGAACACGAGGGGCATGCATGAGAACTGTAACTGTGTCAGCCCAGATTCCTGAGGGCACAGCTCACAGTAATCCACTGAGGGTTGGTTTTCAGGTGGCATGGTAAGGTCTGTCACTTTACAAATACAGTCGCACCTCAATATAGAAGTCCTACTTGCAGCTGAAACATTCGTTAAATCGCATATCTACCTCTTTAAGTCGAGATTCCTATGTTTCAACAGTCCAAACAAAGTTACAGATTACTGAACACTCCTGGTAGACGGGACTTTGTAAATAAAGTAGAATTTCAAGATATGATTACAGATGATCAGAATTTTGCAATGATATGAATTCCAAAAATGTCCAGGCCAGAGTGCGTTACACGCAGTACATTACGGTTCGGGCTGCTGCAAACAATTTCTCAACCTGTAGCGGATGATATGAACGCGTGAACCACCAGGTGTCCTCCAGCGGGCTCCCGGCGATGATGCCGTTCAAAACAGACTACTTAGCAACATATCGAGGAAAAAAAAAAAGGTCCAAACGAGCGTTGTGAACATTTCTGGCCGACACTAATTAAGCGAAAAAAAAAAAGAATATATCAAACTCCCAGCACCAAGCGGTACTAGCGTTGACAGGCGACAGGCTTCACCGCAATACACAAAAGGCTGGTGGTGGAACGTGCTCATCGCGGGTTTCATACGTACAGGTGCGGCCAGAATAATACGGAGCACAGGAAGGGTCGCGGAGCAGCGGAAACGTGCTTATGCGTGCTGCCTAGCAGTGACGACAGGAACTATCTTAATTTGGACGCGGCGAGATGGCGCCGGTAGCACGGACCCACTAAAGCCCCTGGACCCACTTTTTCCGCAGGCCTATCAACATCACAGCATATAGCATGCAATCCCTTGCTCTATGATCGACTGATACTCTGCTGACAGCGCCATGCGCTTCATTGCCCCGTTTCTCGCATCGAGGAGCGGCGCGCGCTGTAAACGGGCGCAAGACAACCGTTTTGGCCTTACACGTTATCTCGGCCCTTCAGTCCGTGCGGCCACCGCTTTGCAGTTTAGTCGACGCGCGACACCGAGGCTGAAGTGAGCACGCCTGGATGAAGGCAGCACCTGGCGGTGTTGCCCGAACCAGCTCAGCATCTTTCGAACAGTGATAACGGCAGGGTTGCTGCAAAGAGGGGGGCTCGGCGGCAGGCACTCTCGCTGCGCGCGGATAGCCAGGGGTGTCTTTGCTGTGCTGATAGGTGGCGCTTAGATGCAGTTTCTGCTAGCTTGGCCACCTTTCGCGTGCTCCGTGTTACTCTGGCCGCACCTGTACATGGTACACGGCGCAGCCGCATGTTCCGTTCTTATTCCGTTCAAGAGTCACTGAGCAACTTTTCAGAGTACCGCGTTCCTTAAACCCGCGCCGCCGAGCTTAGAAGAAATGTGGCGGCCGTAGCCCAATGTTGCTAAAACAGCAAACACAATGATCGGCAAGGTCTTTCCTTAGAACAGCGGGCTTCCAAAGGGCCCGTATAGATGCGAAAGATGTTGCTTCACTAAGTTAC
Organism: Amblyomma mixtum; assembly: GCF_055824585.1. NCBI lineage: Eukaryota > Metazoa > Arthropoda > Arachnida > Ixodida > Ixodidae > Amblyomma > Amblyomma mixtum. Next base: position 296,427,259 of record NC_143013.1, on the reverse strand, counting down.
AAAAAAATATTGTTTCCTGGTTATTCTGAATGTCCAATCATGTAATCTCATGTAAGTTAGCTGTGCCCCCTATGCAGAAGTTTACTTTGTCATTTATAATAACAACATTCCAAAGGCAGATACGCAGGAAACCATGGATGCCATTGCAGCGCTAGGAACGTCCGTCAGGGCCAGCCATGACGCTTCCAAATCCAGCCGCAGAGAAAGGAGGGTCGCGGTACTCTGAAAACTTATCCAATAACTGTAATCTTTTCCTGTTCTGCTCTACTGATTGAAGCCCACCAGCGACAACAACATTTGTGTACAAACGGGCGCATGCAATTCGCAGTCCGTCTTGGCTAAAGTTTTGATTTTCATGTTGTAGTCAAGGAGGTTCCTGGTACGGGTATGCAATGCGTGAGGACTTCGTTAAATCCAAAGTATGGTCTAAAATTACTTCGCTGAACTGCAAAAAAAATATTTTGCCTTCACTGGAGCAGAGATTGGAAAACGAAAAAAATGCATTACTTCACAAACTTGATTAAAATGAGGCTCGTTATATTGAGGTTCGACTGTAACAACCTAAGCGCACAATGCTAACATGTCAGTAAGTGAGAAACTATGTGCCTGTCTACATTAAAATGCCAGAGCTCTGATCCCTCATAAGTACCACTTGCTTATAGTAGCTGCCAGCATCTCACACTACACAGCTATGCACAATACACTCCGTTCATGACGCAATTGGCCTAATCAAGTAATTTCACTGCCCTACTGTTTTCGGCAGAATGTTGATCTGGCAACTTAGAAGCCAGGAAGACTACGATGCAAGTAAAAAAGTGCCCTCAGCACCAAAAAAAGAGCGTGACCAACCAATCAGTATGGCTCCAACATGAATGCCACTCTCAGGAAAATACAACAGACATAATCAGGAAGTACTCTATACATACACAAACACAGAGTGGCAGCCCTCATTGCAAGCATAAGAGTCATTCATGGAGAGGATGGAAAAGGCTAAGAAGCACAAGATGTGTCTTGGAAACAGCATGAAGCATGTACAGGTTCCCTCTAGAGGTTTATTGAGTACAATTAAAAAACACGTAGTCAACTCCCAATAGTTCAAGCTTAAGGGCGACCAAGAAATTGCTCAAATCATATGAAATACCAATTAATGGGGGCCTTTTTCATATATTTGATGTTGAAGAAGTCGAGGTGTCAATTCAAATAAACAGGCAGTTCGAATTAAGAGAGTTTAAATTAACTTGGGTCCACTGTAACATGGCGGGCAGCTGTTTATGGTTATTTAAAATTTGAGAATCTCTGAAGGCCACCTATAACTGATAACAGCAAGTAAGCACATTACTAAACCTCATTCCGGACCCGATGGCCCACTTTCAGCTTGGCAAACACTCCAAAGATGGCTACTGCTCACCTTTGCCATTCTTTTTGCCCTTCCAGGTCTGGGCCCTCTTCCCCTCCCAAAGCGAGGGCCAGCGTTCCTTGTCTATCTTCACGGCCACATCCCAGGGCAAGAGGAAGTTTGTGCCAGCCACAAAGCCAGGTTGGTCCTGGATGCCTGTGGTAAGGCACAGCAGAATTTAAGTTTGGTCCATGGCCTACGGGGATTTAACGTCCCAAAGCGACTCAGGCTATGAGGGACGCTGTAGTGAAGGGCTCCGGAAATTTCGACCACCTGTGGTTCTTTAACGTGCACTGACATCGCACAGTACACCAGCCTCTAGAATTTCGCCTCCATCGAAATTCGACCACCGCGGCCCAGTGCCATAGCTACTGAGCCATTGTGGCCAAATTTAAAGGGGAAGAGGGTCTTAGAAATAAATTTTTATTCATGAAGTCACAACTATAAACTCTTCAGGGAACATGCCTTTTTGCGTGCTGATTCCAAGTACGCAATTGAATTTTATGTACACCAAGTCCTTGTGCACTTATGCAATCTGTTGGGTACCTTTTGCCGAGAGTTTGAAAGAAATTGTACCGCAGGGAACTAGTCAGATTGCATGCCATTGGTTTCTCTTGACATCAAGCTATGCAATAAGGGTAAAATTATCATCCTGTCCGTTATGGAAGGTGAGTTATAGGATTTTGAAATCATCAGTTCCTTCCCGTTTGTGAAGTGGCAAATTCAAAACCCTGTAACTCGACTTCCATGATAGGCAGGATAATAATTTTGCCCTAACTGCATAGTTTCATGTCATGACAAGACAATGGCATGCGTCCTAGCAAGTTTCTTGCAGCAAAATTTATTGAAAGCTCTCGGCAAAAAGTTACATAACATAACATATAAGTGCACAAGGACTCATTTTACATAAATTAAATTATATATTTGAAATCAGCACGCAAAAATACATGTTTCTTGATGATTCCATTATTGTGACTTCATTAACGAAAATTTTTTTCCTAAGACTAGCTAGTACCTCCCTTAAGTGTAAAAAAAAAACGCAAAATAGACAAGGACAAGAGAGAGATACATATCACCACGCTGTTTTTGTCACTGTCTTTCTTGTGCTCTTTTTGCACTTAAAAGTTCACACCGGCATTCTTGCACACAACAGAACATCTGCTCGCCCGAGTCCAGGAGCAGTAAAGCAGCAACATGTATGCAGTGTAGAAAACCAGAACTGGCTCAAGAACATGAAGCAAAGGTGAGTTACACGAAATGAATTAGCGTGGAACATTTTTCTCCTTCCCCCACCAAGCTACTATCAAAATTTTGAATTATTGTTTACTTTATTACCTTTCATTACCAATCAAATTTCATTACCACCGACACGAACAGTTAGCGGCATAAGACACAGGTTACACCTCACTAGATCTTGTCAGCTCACCGATATTGTGAGAGTAGAGACTCGATGGTCCCAGGCAGACGAGAGACCAGGAAGTATAGCTGGGCAGAAGCCCTGCAGGACTCAGTGAGTGCAGCATTCCTGGGAGGCATTCAGTGCTGGAAGGAACCAAGGATGCCTTTGCCACATCTGCAAAAGGGAGAGAGCCAAGCAACTGCAGTAACACTATCTAAATGAGAATTCCAAGTAGCGTGAGTGGGATTGTTGCCCGAAAGGGCCCTGAAGCATCAGGATGTGAACAATAATATAAATTTGTACGATAGTGGCAATGGGCACTTGTGTGCATGCAAATATTAGCAACATCCCTGTAAACTCCACCACATAGCAAGCAGTCGCAGTATGCACGTCCAACTAACCATCGTCATCAGGGTCATCTGTTTGCTGGGTTTGAGCTTCCGACAATGATATACTCTTGTCGCTGTCTTCATGATCAGATGACTCGGAATCTGCAGAAAACATAAAACAGTCCTTATAAGCAAGTTTCCGCAATGGCACAAAAAAAAAATCATGGCTCACTAACATTTTCTTTTCATCCCAAATTTCAGTGATGTCACAATACACATTGCACTTATAAATGACAAAGCAAGAGACAATTTTCATCCTCCAGCTTAAAAACAGGAAGGCAGACCTACCAGACTCATCCTCACTAGTCACTGGTGTCTGTGAGCTGAAGTCTGACTCTGAGAGTGGGGTGGCACTCCGTGAGCTGGATTCACTGTGGGACAGGCTCTTGGCTCTGCTCCGAGATCGTGGTTCAAGTTCTAAAGGCCGCTCCTCGTGTTCTTCAGTCCCAGCTTGGTCCTGGTTGGCTGCACTTGGTTCAAAGGCTGGGAAGTTGATCCGCTCCAACACACCACAGCAGTCAGCACTGACTCGCAGGTAGAAGTCATAATTGGCAGCCTGGAAATAGCACAAGCCCAGGGATCAGCCTCCAAATGCAACCACTTAATAAATCTGATTTCAGTTCTGGCTCCCTACAATTACCTGCGTGCACAAAATTCAACTCTCACACCTCAACAGACAAAGAGATTTACTGCAATGTCTTTCTAAACCCTTTCAGGTGCTTTCTACACCGTTGTGTACACTGAGAATTCAGAGCTCTTTCTTGGAGTGTGCAACCTCTAACAGTGGTTTCTTTGCTTCAGATGAATTTAGCACCCTTCATATCCTCAATATGGTGAGTTTTTAAGTCAGCTAGCAAAAGCAGCAAATAATATTTCTTAAAACAGTGAGCCTAATAGCATGTCCTCTGCCATTTTCATGCAGAGCAGTTTCGTCGCTCGCAATAATATAACTTTTTTTTTTCATTTTTATAGCATTACATGCATCCACAAAATACAGTATGGAACTCTTAATTCCTTGACAACTCATTAGACAACTCCTCGTGATTCAATGGTACATTCCAACCACTTTGCATGACATTCTGCACATGCCTGTAAAACATTTACTAAGAAAAAAAGCAGCACTAAAGCATGGAACCACTGAAGAAGAAAGAACAAGACACAAGCTCTGACTGTCAACTGAATTTCACCGAACTGAATTAAAAATGCAACAACTAGGCCAAAAAGAAGTTTTGATGAAAACATCTGGTGTTTTTCGTTGCAAACCAGACTAATTGCCTTTCTTGAGGTCTGCATAAACTATTTAGTAGATGGAAAAATAGAATTTCTCAACAGAAATAGCGAACAGCACTTGAAAGTGTTAACATCATGCTGGCATCTGTGATTCACGTGTAGAGCAATATATGCATGATAAAAGAAAAAAAAAAATTCAGGGGGCACTTTGGCTCTCTAAAGTGCTGCAAAGCGAAAGACCTTCCTGGTGCACTGTTTGGCATTGACTGCGAGACTGTTTGTGCTGTACTAGTGCTTTATTTGAGTACACACTTTGACTACACATTACAACTACACACTTTAACTGCCGACTTTGACTGCTTCTTTAGCACGACTCTCTCTCTGCTTCGATGAGTTCAGTTGTATCCATGGCTCTGTTCGCAGTAATGAGGTATGTAATGTGGTCAACCTGGACGCCTTACGGCCGCTGTCGGAGCGGAAGAAAACTATTTTATTAGTTGTCGTGTGCTCCAAAAGGGGGCGTCAGGCATCCGTGGGTGACCTCATTACTTCGAATCCGCGCGCTCTGACGTCATAACCATTTCGACCAACCAAAAAGCGTGACACCTCTGCTGACAACCTTCTGTCGACAATGATGAGGCATTAAAAACGATTTCACCTTAAAAAACAAATGTCTATGAAAAATGGAAGCAATTCCTGCCTTGAGAATGAAGGGGTCTTCACGAGTACTCTGCTGTCGGCCACAGTTGCAGGTTGAGATGAGCATCACCTGGCTGCGATGAGGCATGAGCAGGGGGCACTGCTCTATGCTCACTTCGTCCGCATTCTCAGGAGTTCTGTGAACCTGCACACGTGAGGCGACAAGGTAAGTGGGACTACACAATCTTGCTCATGCTCACAGAGACCCTCACTAGTGAGAGAAAATCTGCCTCAGTTTGGTGCCAGACTAAAGAAAATTTTGCTATCAATAGCGAAATTCGCTTTGGGAAGCAAATTTTGATAGACAACTCTACTATCAATATTGTTATTTAAGGCAGGGCTTGCTAACCACAGTCTGAGTTGATGCCTTTGCACCATTGTGACTACCGCCAGGTAACCATTCTCATACACTCATACTGGTGAACAGCGCAAAAAAGGCGGGACAACGACAAGACAAGCGCTGACTATCAACTGGGTTTATTGAAGGACGGACCCTTCCGTCCTTCAATAAACCCGGTTGATAGTCAGCGCTTGTCTTGTCGTTGTCCCGCCTTTTTTGCGCTGTTCACCAGTATGAATGCATACCAACTCGCCCAGATCTCAGCCCTACTAACCATTCTCACCATCATCAGCCTATGTTCTGCAATCAATATGGTTTTTTAATGCAAAGCATTAAATGTCCCATTAGCTGTAAACATAACGGACTATCATTTATGTTTTCTTTGCATTATATGCTCTGTGCATGTCCATTTCTCTTTTATCAAAGCTTGGATTATTTGATTTGCATTTATTCACTTACAACTACCCGGCAGATGGCAATTAGAGTACTAAGTCTTCCCTACCTATAAAATTTGCACTCAGAATTGGCGAAAATAACTTGCATTGAACTTTCAAGCAGTCAATTATACTTCACACTTTTTAACCTTCAAGCTTCAAGCCTCTTAGCCACCTTAGCGAAGTAAATTGAGCGACTGCCAGATGAAGATAAATTTTCATCATCTTTCACCACAGCTTCTCGGTTACAAATTTTTTTCCAGGCAATTTTATAAGTCTTTTGGCTTTCCTTTTCCCCCATGAAAAGATGAATTCCGCCATGACAAAGCTGTCTTCACCTTGTGGCCTTCCTCTATGACCCCTTCTCACCAGCAACACTTACAGGATTGATGCAGTGGTTGCCCGTGAGACTCAACACTTCGCACATCTGCCGGCCCGACTTCCAGACATGGTCACAGTCCTCCTTCAGCTGCTGTGCATACCGCTGGAATGCAGGGCCTCTTGCGTGCATGCTGAACATCTGGTACGCACGTGCCAGCTGGGAAAAAACAGACACAAAGGCACGCTGCTTAAACACAACAGCAAAAGTACAGCATGTGTTTGACACATGCAACTCACTGCCAAAATGATCAACCAAACATCGCAAAGCAACAAAAAAAAAATTGGCGAGGGCTTAGCTTTAGTTAAGCCTGGTTGGTTACGAAAGCAGGTGCTTTATACTGCATATGCAGCGCCTCTAGTGGGAAGAGCGCGGCGCACCGTGCCAAGCGGCCGCCATTACCCGACAAGCCAAGTTGGTAACCCGTCTCTCACTCCTGGTATGACATCATGCTATGACGTCACTAGGCATGGTATGACGTCAGGGGTCATTCTAAAGGTCAAACGTGGAAACTGGCCACCGCTACGTGCAAGGCCGTTCTTGGGAGTAGTATTAAGGCGAAAGCCTTGAATGTCTCATCGTTGTAAGCAGCAGTTGTCGACAGAAATGTCACGCTTTTCAATTGGTCGAAACGGTCGTGACGTGACAGTGCATGAGTTTCAAATGGGGCCAATTCTACTTTGGCTAGTAACCATGCAAACAATTGAAGGGATCATGTAGTGATGCTTCAAGTAAGTGGGACTGAGCTTAGTTAATTGCTTAATTACCCAATTAGCCTAATTAACATTTCTAGTCAGGCCATATAAATAAATAAAACCGAGTAGGAAATTGGTCCAGCTAGGGAATCGAACCCCGGTCTTTGGAGTGCCATGCCAGCTCAATGGTTTGGAATGAACAAAGGGGCCTCTAGTGAATACCATGTCTTCGCTCACTGCCATCCTCCTCCCTTCCCTTCCCACAAGGTTTAGGTGTCCACCGAGATATGAGAGAGAAATACATTTCCTTTCTTTAAAAACCAATTTACCAATGAGAGAGGGGAGAATCCGTAGAATCGAATGGTGGACTCCCTGGCAGTGTTGCAAGACGCTGTCCCGTTCCACTTAGAGGCTGGAACTTAGAGGCGAAGCTTTACATCTTAACCACACATCAGTGACCGCACTTTAGGTCAAAAAAGTGCCCCCCTGAATTTTGAATGTCTACCAAGATATGTGAGACCGTTACTGCGTAATTTCCTTTCCTCAAATACGGTCCATCTTTGTCTTTTTTCTTTCACTCCCACTTCCTCCCTTCCTCTGCCCTGCAGTTCAGGTGTCCACTGAGATGACTGCGCCATTTCTTTTCCTCAAAAAGCATTGCAAGGGAAATGCATCAAACCCATGACTCCCTGGCAACGCTACAAACCACTCCTAAAGACGAAGCTTAAGTTTCATTAATTAGCAGTTAATTAGTATTCAGGCATTGATCGGTAATTAACCATTAATTAGTGATTTGTCATCACTTAGTAATTAGTACTCAATTATATGTGACGCCACCAGTGCCAAAGAAGCAGCCAAAGTGGTACGGAAAACACTTTCGCCTCTACGCACTTTAGACAGTCAAAGTGCCCCCTGAATTTTTGCTTTCACAATAAAAAGTATTACACCGCCATGACAGCCGACATGAGCGCAGGATGGTTACCGCAAGGCTACAGGCGTCCACGCAACAGCATTTGGGGCGCTGTAAACAGGTGTGAGAAGCGTGAACGTGTGCTAGCCACCTAGTTACCAACCCTCTATGCCCCTGAACTTTACTGCGAACACTTGCCGTATCACCAGAAGTCACTAGTGTAAAGTGGCTAGGAATGCCACCTGCCATCAGAGTGGGTACCATTTGGACATCCATTTTATTGCCAGCCACATTCAATATATAAAGTAAGAATTGCATGTGTTTGTTAAAATATTTAAGGAAGAGTTTGATATATCCAATAATTTGCAGTATCCGTGCCCGCTATATCAAGGTTTGACTTATTGCAATATAAAACTCTCGAACAAGCCTAAAGAGATCCACAGAAGGACCACAATTTTGCTCAATCTGAAGTATGTATTAAGACATTACTTTGTCTCCTTTATTTCTTGCCTGACAATTCCAACACATAGCTAGCATTTATGGTGCAGCAAATGTTCCTGGAACATGAGTGCCACAAAAAAACTTTATTTTCGTGCAACAAACACGCTTTTGCAACAACAAATTTAAACTTGCGATCAGAACTAGTTCACACAACAATTTCAGTGCACTTTTCAATTCAAGGCTTTGAGCGCAAGCCATGAAAAACATTTCTATTTTTCAAACTCATGCTCCAAAATTTTTTGCAGCCACACACTCAATATGAAGAAAGGTTTAATTTGTGGCTAAATAAATTTTTTGCTCGTATTTATAAGTCAGGATAAGCACTCTTCTGAGCAGCCAGAATGTTTAAAGAGCGAGAAATTTTCAGACAAATCAACAAGAATCTGCACCCACCTTCTTTTCATGGTAATCTGCAGTGTAATGAGTAGGCAGCCCTTCTTGATACGCAGCTGTTGCCAAAGGCAGGACCTTCCCACATCGCCTGCGAGGCATTTCAGTAACACTGAGCTCCATCCAAAGCTGGCAACAGTGCGAGTTCTGCTCATGGGGTCATAATTGTGACAACTGACAAAACTCGCTTCACTCCAAAATGTCTACTGTGCTATCCCGGTCCTGCTGTAATCTAATTCAGAGCTAAACATAACAAAGAACTATATATGGTGCCAACAAATTTCAGTTGGAATTTACTTAAAAAGCACTTCAAAGAAATCATAGTGAAAAGAAAAAACGTAACTGGTTGTTCTTTTACAAGAAACAAAACTTCGCAATGCTATGCTTCAATGCACAAATACTTAATGCATGGATGAATTTTTCATAATGCTGGAACCTAATACATGCCTAACTGCACATTGTAGAGTAAAAGGTCAATGCTGCTGACGTTCAGTGCAGCAGCTAACAATAACACTTCTTCACTGAAGCAGGAAGGGCAGAGGTATTGACACCAGTGCACCTTGACAAGATTAAGTGTTAACTTTCAATAAAAGCTGGCACATAGGAAAGAAAACACATATGGAGGAAAGTTGTCTTCTTGACGTAGTGCAGTCATAAGTGCAGTCATAAAAAAAAAGGAAGTGCGCATAGGGCAATCAAAACGGCATCATGAAAAGGCAAAGGCACTAACGTTTTTCCTTTGGCCCTTTGACCCTTTTATTCATTTCCCTTTTCCTGAAAGACAGCGTAAAAACCTGAAGGTACCCTCGACTATATTACCCTCAAGTAGTAACGAAAACAAATATGAAATAAAGTTCTCACATGCGATAGCGTGGGTGCATTACAGAAGCAGGAAACGGCACACTTGAAGCAAACGCCTGAAACTCTTAAGTTTAAAGTTGGGACTCTCCAAACAGGCCAAACACACCCTTCTGAGAAGCGGACATCAATGTCGAGTGCTCCCTTCAGAGATGATGCCATGGCGGAACCTGCCGCTGTGGTCGTCGACAGGAACAGATCACGAAGCTTCACCGCGACCTTGAACCAGGTCGATACTGAGGGGAGCTGCATGATGGGGTTCAATTTACGATAGAGCTAGAGGACAATGTCACATACATAAATTCTTACAGGTAGAAATGAGAGCAGTGACTGCCGCAGTTAAAAGTAGAAACATCAAATATAGTTTTATCTTTCAGTATCTTCCCCCACCTTTTTAAAACGACACTGCATAGCATATCCAAAATCCTCAGTTGCTCTATGGGGCATGAATACTTGAACAATCTTTATCATGCACATTTCTAGAGCAATGAATCAAAATGTTTTTACAAATATTTGCACAATAAATAATCCTCAAAAACAGCAAAGCACTAGTGACGGTGCTGCGGTATGGTGCTACAACTTATGCATTTGTAGCCATAGTGGTTAAAGGCTGCAACACTCATCTCCACTAGGGACTCCACAATACAACATCCCTGTATGTTAGTTTTATGACCATCATGCCACAGGCAAAGGAAAATTACCATTTTCTGCTGATGATGAGAAGAAAAAACTAGCACCACATTTCAGCAGATGAGATTGGTGAAAGCTATGAACGAGATATAGTGCCCGAGATAGGGCATCAAGGCACGGTTTGCTCAACGTTCCAGAGTGCTGTCTTAACTCCTAGTTTTGGAGACCATGTATTAGCATTATGAACATCGCTGCATGAAATAAATGGAGCATGTGGCAGAGCTGAATCCTCCATCCAACACAGAGCAATAATGGCAGCATGCTACGTGGCCTCAAAGGAGACTCTGTTTATGAAGTAATTTTTGACAAAAACTCCGCCACAAACTTTATGCTAAGAAGTCAATTTTTGTTCTAAAACTTCAGTGCATATCGATCTGTCTCGAATAATAATTTTCAGCTTGCACTATTTTATTTCTTCAGGAGCACATTCGACTTGTTATTCGAAACTTTTGGATATTCACGCATCCCTAATAAATAACCCTATTGCTTGCAAAATAACTGCGGCAAAGTTTAAATCACATAACAGCTAAACAATGCAATAAATAAATAAAAAAAAATGCTGACATCAACAGCAGGCAGTGAAAGACGCAAGGAATACCAGAATGAAACAAGAGCTGGCAAACAGCAACCATATAAGCAAAGGAACATTGTGGCCTCTCTCAATTCCTAAATATGACATTATCATGCCATGTGAAGTATGTTTTCATGGCACTCTGGTTAGCCAATAAAACTTGCTTGACTGAACATAACTTCAGTGCTGAAGCTCTAACAGCACTGGTAATACACCAACCTCAAAATCAGCAGGCACTGGGTGCCTGCCCACGTTGTCATCAAAGCCCTTGGACAGAGCCAACTCAATGTGCTGCAAAAGGAAGGCCGGGAAAGAATGCTCCTGCGAGGAGGCCTCGTCAGCACCACCCAGTGAAAGCGAGAGGAAGTCCTCTGCAAGTGAGTGCCAACACAAAACCGCATATTAACAGCAATGTTCAGTGGCTCATAATGCCCGGCGTTGACACCTGCACTTTCTTTAGAGCTTGCAAGGGCATAATCTGTAATGCTTACATGCCAAAGCAAACAAGCCGCCGCGGTGGCTCAGTGGCTATGGTGCTCGGCTGCTGACCCAAAAGACGCGGGTTCGATCCCGGCCGCGGCGGCTAGAATTTCTTTGGAGGAGAAATTCTACAGGCCCGTGTACTGTGCGATGTCAGTGCACGTTAAAGAACCCCAGGTGGTCGAAATTTCCGGAGCCCTCCACTACGGCGTCTCTCATAGCCTTAGTCGCTTTGGGACGTTAAACCCCATAACCCAAGCCAAACCAAAGCAAACAAATACGAAGAATCCAGCTCTTAAAGGGACACTGAGGTGAAATTGAAGTTGGCTTGTATCGAGAGAATACCAGCTCCTGATTACAAAAACACCACTCATACTGACAACAAAGCTCTTGTAACGTAGAAAAGAGCAAGAACCAAAATACAGGTATCGCCGCCACAGGCCAAACTCGCAAGTACAAGAGTGATGACGTCATAGGACAAAACAGTGTTGCCAGAACCAACGGTTCTAGCAACACTAGAACACGAGGAGCCACAAATCACTGAGGCGCAGCCAATGCATGCGCAAATCTCCTTGACATCGCCAGATGGCGCCACGTGCCCGGCAGCTACGCGCGCGCCTGAAGCATCGGGACCAATCAGCGCCTGCTCACCGGCGTGAGGCTGGCTCCCGGTATTCCGCTAGCAGTAACAAGGTACACGGTATGCTAAAGGTGTCTATTTGCGAGAACTTCGTTGACGACTTTGAGAACGAGATCCATCGTAACGCTGGCAAAACGCCAGTGCAAACGTAAGCAAAGCGACTGTAGCGACGGCCGCAATAGCCGATAGATGCCTTCAACGTGCGGCCGGCAGTAGCTTTCTTTTCGGCTGCTGCTAGGCCGCACTGCTGGCCGCCAGAAATCACGGAGCCTGCGTCACGTCATGTTCACGTCATGTTTCACGTCACTTAGTCCTGTGTCGTCATAGGAGAATCCCAAGTTTGAATCAGAGCGGTGGGAAAAACTTTTTCAACTTCGAATCCAAATTTCTTAGAAATAAATGCATCTTTCGCTGCCGGCCAAGTGGCAACAAAGCCATGACATGCCGAACTATCGGATTGTGCTATAAAAAAAAATATTAATAGTGCTCTCCTCACTGTCCCTTTAATAAAGAGGCCTGCTCTAGTAAAAGGAACCATATATACTACTCGTCTTTAACTTAACCCCATTTTCATACAAAAAAAAAATCAATAATCATGAAGACAGTACTGTATTTGTGCCACCACTCTTGTCCCTTGACATAGCAATTTGGAGAATCACGGTACCTGAGCTACCTCCACACTGGCTTTTGCCACAGTTGTTCCAAGCAGCTACTAGTAAACATAACCGCGATGGATCAGTTCAGCACCGTTTTGGTTAAAAGAATAGTATTAATAGTAAAAAGGTTAAAAATAGGATAAATTCGGTTGTCAAGGGGCCACTGACTTCACTCCACATAAAATCATCACAGTAAGCCCTTCTGCATCTTGTGGACTTACACATAAGCAACAACGTAAAGTGCAGAAAAATAAATTAGACGGCACAGAAGCTGCGATGCCCCACTAACTAAAAGAAATCACTGCTCAGCCGTGCTAAGGACAAGAGGTCTGTATCAGCTTAGTTAAGCATAACTCTTACTAGAAGTACACAGAATTTGTTTAGCCCTCCAGATCTGTTCTCATCTAAAATTGTGATGGCAGTAGCTAATCAAGAAAGCCTCCTGGAAACCTGCTGCAGGTGCAGCCAGTCAACAACCACAAAGAAAAGCCCCTTTTGCTGGCAATATCAACAAGCTGTGCTCTCACCTGAAAGTGCCTCATCATAGTCAGGTGAACAGAAGTTTTTGAGTTTCTGCAGAAAGAAGTCAACCATATCTTCACGGACAGAGCTTGCCGTTCGCACGTAGACAAACTCCTGGTTGGCAGGCACGGCAAAAAGTGAGTTTCCACTGGAAGATGCCAAACCACATGGTGCATCAGCTTAATTTGTCACAAAGAAAGCAGAGCAGCTCCATCTTTCAAATCATCATCGTACATCATAACAAGAATGGTGTACTCAATACGACAAACAAAACAAAATCACCTATACCTGCCAGTACATTCATAATGTATGTGCACCTGTTATACTTGATGCAAATAGAAAAATAATGAGCCTCCTCGGTAAAGAAAGCAAGTTATCTACAAATAAAAGGGAAAGTTAAAGCCAGTGCAACACAAAGCATGCAACACATTCGAGGGTTTATGCATAATTTAGTCATATGAAACAACCAAGAAAACAACTGGGCAAGGTTTCATTTTTGAAATAACAAGCAGTTCACCCAATGGGGTGACACAGCACATGTGGCATTCTGCTATGGGGCGTCAGGTCATGGGTTTAAGCCTGATTATGGCAGTCACATTTCAGTAGTAGTGAAATGCAATAACATATATGTACCGAGATTTCCATAGAGTTTCTTACTATTACCTAGAGGGAAAGCTGGCGGCGCTGCACTTCAGCCACCATGGACGCTCAAAGCATCATGGGGTGGTGAGCTACTTGTTGCGGCACAGTCGTAATTTTTCGGGAACATGGAGTGGCACTACTAAAACGTTTAATTCCGAAAACGCTGTTCATGTGTGCGCAGACGACTTTGGCGCGAACGCAGTGGGCAAAACCCATAGTAGTGAAAACGCGACGACACACGACGCCAATAAAAGGTTTCACTTTTCCGAAATGCCATTAAAAACCCTTTTATAGTGTTTAAGCAACAAATTTTTTTTTGGAAACATAGTTACTTTTAAAAGTGCGCGTGTTAATTACGAAATATTAGTTTTTATAGTGTTCAATACTCGGCCAATAGGAGAGCGAGTCGTCTCTTATTTTGGGCAAACTTTGCACTTAAATGCTTTTCTGCTCGTTTGTTGCAATCATTAGACAAGATATTGAATGTTAGGACGTTTGTAGTTATCAAACAGCTTTATTTTTTTATTATTTTTTGGCCAAAAGTTGCAGTTCCGCAACAAGTAGCTCACCGCCCCATGATGCTTTGAGCGCCCATGGTGGCTGAAGTGGCCTCGAGGGGTCGCCATGCAAACTCCCATAGACGGGCTGCCAGCTTTCCCTCTAGGTAATAGTAAGAAACTCTATGGAGATTTCGGCACTTGTTGAAGGACTGCACAGTCAAAATTAATTTTGAGCCCCGCCACCACAGTCTCACTTATATCCCACAGTGTGGTCATGCCATGTAATGGCTTCATTAATTAATTAATTTCAAGAAGTATTCACATGGCCTGAAGAAGAAATATGCTTTTATCTCCTGAGAGACGCCACAGTGGAAGGCTCCAGACCACTTTTTAATGCCGCTTTCTTTGCGACATGTACAGAAATCAACATCATCAAGTCTCAGTAAACAGGCACGTTTATGTTAAACCTTCACTAAAATATAGTCACAATGACCCGAAACCTATCTCCATGATTTCATACTCATAGCTACTGGACCACTGCAGTGAGGAGCTTCTCATGCCCTAATAGGATGAGAAATGCATAGCCTTGCATGAATAACACAACAACTCTGCTTGAGTCCTTGACTCACCTGATGTTTGTGATGACTCTGCTTTTTCTGAGGATTCTATAAACTTGGTCTTCCAAAGAATGCTCTAGCTTCTTGATGGGAGACAACTTCTGCAAGAGGAAGCAATGGCATTTCAGGGCACACGCACAAAAATAACTTCACAGCAGTTGATGGGGCACCTTTATATGCGAAATTCACAGGTCTAAATTTGTAGTGAAAGTCAGAGACATAAATACGAGCGGCTAACAAGGCAACAGCCCCGTGCAATTCTAGTGGATATTGAGCGTACAATGCCATTCAACAAGTCAACAGTTGCCCAAAAGCTGCACAGACACCTTGAAGGAGATAATACTTAGCATTTAGAAGGAAAACAACGTATATCGGAGCGCCGACAAACAGTGCTTTTCGCCTGATACATCTGGCCTTGCTATCACTGTCTAAAAATGGGAAAGTAAGTTGTCATCAACATTTGACCACTCCCAACCCAAACATTCATGAATCAAATCAGAAAGGACGTGACCTTGGTAATAAGCTGCACTTGTGACAACACTAAGGCTATTACACCTGGTATGCCTTAAGTACATGCTGCAGCACATAATGTGGCACATAACTGTTAATATATGCCACCTGCACATGTCAGCAGTTATGACCAGACAAACAAAGTATATGTCACACAGTGCACATAATTACTAATAGCTGATGGCACGAAACAGTGACAAAGCTTTATTCGCACAACACTTTTCTCACCACACGATAGTAAAAGCTTCTTTAAGTACAGTTCATGGCCAAGAATAAGCAGTTGCTGTCTATATAGTAAGTCGCTCACTTTTCGCACAGATTTTGCTTTTTTATAAGCAATGTCAGTGAACTATTAGCAGTGGCTGACTCACCGATGGCTTAGTCTTCACCCTGACATCAAGCAGCTCAGAGTTGGTTCCCTCTAAAGGACAAGTCAGGAACACAAAGAGAACCCTCGGCGAACAAGGGCGACCATTTTGAATCCACTCTGCAGACACTGGACATGTCTTCAGTGCATCACTTACATCTTGCTGGCAGTTCACCCTGAAAAGTATGTGCAGAAATTGCCAACAAAAGCCACACAGTCATTGATTTATAAGCTGTGACAGAACTGTGAAAGGATCAGCCAAACATAGGTATAGCTTGAAAGGTTAGTAAGGATATAGAATGCTGTCACTATTAAGTTATACAAGGAAGGTACATCAAAAGAGGTACTCCCGTTCTTCACTCAGATGTGTTCAAGGTGACTGCATTAGGACCTCTGAAAGCCACATTTTGAACCACAGTGCCCAACACTTCTTTGACACAGTAATAGACAAAATGCTCTGAATTCAGCAACAGGAAATAATCGCAACTAATATTTCATAACTACCATATTAAAGAGATTCGGTATGCGTTCAAAAAATTACTGCTGCTTCCTCCATAGTTTTCATTCAATGTATCTGTGAGGACACATGTGAATAGTATCTTTTAAAAAATTTTAGTATATCCTTCAAAGTGTATGGAAAAAGCAGTACATCCACCCTTTCATACAGCTGACATAAAACAGTGACACCATCTGCCAAGCTAAATGAGGAAATACTGCGCTATAGCCCATTTTTTTTTTGTCAAAGTCTAGAGCACATATTATAAAAATAGATTCATTGCTTAAAAAAACATCATCCTCTTAATTACCACAACTGCCTGAAATTAAGAACCTCCTGGTAGCTTTCACCAAGCAATAAGTGCTGTGCACATGTACAGGGTCCGTCAAAAGTTCCCAGGCCACATGGTCCGCTTTTCATCGGTATATCCTGGCACTTAATATTCCGATAGAGCTATCGAGGTTCTCAGATGGTAGAACGATCCTTCTTCTATTCTCTACAGATATTTTGAGCTTCGAGGGTATCTCAACAGCCCGACTATGCTGCTCAAAAGCAAACCCTGTGGCCTTGGAACTTTTTACGGACCCTGTACAAGCAATTTGAAAACAAGCGCTTAGTTAGTACTTAAGAATTAAATATATATCCTTAGTTTTGCTTTAAACTTGGTAAAGTATTACAGGGTTCACTTGCTCAGAGAAAAGCCCCTGAGAACACAAACTGTGCTGTCACTTCCAGTTGAGAAGCAATTGTTGGTTGCATGCCAAAAAAAAGTTCCCTTTTATACTGCGCACATATATTTGCATCTGGCAGAAATGCTAGTGTGTTGTTTCTTCCTAAAACAAACTTAATTTATGTTCCTTATTATATGCCATTGGTTAAAAACATGCCGGATTAGTGGTTTCCTCAACTGCTCTCATACAAAAAGCCCACTACGAGCACGTAACTCTGAAGGCATCTTTCACTAAATCCAAAGAATAGCTCCTCCTAGTCCTGCATAATAAAGTGCGGATTACTACTCACACTGACATGAAAACATTGCTTTTACCAATAAAAGAAATTCTTATTCTTACATCTCAATTCTCAACATTTTTCATCACATAATTATCCCTACATTGGATGAATAAACGACATATGCTAACCTGACGTTGTCCAATGTTCGAAAGAGGTGCACATAACTTACATCAAGTGTTGAAGTTGGATGGACAACCTGAAAAATGAAGTGACATGGAGACAGATGCCTTAATAAAAAACAAATAAAGGTGGAGCAGTGTTGTCTCAATGGGCAAAAACATTCATAACATAAACTGCGGAACATTCCAATAGGAAAAGAAGGCCGACAGACATATAAAATCCTAGGGACATATAAAAGATCAGCCAAAATAATCTGGCTTCTGTCGAGACATTTTTTTAACCTATCATGTGGTCAGCACATGCATAAATATTTTAATCTTATATCTTCAATAACTACTGCTTAACTCTTCACATACAATGTTATTTTATTTGTTCATGGGTTCCTTTTTTGCAGGGTATGTTACTAAAATGATTCATTGCATTAGTGTTCTGTTTGCATAATTTTAATACTGCAGTAATCTTCGTTCTTTGCCGCACTGCCATTCTTTTGATTCTTTTGCTTATTTATGTCATGCAAAGTGTCTTATTTGTGCTTTTGTTGTTTTATATTAGCGGTTTTGTTTTATTCTGTTCAATTGCCTGTGCCCCCCCCCCCCCCCCCCCTATGTAATACCCTCTCGAGGGCCTTTAGGGGTATTCTGTATAAATAAAAAATATAAATAACACTAAGTTTTATGGCACTGTTTTCACATATAAAAAAAGGATTACAAATATACATTATGGAAGTGATTACTGCTATCCTAGTAAAGCAGTAGTACAAGGAAATGACAGGAGGGTATTTAAACATGGTAGCCAGAAGATACCAGTCAAAAGAAACTCAGGCATACAGTAGTATTTACACAGAGGTCTTTCATTGTTGTTACACAATGTCACATAAGGTGTCAGCAAAGGACTCACCACAACAAGGTGCGAAAGATGGAAAAGATACAACATTGTCTGTGCAACTGTGCAGTGAAGATCGTTCCAGACTTCTAGGAAGCTCTGCAACGCAAGCAGCAAATATGTGTCACTTTACCACAAGACCCTGAAGTAGATCTGCTGCAACACCACATATACTGCCACATATGAAATGCAGCATTCAATATGAAACTATGCATGCATGTCTTGTGGATTAATACTACATTGCACTCACTGGTTAATAAAGTCAAGGCACACAAAAGTGTTGTACAATTAAGAAATTTTCAACAGAGCTCTCATCAAAGTCACTTCCACACTGCATACTGACAGAATACTGTGTACAGAGGCCAAATGGAAGTATGGTCTCCCAGTGAGCTCCTTTCAAAAAGTCGGGCAAATCAAGCTTCCAACAAATATAAATGTATAAAAGTTGTCAAGTTGAAAACTGAAACAGCACAGCTGCGACCTGTTCAACATACTGGAACGAAAATTTAAACTTATTTACAAATACACTGTACATTGTATGGGACCCTTCTTTGGGGTCCCATACAATGCAAATTTGCATGCAACATGCAAGACTCTTGTCACATATGAACTTGTAGGCTCCTAGAAATTAATGCACCAGCATGAGGCTTCTGATATTTATGACTGTCTCAGCTTTACAGTGGACTTCCATGACGCAGTAATCAGGGCAATGCTGACAGCTCCACACTCATAAGTGGCTGTTTACACAGAGCCCCGCTGTCACCCTGATGAAACAAAAAGTATGAAACCTGAAACAGTACATCTAAAGAGTAGTTCACACTAGCATTTTTAGAAAGTACATGCTAGCTATTATCATACAGGACACATACAGAATAAGCTGCCTCATAATTAGCAATAATGACGCCTTACAGTAATTGAGTAGTATTTTATCACACTTTTAATATTAATAACCTCTATAAAAATATCTTTCTGACACATTACCAGAAGTTCAATAAGCTCATATCATGCTGCAGGGCAGCAAGAAGGCACAGCCCTCTCTTTTAAAACATGCCAGACTTTGCTTGCTAAGTGGTGCGTTGCTTGTACTGTGACAAATGACCAACGTTGAAAATAACAGGAGAAAACCAACATTAATTTCAGCTTACTTTTTCCTGAAGTTCTTCTTCCAGCCTTTGGCATGTTTGAACAAGACAGGCTGAGTCAAACATTCCAATACAGTAGAGAAAAATAACTCTTGTTTCCCTGTGGTAGAAGCCTTCAATCTTGAACTGAAGAAAACAGCACAATAATATAAAGTTATGGAGAAAAATCAATGCGAATGCCCCAAACTATTCACTGCAATTCAGCAGTGAAACAGTAGCAGAAATTAAGAAAAATTAGAGCTGTGCATACTTACGTCTTCATTTCCAATGTCATCCTCAACTCCCAGCTCGGGCTGAATATTGTGCAGATAAAGAAGAAGAAAAAAAAGAAGTCTTCAATTACAAGCAACAGCTGCCTTAAACGTAAGTCTCAAAACTGTCCCTGTAGTTTTTCCCACAGGGCATTTCAAGCAATAACTTTCTACCTGATCTCCCACTAGATATGAACAACGTTTGAGTAAAAGTTTGACACTCATAAACATCAAATCATACAAGATTTATTCAATTCAGGCTTTGAAGCAATAAGACTAGGACTACTCGAAAACTTTCAATCTTTTCAAACTACTTCAAAGTTTGGCACTGCTGAAAAACCTTTGTTCGAAAGTAGCTAACTACAGTTGACTCTCGAATGCATAAGCAATGTATTTGATCTTGAATACACAGCTTGAATACATTCGCAATTCGAACTTGAGGGGGAACAAGAATTGATTCAAATAAACTTTGTCCTTGTTTAGTTTATACAGTAATTTATACTGCATCTATATTTGACACCATGCATCTCTTGAATTTAAAAGCATGGAAGCTTGGTGCACATGTGCAAGAGCATGTTTAGTGCTGTGTACACCATGGTTTTGTATTCTTCCGCTTTGTAACCTGGTCACTGGAGCACAAGGTTATGATGAACACATGCGTAAAGAATGTTGCCATAAAATCATTATATAAAGGTCCAACTAAATTGAACTATATGTAATATCGAATGAAGTATGCATCCAGCTGCTCAGTAGAAGCAGGTTCTGTTATATCAATGGGCCTGAATTAAACCCAAACGCTTTCTACCAGTTGCTGCTTTAGTCAAAAGAGTCAGTGCACAACCAGTCACTAAACATGCACCAGGCAGAACTCATGTCAAAACCTTAATCTTGCCTCGAGTTCCCCCATGTGAATGTAAAATTTGAATGACTGTAGATTCTCGCTCATAAAAATTGCTCATATTTTATTCCAACATTATAGTGCACAAAAAACATGGTCAGATCAATGTGGTGCATCTACTTCTTGTAGCCTATTACGATTATATAGGTTAGGATACAAACTAATCCCTGATTAAGGCCTGTCTAGTGCAGCTTGTTGAAGTCAGCACGTTCATTTTTCTTTACGTCGTATTGGCGAACTCAAAATATTCACTTCAATAAGGAAGTAACTGCTTCGCTAATAGAACTATGAGACAAGAATGATTACTTAATTGACTTTAAAAATCGCTGTCCGTGCACGTCTGTTGAGAACAGGCACATGTTCACAGGCCTCTCATTTTCATTTTCTTCCGCTTTGTCTTTTCCCCTTCCCTCTTCCACTGTCTAGAGTAATAGGCCAGAGACTTTTACCCACCCTTCTGCACATTAAAGACGTTTTTTAATGTACGTGATGAAAGCCTTTCTATGATCCTTACACCCATCGTTTTTATTTACGCAACTGTCACTGTTGTTACTTGCGCTGCTACAACTACAAGCTGCGGCTGTGAATTGCACATGCTCAATACTATCACTGCTCAAAAACATAGTAAAACTGCACCAATACTTCCATAAACATTCTGAAATAATATAAGCGTTGATGCAAGTTTCTGGTCTCGAAATCCGCTTCTTACCTCAAGGATGTTATTGCCTAAAACGTCGTCGATAAGGCTTGATTTGACGCTATTGCCTTTCAGCGTAGTTTTCCCAATAAAAGAAACAATGCAGACTTTTTCTTTCAGGGCTGTGGTCAAATCCGGCCTGAAGAAAACGAAGGCATCGATGATCTTAAGTGCGCATTATCAACTTGCAACGCCGATGCACTGCGTGAACCATAAAGTCGCAGCCAAATACTAGCATACATCACCACAAGAAGTAATGAAAACATTGCGTTGAGTTGGGCGATGATCACTTACAGAATATCCTCAATATTTGATACAGAAAAGCGGTGTCCGTACGGCGGTGGCTTCGAACCCTTTGAGGACGGCGCCATCTTTAAATTCTCCTGTGGCTTGTAGTGGATTACATCGCCTTAAAGTGGCCACCTAAGTAGCCAGCTCAGAGCTAGAAGAAGCCGAGCAGATCCAAGACAAGCCAAGAGACGAGTGACTGCTCTCATTCTTCGCGCGCGCGCCTGTTTTGCCTCTTGCAGTGATGGTGGTGGTGGTTCCGGCTTTCCTGTGTTCATACAAACTCGTCGAAAGCAATCTGCCATGTATAAAGTACAAGTAACGTCAGTAGTGTTTTGCAATTTTTTTGTTTTTAGAGTCCCATATACCATCATGCTGGGAGTCAACCCAGCGTAAACATGCACTTGGAATTTTTAAGCTTTTCTTGAATCCCTTTCGTTGATAAACCACTGCGATTTCATTGGAGCTAGCCGTTACCGTCAGTCCCAAAACTTCACAAGTTCTTCCCTCAGAGAACCTCTCGTGGGTGTCTTTTGTGCATCAAGGATGGATCCATCAGGGGTGGATCCACCAACCTGTCGACAAAGTGCCCGCCTTCCCGAAACAGTTGCCGACAAAGTGCCTTTCGGCGACCTGTGCAAGCTGTGCGAAAAAATATGTGGCAAGCAGGACAGGAGTGAGAAGCGCAACTTGCTGGAGAAGTTCATCACTTACTGGCGCGAGTTTCACGGCAAACTTCACGCCGCGAATGGAGTTCAAGCTGCAACCGACGACACGTTCTTCCCCGCGATGCGACTTTTGCTGCCACATCTCGACAGAGACCGACCTGCCTATGGAATCAAGGAAACTACTCTGGCCAAGCTCTACATCGAAGTGCTCGCTCTAGGCAAAGACAGTCCCGACGCTCAAAAGCTGTTGCTTTACAGAGCGCCAAAGGTGGCCAAAGCAGAGGCTGGCGACTTCGCAAACGTCGCCTACTTGGTACTTCGAAATCGCTGCCCGACCAAAGGGTCACTTACGATCGCCGCCGTCAATGGGTATCTGGACGAGATTTCCAATGCCCACGCGCAAGGCGGAATGGAAGGCAAGCAGCGAATTAAGGATACATTGTGCACGCTGCTACGCCATACTTCGGCTTCAGAACAGAAGTGGCTTGTGCGAATGATTCTCAAGGATATGAAGATGCATATGAGTGAACAGACCATTCTTTCCTGCTATCACCCGGATGCGCATGACGTGTTTGACGTTACCAGTAGCCTTTCGAAGGTGTGTCGAGAGCTGAAAGACCCAAAAGTCCGGCAGCACGAAATTCAGGTTTCGTTATTTAGTGCCGTGCGGCCGATGCTGGCTGAGCGAGCGGAGCCGCGCACCGTGGAGCGTCGCTTGAATCGCGAGCCTTTCTTCTCCGAAACTAAATTCGATGGTGAACGCCTGCAAGTTCACAAGGATGGCAGTGAGTTCAGGTGTGTTTACTTCACGGTTCATCAAATCGAGATATGTGACTGGGTTCAACTGTTAGGTCCACACCAACTGAATTCCTCTCTTCTTTCTCGGGTGGTGTAACAATGAAGCGAAAGCAAGTAGTGGCATATGAATTGTCATAGTTTTTCAGCACCGTGATCTTCAGTTTCCTGCAGGAATCGTAGTTATGTTGACAGTACTTGTTTTATAAAGGTTTCTGTGGTAATTATCTGCAACATATGAAATGCCTGGCACAGCTGTGCAGGAAAGGGTCTTGCTTGGCTAGTTCGTCTAGTTGGTTAGACACCTTAGAAAACCGTCAGCACAAAAAGACAGTACGAAGAAGACAGCAGTCTGATGGAATACTTCATCCATCTCACATCTTTGGGTCCACAGTACAAGTATAGAACGGAGATTGAAAGCCTCAAAGGTGCTGAGTCTTTCTTTGATCACTAATAATTCCACTGATATAAATCGCGCTTGAAAAATTTAATCGCAGGAAGTTGCACATTTGGTGCCCCCTCGTATTGAACAAATTTTTTAACTGTAATAAATGATTGTCGTGCACCTGTGAGCTCTGAAGATACCTTTTCCAGACATACCGTTTTGCTTAATCCTATAAGTAACTTTATCACTGTCTTTAAAGATTTCACATCACTGTTTGTACTTGGTAAGCCTTATATATTGCTTTTTTCATTGCAGATACTTCACACGGCGTAGCCATGACTACAGCTCTGGTTTTGGAACTACTGCTGATGAAGGCTCGTTGACACAGTACATAGCTGGCTCTTTTCAAAGCGATGTTCAGAGCTGCATTTTAGATGGAGAAGTGATTGGGTTTGATCCAAGACATGAGCATTTTGTGTCAAAAGGTTCTCATGTAGATGTGAAAAGCCTGACTGAAAACTCATCACTGCAACCATGTTTTGTTGCCTTTGATATTCTTCTCCTGAATGGTCAAGTCACTACAAATATGCCTCTTCGTAAACGTGTAGAGCTTCTTGAAAAGGCTGTGGTAGAAGTTCCCGGTAGAATACAGATCTCTAGAAGGCAGAAGGGTTCTACTCGAGAGGACGCAGTTCGCTTTCTGAACCAGGCGATTGAGAACCAAGAGGAAGGTATTGTCCTCAAGAAAGTAACGTCCATCTACAAGCCCAATGCGAGAAAAGCAGGCTGGCTAAAACTGAAGCCAGAGTATGTCGACAACTTAGTTTCAGATCTCGACATGCTCATTCTTGGAGGATACTTTGGAGAAGGGCGCCGGAGTGGCATTGTATCTCACTTCCTTTTAGGCGTTGCTAGTGGGGATTGTGATGACGATGGGGTGCCTCAGTCATTTTGGTCAGTGGCAAAGGTGGGCTCAGGGTACAGCTTGCAAGAACTGGATGAGCTGTTGGCTCAGCTAGCTTCAAAGTGGAAAGTGTTTGACCCCAAAAGACCTCCGGAGAAAGTAGTGTTAGCCCAGGGCCTGAAAGAGAAACCAGACTTGTACCTTGAACCATGTGACTCTGTGGTGCTCCAGATCAAGGCTTCAGAACTTGTTCGCAGCAGTCAGTTCAGGACAGGAATAACACTGCGGTTTCCTCGTGTGGCTCTTATTCGTCATGACAAACCGTGGCATGATGTGCTGTCCTATGCGGAGCTTTGTGAATTGGAGAAGGCTGCTGGTGGAAAGCTTGCCACTGCTATGGTTAGCCTTGATGAGGAAGACGGAGGATCGCCTGCAAAAAAGAGACGCATTGGAGCCTCTGCCAAGGGGTCTATAGGGGCACATTTTCAGCCGGCTGATTTATCTGGTGTTGTAAAAAAGGGTGATATACTGAAAGGAAAAGAATTGTGCATTCTAATGAGCTCTAAAGAAAAAAAGCAACAGCTGGAAGTCAAGGTAGCAGAAGTTGGAGGCAGTGTTGTTCAAAACCCAAGCAAAGAAACTTTTTGTGTTGTCGCAGAAAAGGTCAACTTCAGAGTGCGCGGTATCATGGACACAAGAAAATGGGATGTTGTTAAGGCAGACAGATTTCTTGCACAACTTGACAGCAGTGAGCTTAGGCCATGGCAACCAGCAGACTTGTGGTGCCCAAGTGCTGAAACTGAGGAGCGGTTAAAGAACTTGTATGATGAGTATGGTGACAGTTACACCACGCCAGTCACGCCATACTCCCTGAAAGACCTCTTCGCAGCCATTCCAAAGGAGAAGTGGAGTTGTGTCGCTAACTTACCAGAGTTTATTTTCAAGTTCGAACAGGAGAACTTCATTTCTCGTCCGATGTGGGGTCTCTTTAGAAACTGTACATTTAGGTTGTCTGACGATAGTGAACTAAACAAACTAATCATTAAACTTCACGGTGGCAAAGTCCAAGATGGCACCAGAGGTGATGAGGCTGATATTTCAGGAGATGACCTGAATGAAGCATTGGAAGTAGGTAGCGAATGGATCGACAAATGTATCCACACAGGAAAATTGCCCCTTCACTGAGAGAGAGAGAGAGAAAGGAATTTTAATGAGGGAAATGTGGAGAGGTCGGCCGGTGGTAACATGGCCCTGGCCTGCTACTCTGAGAATAGAACATTCTGTACACAAGTGGCCCTCCATTTATGTTGGAAGCTTTATTTGAACTGTGCAATGAGTTTGTCCAGCATATACAAAACACTTATCGAAGTAATAGCGTGCACAAAGGCTTGCTGTACGTGTAAACAAGTTTATTTCTGCTAGCGATGCTAATGAGAGCACGACAGCAGAGCGCATGACAGCATAGCGCGTGTAAGTGCGACTGGACATGCTATAAATAAGTACACTCGCCGTCAAAAGTAAATGGAAGGCGACTTTGTCAAAAAAATTTAATTTCTTTAAATCTAAAGCATAATGGTCCGTGCTTGTTGGTGCACAGTGCAGTTCGCAAAATCACAATTAGGCTGCACATATGTATTCAAGGATGCATGAATTGGGGGGCCAATGATTAAATTTTTTCGTGGATATTGCCTTCCATTTACTTTTGACTGCACCTGTATACATTTAGAGGGGGGTGAGACTTTGAAAAAGGTTTTCAAAAATTGTCTCTTGACTAGTCATAAAATCAGTGGTTATGAAACTTGCTAGCAATCTTCTAAACGGAGGCAGCTTGCATTACAGCTCAAAAGAAGATCAAAATTTTGGCGTATTTATTTGTTTTTTATTTTTCCTAATAAGTACCTTTTTCTTAATATCTCCTAGATGCAGAGTCTTGAAATTTTGTACAAAGGTAGAAACAGTTACACCACACAGCTGGGACTAAAACATCGCAAAATGAACAAGGAATATATTTATTATGTTTTTTCTTTGTCGGTACAGTAAAATTGCCACCATTTAATGTTTTTTTTTTGTCATAAAAATGCAAATCGACTTAAGTTATTCTAGTCCCAGTCAAGTAAAAGGCATTGATAGAAATCTGTGGAAAATATTGAGGGCTTAAGCCGTATAGTCTCTGAGAAAAAGGTACATAAACATCGAAAAATGCTGTTGCTTATAAAATGCAAATGAAGCCTCCAAAACTCGCTTTTCCACTCGTCGTGAAACTGAAGAAGGATCGAAAAGGCATTTTTGAAGTGGCAGATACCCAAGAGCAGTATATTTTCTGAAATCTAAAGAAAGCATATGCTCCATCAGAAGGTTGCGAAACCTAAAAACCAATTTTTTTGACAAAACAAGTCTCACCCCGTCATAAAGCCATTTTCCGTAGCTCGTCTCCAGCCATGATCTTTTGGCAACATATGCAAGCACCACCATGTACCATTCACTATATGCAGTCCCTGTAGGCATCACAACTTTGGAATGCTTGTATATATATGAAAGTATAAGGCCGCCGCGGTGGCTCAGCGGTTATGGTGCTCGGCTGCTGACCCAAAAGACGCGGGTTCGATCCCGGCCACAGCGGCTAGAATTTCTTTGGAGGAGAAATTCTAGAGGCCCGTGTACTGTGCGATGTCAGTGCACGTTAAAGAACCCCAGGTGGTCGAAATTTCCGGAGCCCTCCACTACGGCGTCTCTCATAGCCTTAGTCGCTTTGGGACGTTAAACCCCATAAACCAACCAACCATATATGAAAGTATGTATTTGTCACAAAGTTGAGTTGCTGTCATTTTCTTTATTATATTTCTTGTGTCTGAAGACTCAAGGAGTATTCATGGTGCTTGCTGGAAGTTATCTTTGTGTTGTCTACCGACTAGTCTGTGAAGAATATATTTCGCAAGCTTTAGGGCAGTTTTTACACCTGCATCTTGCTCTTTAGAAGGATTTTATGAGTGTTTAGCACTATAATGAATTATGCAATGATGAATGAAATGATTTGCCTTTTATTGTTCAGCTATTGCAGTTTTGCTGCCATGAAATAAAAAAAATTTATTGTTCTGGGAGTGGAAATATTTGGTCCCTTTTCTGTTTGTATAGATTTAGTGGGAACAGCCCTGCACCGTCATTCTTCAAGTTGCGCTTTTAGAGCTAAGGGCTCACTGTGGATCAGTGCATTTCTTGGATATTTGCCTATATGCGTGCACTATAAAATAATGAGCTAGGTTTGCCTATTGCCACACTTTCACAAACTAGCAGCAGTTGTGCAAACACTTGATTCAAATACACTTGTTAGTGCACAGAGTAGGTGTGTTGGAAAGTTTGCTGGATGCTTTGCCCTACCTCATTCTGTCTGTAGCACACTGCTCAGAAGCAGCCTCTGTCGTTCTCTAATATATAAATTCTTTGCTGTTGCCTTTCTCTTGTGAAGCTCACGTGATTGCCAGCAACTGCATTATTTACAGAGCCATTAAGGATGCATCTGACCTAACCTTCCAGCTAGCTTTTATCATGTTCAGTACATGCTACAACTAGTTAATGTAACTTGACCGAAATCAATGCAAATCCATGTATTTTACCCACTGCGTTAATCATTTCTTCTCATCCTGTAAGGCTGCCACTATCTCTCTAGAACAGGTACTGTCACTTGTATACAGCCACCACCAAAAGTTTATGGAACACAATGTCAAAGAAATATTTCATGCTCGTTTCATTCAGGGCATGTTGCATAAGATCTTATGGTGCAGTGTGTATTTGCGTTCTCAGGGTTGGGCTGCATGTATGTACACTGGTCAGTTGAAAGACCAACCTTGCAGTGGTGGTCTGCAGGAAATATGTAGAGCGGAGTTAGAGGTCCAGCCTGTGTTTGTGTATATTGCAAATGAAAGCACTATACATTTTATGAAAAAGTATCATTAGGCAAGGCTGTTCAAACAAAGCAGTTGTATTTTTGTGCATGAAGGTATCTAGCTAAATTGAATTGTGTGCTATGTCGGCACCAACGTCCTGCTGCTTAAAAAAGAACAAATAAGGGTTTGATGAAAAAGCAATATCAAACACAGTTACATGAAGAAAAGCTTGACTCCGCAGAATATACCATTGGGTGTTAGTACTGCATACATAACAACAAGCCTGCGAGCGTAAAATTTACTATTGTTAAGCATCTGCAACTTATTACACCTCACAACAACGTTGTCAGTACCTGGATAATGAAGTGATGTAATTATAATTAAATGAAGCCTATGAAGTGTGCAATCATCTACGAACAGTGTTATAGGTCCGCCGCGGTGGCCTAGTGGTTATGGTGCTCGGCTGCTGACCCGAAAGACGCGGGTTCGATCCCGGCCGCGGCGGTCGAATTTCTATGGAGGCGAAATTCAAGAAGCCCGTGTACTGTGCAATGTCAGCGCACGTTAAAGAACCCCAGGTGGTCGAAATTCCCGGAGCCCTTCACTACAGCGTCTCTCATAGCCTGAGTCGCTTTGGGACGTTAAACCCACATAAACCATAATAATTCAGTTAATGAATTCTGGAAGCCATCTATTGTTGTTAATGGTAAGAATATATAAGGTCAAGGACAGAAATGTAAGTTACCTCTGAAGTAACGCTGCTCTGAAGCATGTGAAAGGAATCGTCTTATTTTTCATTCAGTGGAAACCTGTAGCATTCAAGGAGGTTATTGTGGGGATGCTACATTTTATGAAGTACACTGACAGTTTTACAATGCACTGCTTCACCTACTGTGATTTTCTCCAGGAGCTGTTCTCACAAAAATTAGTAGGTAAAAAATGCATGTCCTGGCAGTACTGCAGACAACTGCAGAGCTCGTTTTCTCCATTCTATTTCGATAATACCCGAATTTACAAGTTTCTGAATAAATATAGAACGAATTATCGAATACACCTTTTAGATGTCAAAATAAGCAATTTCTGAAACTATTCTCATCGCCATTTAATAATTCATCTGGAGCTAAGTATTTCATTGCGGACACTCAAGACTGCTAAACGTTGCCTAAACAGTTTAGAGCAGTAATTATTTAATGCGTACTGAATCAAAAGCGAATTCCCGCCATTCCCGTTTTCAACGATGGCTTTGGCGCGATCTCCGGTCGGCCTTGCGGCTTGTGGCTTTTCTGCTTCAAGGGCCGGCGTTATTGCGACCGGGTGAGAATAACGGAAATCCAAGCCAAAGCGTTATTGCTACCCGGTGGAAATAACGAAAAGCCGGCCCAAAGCGTTATTTTCACCCATGGATTGCCTTGGCTTCGTTTATTGTTGGCGGACGAGATTTGGGCCGCCGTTTTTGCATCGTTTGCTTGTTTGATCGGCCCCTGTCAACGCCTGATCGTATGATGTCGGGGTCGCGCTTCGATTTTAGGTGGTGTGGTAAAGTTCCCTATGGTCATGCAGGCGTTTGGCATCATTCTCACCGTGTATATGTGACCTCGGCTTTTGCGTGACGCGTTGTGATCTCTTGAGTCGTTGTGAAAGGACTCGTGTGTGCTTGCGTTGTTTGGGTGCTCGCGCTTGTGCAGTGCCTTCGAAGACGCTCCAGCTTTCTCCGGAAAATCTTGTTATAATTCGACATGAATACGCTTTCATTTCGCGTAATTTATGAGTTTTGCGAGTAGGCATATGTGCGCTCATTCGTTTCGGCATTCAACCTGATTTGCGCAGAGGATATATGCAAGTTAATAATGAGAATTCATTACAACGTGGGGAAGTTGGACCTGGACGTGGTGCTTCACGTCATCTACCACTTCGCTTCGATGCGCGGCCGTGTCGTGCGCAGTGGCCCTCCAGAGTGAGGCCACGCGCGTGTTCGTACTAAGAGTTGACGACCCTGTACATTCCAAACGAATGGCAGGAGTTTTCAAAACGCACTTGGTGAATATTGCCAACGTGCTAACTAGTATATTGCGCGGGGATTTTGCAAATGTTAAAGATGCTCTGCCTCGTTCGAAGTTCCCTGGAATCGTTTGCCTTGCAACGATTAACTCGGTCTACATCGGGGGAGACAACTAGAAACATACCCAGGCGGCTGAAAGAGCATCGCAGTGATGTCGGCAGGAATCGAACAGCTGCTGTGGCAGAACATGCACAACCAGGGCGTGAAATTGCTTGAGAGAGTTTGGAAATCTTTGCCACTGAAAGAAATTTGTAAGTGTGGCTGCACCTGGAATCCTTTATAACATAGATGATTCCGAAGACAGTCATCAGAACGAAGGGAAACCTTCACCAGGCTTATGCAAAGTCATTGCCCTGATTAGTTAAGGAGCTGCTTTGTCATGACCGGTCCTTCATTTTGAACGAGCAACCTGTTAGGGTTCTGAAATGTCAATCAACGTGTTCGACATGGTCAGTGACCAATGTTTCATTCTACTATTAAGGCAAGATGAAAACTTCACGACGTGTGCCCTATGCACCGAAGCTAACTGCAGTTGCGCCCTAAGCCCACAGTATATTCCACAATTAACATCAAAAAGGTGGCCAGCAGGTTCAGAATCCTTAATTGTTTTGTAACACTTCTCTCAAGCTGCCTTGCCTGAATCCACGCACATTTTGTGTTAGAAAGCATGGGTGACAGAAAAGACATTACAAACAATTGGTGTACTGCATTGGTGTTCTGTGGGAATACTTAATTCCGTCAGTAGGTCATGCTAGATGGCGTGGCAATGGTGTATACTCCCCCCCCCCCCCCCCCCCCCCTTTAAGATGCATTCATTTACCTATGAGATTGAACGTCTTTTTGAGATTAGCGTACCAGTTATAATAGCATAGACATGATGGCACGTGAACAACTTTCATAACTGGCTTGTCTTTTGAATTTCTTATTTAATTGCACTATTGCTTTGCATTGAAGCCATACTAATAATGATTCATTTCTTCCTGTGTACAGTGCTTCAGCCAGGAAATAAATTGATTGGTTGCAGCTCATTTCCCATGTTTTCATTCCTTGTTTGTACGTCAACCAGTGTACATTCAATGGACGTCCGAGGTATGTCCTTTACTGGATATACGGATATCCGTGGGAGATCCGCCGACGTCCAACGGCTCTCGCACGGACCTCCGACGGAGGTACAAATATAATTATTTAGACTGCCGACAGATATCCATCTCGGATATCCGCCGGCGGATCTTTTGAGGATATTTGCAGGTAATGCATTCTTCACCATTATGAGGCAAGCCAGAACTACAATCACCAATCAGTGCACCTCCCAGGGCCACTGGGCTTATTAAAAGCCCGCAGAGTGTCTGAAATCGGACATACACCTTGCTGTATGTAATCTGCATGAATCTGTAAAGCAATCGACCAAAATGGGATGATTTTATTATGACATAAATGCCGTCTTCAGTCTTCATGAGGAATTCATCAAGCCGGCCATACACAGCAGCAGGAAGGATACTGTAGAGACCATGACGAATTTGTAGACAAGCCGGGGACGTCTTCTGCAGAAAACAGTAACCATTAAGTTCAGAATATGTCATTAAAGCAAGCTAATTTGACAGACATCATTCAGTTGTATGCAGTAACTCCACCGTGCCAAGTAAATTAGTCACCTGCAGCTCCGAAAGCATGTTTACATCTTGAACAACTAGTAAGTTGTAAGCAACAGAGGTGAGAATATTTCTTGCAATACAAAATATTTTGCTGTTCCAAAAAAACTGCAAAAACAAATGCCCCACTGCAAAGCTTTGTACCAGTTCATGAAAAATGCGTGTACATTGCAAGCTTGAAGGAATTGGTGAGCGCTATAAAAACACTGAAAAGGGATGAACACACAGGACAACTGTTTAATCTCAGAAGAAACATGACTAAATAAACACATTTGACTTCATATCATACACAGAAGAGGGAGGAACACACGCGCTGACAAGAATGAAGGAAAAACAGGTAAAAACTATGCGAGCTTACAACAGCCGAAGATTACTATTCTTGAGGTAGGTTAATTCTGTTCCCCCTAACATCACTGAAGGGGAGCTGACGCATTGCTTATCTGGAGCAACGTGCATTGCAAAATTTTCGATAATTTCTCGTTCCCGTCAGTTTCTAGCCCTACCTATTACCTTGGTGTTTTTTAGCAAGGGTATGCATTTACAGTGTGCGAAATGAGGTGCCAGATTCCCGGATTTCACAAGTTGTTCGCATGACCTTTTGTGTTCCCGGAGCCTCTTAAGGCATCTTCCTGTTTGCCCTAAGTAAGTTAGTTGGCAGCTGAACGGAATGCTGTAAATGACGTTTTCGTCAGACTTTACGTAGGTGTTTTCGTGTTTGATGTTGCACCCAGGTTTCTTTTTGTGGTCTTCATTCTCGTTGACCTTTTTACACATTCCAATGAGCTTATTGGGAGCTGAAAAAACCACCTGGACTCCGTACTTGTTAGCTGTCCTCCTTATTCTGTGGGAGATATTGTGAACATACGGCATCACAGCAGGGTGTCCCTCGTAGCTCGTTTTCTTAGTTTTGTGGGACCCAGTAACTTCTCTTAGTAAGCTTTCAGCAGTACAGCAATGTAACTGCTACGGGTAACCGCTCTCCTTCAATCGGGAGACCTGTTGGTCTACGCTGTGAATTATCAGTCATTCCAGAATTGTAAAGCGAGCTGTAGCTACATCTTGCCTGAAACCAGCTATAAAAAAATCTTGCCCCCACTCGATAATTCACAGCGTAGACCAACAGGCCTCCCAATTGAAGGAGAGCGGTTATCCGGAGCAGTTACTTTGCTGTACTGCTGAAAGCTTACTAAGAGAAGTTACTGGGTCCCACAAAACTAAGAAAATGAGCTACGAGGGACGCTCTGCCGTGATGCCGTATGTTCACAATATCTCCCACAGAATAAGGAGGGCAGCTAACAAGTACGGAGTCCAGGTGGTTTTTTCAGCTCCCAATAAGCTCATTGGAATGTGTAAAAAGGTCAACGAGAATGAAGACCACAAAAAGAAACCAGGGTGCAACATCAAACACGAAAACACCTATGTAAAGTGTGACGAAAACGTCATTTACAGCATTCCGCTCAGCTGCCAACAAACTTACGCAGGGCAAACGGGAAGATGCCTTAACAAGAGGCTCCGGGAACACGAAAAATCAAGTGAACAACTTGTGAAATCCGGGAATCTGGCACCTCATTTCGCACACTGTAAATGCATACCCTTGCTTAAAAACACCAAGGTAATAGGTAGGGCTAGAAACAGACGGGAACGAGAAATTATCAAAGCTTTTGCAATGCACATTGCTCCAAACCAAACCAGATAAGCAATGCGTCAGCTCCCCTTCAGTGATGTTAGGGGGAACAGAATTAACCTCCCTCAAGAACAGTAATCTTCGGCTGTTGTAAGCGCGCATAGTTTTTACCTGTTTTTCCTTCATTCTTGTCGTCAAATGTGTGTATATAGTCATGTTTCTTCTGAGATTAAACAGTAGTTAGAAAGCGCTTCGTCCTGTGCGTTTGTCCCTTTTCAGTGTTTCTATAGCGCTCACCAATTCCTTCAAGTATGTATTTCCAACTCGCCCCAGTAGTAGCTCTTTTGTCTTTTACATTGCAAGACACCACAGCTACTCCCACAGGCAGTCACTTCCACACTGATGGTCAAAAAAATTCAAGTGTAAGAGTGGGGATCCTTACCACATCGTTGCAAGCTAGCTAATGACTTAGGTTGGGCACAAGGTACACTCATAGAGAAAAGTTTGCTGGATGTCGATTTTCCGAAAATATTTATTTTTGCATTGCCTCGCCAGGCAGTCAGCTGAAATTTGTTCAATAAGATCGAGTATCCATGTCTCCTCCTGATTCTAGGCTTTTGATTAAATTGCTCTGGCTAACAGCACAGAGAAAATGTTTCACAAAGAACTCTCATCGCACAAATTTTTATCCATTATTGTACAAGTACACTGCAGTATAGCTAGATACCCTCCGCTGCACAGATCAAACAGAAGGAAAGTATCCATTATGTGACAGGGTCAAACTTGCACTGTAGTTCAAACTTACCTGAAGGTTGCTGCTGTAAGCTGCAGGTACTATATAGCTGCTAGCTTAGGTCAGTCACATCTACACTGTATGGACAAGAAAATAAAGTACGAGAGAGCACCTTATACTGCACGTTGTCAACGATGCAGCAAAACACAATCTCTGTCGAAACTACAATGCCCACAGGGTTCACTGATGAATCACGCATCAGGGCACTGACAGCATATTTGATGATCCACAGCTGCACAGGAGTAAGGAAGAGAGGTCTGGTCACAATCCAGGAACATGTGGCTCTAGGGGTGTCATATATGGTCCTGCTATCTGGCTCAGCATTGAGCCCTGTGGGCATAACATGTTTGGCAAAGTTATACCAAAGCACTGCAAGAGCTCATTGCACTCAGTGATTGGGAAGTAAGTGAAAAATGTGACTGAAGCTCGCAAATTTAACAACAGTTAAGCTGTCCTAAACAATGCTACTGCACAGTGCAAAGTACTGTGTAGTGAGTGGATGGTTGGAGACTTCCATTTGGCAAGCCTAATAAAAAAATGGATAAGCTGTGGAAGTATGCACAACTTTTATATGACATTTTCAACCTACCTGTGCTTTCCACGGCTTGGCATAATTAATGTAGGCACCAATACACTCGGTAGCCGGGTCACATCCACACTGCAAAGGCAACAGAAAAGTAAGAAAAACTAAGTCGCGAAGCACTGAAAAACTAACACCGTCCTGGCACTATGCTTTTCGTGCATTCTGTTTTATCGTAATTATGAACCTACGCGCAATTGCCTTAAGATTCACACCATGCAACTACACACCGTCTCAACTTTTTTTCACAAACACGAGAAACGCGTTTGCGGCAGCTAATGCATAGTGCTTGCAATTTCCACTCCGTGGCAAACAAGTAGCGCAACAGAGTACAACTGCGTTAATGCGGTTTAGTCATCCCACAGCAACACCCTGAAAGTAATTTTCAAGCACAGTTACTTACCTCGCAAGTGTTAACACCATGGCCGCTTCTTTCATCCAAAGCAACAAAGCATGTCTCGGCAAGGGGTCAGGAGACACCGGAGCTTTTTCACGAGAGCTTCAGAATCAAACGAACGTCTTTTCGAGCGCGTAGATGACACAACACATTTGT
Organism: Amblyomma mixtum; assembly: GCF_055824585.1. Lineage (NCBI taxonomy): Eukaryota > Metazoa > Arthropoda > Arachnida > Ixodida > Ixodidae > Amblyomma > Amblyomma mixtum. The sequence continues at coordinate 296,391,768 of NC_143013.1, read as the reverse complement.
ATCACAGCCAAGCAACCACAGAGCGAACAAACCGCACATTGCAGCAAAAGTAAAGGTCGAAAGGAGCACCACGCGACGAAAACCAACGAGACCATCGCGCCACAAATATTGGCTTGGCTGATAGATTGGATTGGGTTGACTTTTAGGCTTACCGCTCTGCCGCGGCCCCTGGTAGGAGTTTATTAGGGTTTCTTTTCAAGGAAGGCAGCATGCATGGCTACATGCCTCGGTTACCTCGAAGGAGTGCTGCAGGATAAAAGGGCGTTAATTATGAGCACTGGCGCCAGAAAGCCAAGCGATTCGTTTAATTCTGGTTCTTTAACATCAACACCATAGTTGAGTGATCTTAATCAATCTGAATATTAAACTAGTTGGTGGTAGAAATGTGATTGTGTGAATTTTGGCATTGGCAAAATAGAATTTGTTTCAAAATGTTCGTCTGAGGGAAAACAAATTATATATGCCATGTAAGCTCACATCCCAAGAGGGATGTTTACGGATACTCCTCGGACATCCGCCGGCGGATGTCCGCCAGCCATCCAAAAACGAACGTCCCTCGTACATACACAGAATCTCCGATGCGTATATCCGAATATGGACATACGTAGGCATGCCCTATGGACATCCCAGCCTGGCACTGGAGATTCGGACCTTACTCGGACCTACCACGGATATCCGTGGTTGACTGAGGTGTGCTTAAACTACTCAAACTGATATGCTTTCTTCAATTCTAAGCCAACTTTCTCAATAATAACTCACCTTGTAAGCAATGCATATAAGCAGAAGTAATTCACACGGCACATTTCACTTGGCCGTAAGTGTCGCAAGGACTCAGAACCTTTTTTTTTTCATTGTAATAAATCTTGGTACTGTGTAGATATTTGCCCAACAAACACAAAACCTCCTCAGAAACTCCAAAAAAGGATGGAATGTCCCAGTCCCAGTACAACGTTTATCAAACGTTTCCAGACCATAGAGGCATGACATAGAAACACAAGCAAAAAGGCAGTGCTCCCACTAAAGGTCTAGAAACGTTTTTTCTGGAGTGTTAAGCAGCAACAAAAGCGAGTTAATGCATTTTCGTCCCAGAAATGTAACTGGGCATAACGTTTTGGGACCAATGATTTTCAACAAGAAATAAAAATCGACTGCTCGCGCTCTCTTTTCTCTCTCCTTCGCGCCACAAGCTGAGGGGAAAGAAGGTTTTGCTCTTGCACTCGTCGTTTTCAGAGATGAAACGGCAGTTTCATTAGAACAGCCGAAGGAAGCGGTTAACCCCGCATCTCTCTCGGTGCATGCGTTTCTCGCACGTGGGCCGTCGGCTCCATGCTGCAGGCAGGCGGCGGCGGTCTGCATTTTCATCGCGCCGCCGGCAGCGGCGGTCAACATCTTTCCCGTCTTCTAGCGTTTTCCCAGCTTGCGCCCAACTTCAAAATTGTGTGGTGGTCCCTCCAGGCGTCTCCGACTATCGGCACTCCTCGCTGCGCCGCTGTCTAGCAGAAGTGCGGTAATGGCCTCCCGTCGCTCGCCCGGCTTCCTCGCTGGACGGACGCCATTTTGCGCACGCTTATTCGCGCTGCCCCAGATGTTCGAGCACAAGCCCCAGCGCGCGGCAGTTCTTGCTCTCGTCACTGCGCCAACTGGGCTGTCGTGGACTTCGTAGCTACGGATTCGCAGAAGTTTTCCCGCGCACCTCGGCGTGCCCACACCATTCCTTTTGGAACTGATGCCGCGGCTGCGCATCGCAAGTCCTTTGCGCAGCTCCACGGCCCTACTGATGCCGCTGTTCGAGGCGGCGTTCGTGGCAGCGGAGTTCGTGGTAATAGGTGACTCCTCGCACGCACCCTGCATTCCTCAGCGCCACCGACGACTGCAGCACGTTGGTGGTGGCAGCGTGGCCGTCTACTACGGTCTGAGGCGGGAAGGACCTTCCGAGACCCACCACTCTCTTTCTGCGAGTGCCCATGGATTAGCCTGCTCTACCAACTTCGCCACCGCGCAGCCATCCTGCCGCAGCGGTATAGTTTGTGCAGTGTTCGCGTGGTTATATTGACTCTTTCCCACTGGATTAATCGTGCCTTGATCTCGACTCCCACGCTGGACTGTGCCGCATGCGCGGTCTGCCGCACCATGGATGCAGCGCGCCACCGCACGTACCTGAGCACGTTCACCTTCCCGCCTGGCTCCAAGCAGTCTTATCCCCACACTTAGTCACAAGAAAATAAAACTCCCAGGATCGTTACGAGGGTGTAACGCGTAGTTTGAGCGCTCGCTGTGCTGTGAGAAGGCGCAGGACAGAAGCCTGCGTTTAATTTATGGTTTCAGCTGTTGCAGCCTTGTATTTCATCCCTGGGTTTCCGTAGGCAACGTCGTCAAGGTATGGTGGTTTATTTTAATTATTTATTTTATTTATTTATTTAAGCATACTGCAGGCCCTTTTCGCTTTTTTTTTATTTTCGCCTAGTAGAACTAATTTTTTTTCTGTTTTGATAACACGTCGCTGAAGCTTGCTCCGAGTCTCTAAGCGTGAGGGGGGTTTCAACTTGAAGAAAATCCGTGACCTGAAACTGCGTGTCTGCAGCGTACGCCCATCTCGTCTTTTCTTTTGTCACCGAAGTTGCTCTTTACATACGTTTGCTTTTGCATGTGCATATCTGCTTTTGAAGCCCTTAGAATGCTCGTTTAAGGTGCATCAACTTTCAGCCTGTATTCTGTTTTACTTGCTTCATATTGCAGATTTCTCAGGGCTGGAGAAAAAAGTGGCCATCATATGCATGGCGCCGTAGTATTATGTACACTGTGTATTAAATGGTGCATACGTTTGCGTCTGCTGTTTGTATTCATTCAGATTTGCGCCGTTGAACGTAAGTTTTTCGGCACGAACTTTCACTTCGGTCTGTATTGTTTTTCTTTGACTGAAACATGAATGCATTTTGATTGTGGTGGTGTATGGTGCGGTCGCCGGCATGGACGACAGGATGCAATTCGTGCTAAGAGCACACCTAGTAAACTGAAATTACTTCTGTATGGCGCTGCTATTTGCTCTTATATGAGCCAAATCGGGTGACTTTTTGAGTTCATATTTCCTTTGTGTGCAAAATGCTAGGACATTTCACGTAAACGGATAAGTGCAGAACGGACGAGCCAGCACGCATTCAGACGAGTGGAAAGGTGGATTACACCACCTGTAACGTAAGTATGCACCTGAAATTTGGCACATATGTGCGCTTGGATGCCTGCAGGCTGCACGAAAAATGAGGAATAATTTTATTGAACCAGAGCCGAGAAATCGAGCATTAACCTTTTGGGGCTTTCCATGGGACGCACAACTTTTTGGACATTACTAGTTGTGGGGACGTTTTTTAGATGTGTTCGGGAAAAATGAGCACCTCCTTGGGAGATTCCAAATGTCCCGATGGGTCATTTTTGGGAGATTTTGAGGAGGTTTTGTGTTTGTTGGGTGTGTATGTTAGTTGCTGTTGAAATGAGGTCCTCGACGTGAGCATGGTCGGCCGCAATTTCATGGCACTTTGTGCACTGCCAACTTCGTGCTTCTGCTAACAAGGTTTGTTGAAGTGCTGTTCAAAGAACTGGGATCATGTATTGTTGGCACCAGCTTAGCGAGAACCACTGGAACTTGCAGAAGCATGATGAGTCCTTCAACTAGGGCTATTTGATCTTGCAGTTTAACGATCATTTTGATGTTGGATAGTCGTAATTCAGCTCTTGCTGTCTTATTAATATGAGTGGTAGACACCTTTGACCATGCCCCGAAATCTCAACTTTACAATCCAGAGGTATAGACACGTTATACAAAAAGTGTTTCAAATAGGTATTACATGTTTCGAGAAAAATTTTTACCAGTTTTGGCATTGGCAGAGCAGCAAAGGCGGGTATTAAATTTGAATCAAAATAGTTGTTTTACCACACATTCTAAAATTCTCTGCAATTCTTGATAAAATTTGGGAGTGATATTAGGGTGGCAAGATGTTTTTAGCATTTCAATTGCCCTTTTTTTGACGACAAATTTGTCACAACAATATTGATATTTCTTTTGCTTTACTATAAATTTTTCTTTCTTTTTACCATTCAGTTTCAACACTGCAGACAGTCTTGTTTTCTGTTTTACAACATCTATTTCTTTCCTCTGGTGCACTGATTTTCAGCTTTTCACAAGCACTACAATGAGCCCTACATTTCATCACGTAATGACCACATGTTTAAAGTCTGTGTTCACGCATGTCATATGGTCATTTTATCCACACACCAGTAACGACTGGAACCACTTTTTTGCCTTTGTCACTGCGATCGTCAATAACATCGCCTTCAAGAAAGCTGCAACTGATTTGTTCTGTTAATAATTTGTTCTGTTCACCCATTTCTGTAAATAATGCCCTTGAGCCTTGAGAGTGAATAAGTAAGGTGATGGAACAAAATATTTTAATGCATAACTTCTTCAAATTGAATTTTCTTTTTGTGCAAAGAGGGAGCAGCCACAAAACGCTACTGCTGTCAGTGGCTTGACAAGGTGACCCAACAGGTGATGACAAATGCAGTGTATGTACCGAAACACTGAATGAAAAGCATGGGCAGGCCGCCACGGTGGCTTAGTAGTATTGGTGCTCAGGTGCTGACCTGAAAGATGTGGGCCTGATCCCGGCCTTGTTGGCCTCATTTCAATGAAGGCGTAATGCTAGAGGCCTTTTGTACTGTGCGATTTCGGTGCACGTTAAAGAACTCCAAGTGGTCGAAATTATCCACAGCCCGCCACTACGGCATCCCTCATAGCCTGAGTCACTTTGGGACGTACGATAAACCACATAAAACCAAACCTCAGACAAGCATGGGCTCATTCTACTTGGTCATAAACTGCACACACACTCATTACAGCTTATTGAACAGCAGAACAAAAGCAAGTGGTCAACTGTCCTATATACGATACGAAAAATAAGTAGGTGAATAAGCAGCATTATTTAAAGACGTGGGGTGAAGCAACGAATCATCCATTTAATTTATACAAAGGGAAGAAAGTTGATATATGGCACCCACCAAGCTAAAGAATAGACAGACACTCCAGCATAATCACCAGTAAACAAAATATATTGAGGAAAACGAGGTTTCAGACAAGTTTGTATGACACTTCAGATGTAACTGCAGCGCAAACACCCACATTCCAATTAAGGAACACACGCATCCATGGATTCTGCAGCAGCCGCATGTGTGTCTGAGAGAGAAACAGATTTATTATGACGCAACGTGAAGCGCCGTGGATATCTTGTGCCATGGTCACCAAAGCCATCTGGTCCATATCAGCTTGTCCGATGCTGTGGGTAATGCTGTAATTGAAAGGCAATCATCATCATCATCATCAGCCTGACTACACCCACTGCAGGGCAAAGGCCTCTCCCATGTCTCTCCAATTAACCCGTTCTTTTGCCAGTTGCGGCCACTGTATCCCCACAAACTTCTTAATCTCATCCGCCCACCTAACTTTCTGCTGTCCCCTGCTACGTTTGCCTTCTCTTGGAATCCACTCCGTTACCCTTAAGGACCAGCGGTTATCTTGCCTTCACATTACGTGCCCTGCCCAAGCACATTTCTTCCTCTTGATTTTAACTAGGATGTCATTAACCCCCATTTGTTCCCTCACCCACTCCGCCCCCTTCCGGTCTTTTAACGTCACACCTATCATTTTTCTTTCCATAGCTCGCTGCGTTGTTCTTAACTTAAGCTGAACCCTCTTTGTTAGCCTCCACGTTTCTGCCCCATAGGTGAGTACCGGTAGGATACAGCTGTTGTATACTTTTCTCTTCAGGGATATTGGTAAGCTACCATTCATGATCTGAGAGAACCTGCCATATGCGCTCCACCCCATTCTTATTCTTCTGGTTATTTCCCTCTTATGATCCAGATCTGCGGTCACTACCTGCCCTAAGTAGACATATCTCTAGCCACCTCCTCTGTGACTGCCCTCGTTTTGAGCGAGAGCGCGGTTGCCTAGTTGCTTCTCTGCTCCGCTTGGACTCGCGTCCTTTAACAGAGTCTAACGTTCTGGGGCCTTGGACACAACCTTCCAGACAACGGAAAGCGGTGAAAGCGCTCCTGAATTTCCTAAGGGACTCGGGGTTGCATTCCCGCCTATAATCTTTAAGTTTTCAGTGCGCGCCCTCTGTCCCTGTGACATAGTGGTCGCTGGTCACTTAGAAGACTCATTTCCTTGCCGCTCTTTTTCCTTTTTTCCCCTTTGTTCCCCTCCCCAAGTGTAGGGTAGCCAACTGGGCATCGCCTGGTTAACCTCCCTGCCTTTCCGTCCTTTTCTCTCTCTCTCTCTCTACTACTTCCAGCACCTCGCTACCAATTGCGAACTGCTGTTCCCTTGCTAGGCTGTTGAACATTACTTCTGCATGTAAATTTTTAGCCCCACCGTTCTGCTCTGCCTGTCTAACTCATTGATCATGCTTTGCAGTTCTTGTCCTGAGTGACTTAGCAAGGCAATGTCATCAGCGAATCGCAAATTACTCAGGTATTCTCCATTAACTCTTATCCCCAACTCTTCCCATTTCAGGCCCCGCAATACCTCCTGTAAGCAGGCAGTGAATAGCATTGGTGAGATTGTGTCTCCCTGCCTGACACCTTTCCGTATTGGAATTTTATTGCTGACTTTATGAAGAACTATAGTAGCTGTGCCATCGTTGTAAATATCTTCCAATATTTTCACATACCACTCTTGCACACCCTGATTCCGCAATGCCTGCATGACAGCTGAGGTTTCCACTGAGTCAAATGCTTTCTCGTAATCAATGAAGGCTACATACAGGGGTTGGTTATATTCTGTGCATTTCTCTGTCACCTGATTGACAGTGTGAATGTGGTCTATTGTCGAGTATCCTTTACGAACGCCTGCCTGATCATTGGTTGACTGAAGTATAAGGTTGTCCTGATTCTATTAGCGATTACCTTAGTATATACCTTGCAGGCAACGGACAGTAAGCTGATCGGTCTCTAATTCTTCAAGTCCTTGACGTCTCCTTTCTTATAAATTAAGATAATGTTAGCGTTCTTCCAAGCTTCTGGTACTCTCGGTCACAAGGCATTGCGCATACAGGGTGGCTAGTTTTTGTAGCACAATCTCTCCTCCATCCTTCAACAAATCTGCTGTTACCTGATCCTCACCAGCTGCTTTCCCTCTTTGCATTGCTCCTAAGGCTTTCTTTGCTTCCTCCTTCGTTACTGGCGGAATGTCCCATTGCTGTGCTCGACTGCCTCTCTCAGTAACCTGATGATTACATTCGCTGCTGTATAGGAAGGCAATGGAGTTCAGCTCAAGTTAAGGACATTTTTTTAACATTTTCTTTAACAAATTTTTTAAACATTCTTTGTTTTTTTAATCATGAGGAAGGCGATATTACAAGAAGGGGCATTACATTAATTCTTGACAAATTTGCAGCTGAGCTGTATTCGTCATTTGACAAATTGTTTAACTGCGCTTTTTTTCTCAGTGTTCAGAAAATCTTTGATGTGATAAAACATAGGATTTTACCAAGCAAACTGTACCTGCTAGGCTTTTGAGCTCCCTTTTTCGCTATCCTTGAGAATTTTTTGTATAGCCATTCATTATTAAATTAAATAGCCAAACTGAACCTGGTGGTAAACTAATATATAGAGGCTGGTAAACTGCTGGATTCTATTTTATCTTCCATACTATTTAAAAAAATTTAATCACTAATGGCTTGAGCTCGATAACTTCAGGTGCTTGGTCTTCCAGTGCATGGACTGCACAGTTTTGCTCACAGATCAAGTACACTTTGAGACAACAATGCATTAGTTGCAGGAAAACATGAATTATATATGCTTAAATCATTTTATGACAATGAAATTTCAGTTAACGCACAAAAACAATGATCTCTTTCAGGAATATTTCAAAGGCTAACAGATAGAGTGGTATTTTACTTAATCGTGGTTCTCTATCCTGCAGCTGTAATTCAATAGAATATGTGAACTGTATCAAATATCCTAGCATATTCTCTTATACTATAGTGGTAGCTTATTATGTTTGTGTCACATTACAGAAGATTCTGTGGTTGCTCTTTAATGTGAAATCCTTGGCTCTAGTATCCATGAGAAAAAAACAATATTAGAACTCAGTTATGATACTCTTAGCTAAGATATTACAATATTTGTTTCAACTCCTTCATGTTTGCCATGTGGGCAATATAGCTCGAAGAATGTTTGAAATGTGTTTTGAATAGCCGTCTTCTGTCACCAAGTCTACACATTTTCCTGTTTCTAGGTCTTTCCATAGTCTTTCTTACAAACAGACATCACCATTTTTTACAAACAGAAATTACTCATCACCATTTTTAGATATGAAACTTTTCAACAGAATCTACTTCCCATCGAAAGTTGCGGAACCACAAAATTTAGCTGGGTACAGCTAGGAAGGCAGCACACTGGCATATATATACCTGACAACTTTGGTGAATCACACAAACAGCTCTTTACTGTACCATCCGTGCACAGCCTAAAGGGGCAGCTGAAGCTGCTGTATTATTCTTCAGTGTTTTGCTGCATTACCACGCGCAGTCTTCTGGCAGTGAAAAAGATGTGTGTGCGTGCAAGTTAAATGAAAGTGCTTTTCCGAGATGGCATCTTGGGAAAGAACAGGTGAGGATGAAAATGTTTAAGCACACTTCTTGCAAAATCACATTCTCATTATTGATACACTAGGATCAGCATGACTGTAACATTTCAAAAAGAAAAAAAAATAATCTGTATTTGTTCCTGTAATAATTGTTTCGTGTAGCTTTTGGTTGTTTTGATTCTTTTGCTTCCGGTAGGAGTAATTGCACAGTTTGCCCTTATGTATCTACAACAGTCAGGCTGTTTGTAATCTTTAATTTAATATTGTGTGAATGGAAGAAAAACAGCAAAGAGGTCTTTTCAAAAATGTGTGAACAGAACGAGTGCAGTACATTTTATTTGTTCTGCTCAGTAAATGACCTGATTTAAAACTTTGCAAACATTATTCTGAACATATTGATTTATGATTGATTTATACTGCAATCTGGGCCTTTAAATTATTTCACAGGGGCTGTTGGCTCTTATTGTACTGTCTGCATTATTTTTTCAGTGAGCACAGGTTCATCTGATAGTATGTTCTTCCATGCTTCATCTTTAATGGGGTAAAATGTGTGCTTTACACAATTTTCTTGCTCAGCAGCTTTGATAACAACTAAAGTCAAGAGCTTTCAACCTGACATCTTAACAATAAGCAAATTATTTCTACTTCTATTTAATAAGAAAAGTTGAGCTTTGTGATGACCAAGTAACCATATGACCCATGTCTCACATTGCAGTTCTAAATCCCCACTGTCTCTCTCTGCTTGATGAAAATGCCATCATACCTTTCAATGAAAATTAAGTGGGTCTTGTACTGATATTGCACTTACTTGAAGGAGCTTTAAACCTTTTTTCTACAGTCATGAAGGCAGGAGCTGATAAGCTATAGTTCAGGTGAAATATAATTTGCTTTCACTGGGCAATTGCCATCTGGATTTACATACGTGCAAGGGAAACATCCTAAACTGAGAATTTGACATAGTTGCGGCTGATATGAACTAATATCACCCAGTCTCAACCAGAAATTTGTTGGCCACAGTTTCAAATTAAGAATCATAGCTGTTTGCTAATATATGATGCCACACCTCTTGCAAAGCAGCTTCACTGTTCGAGCTGGAACTAAGTGAAACTATGTAATCAAAACTGAGGTGTGCCTGAAACATCATTGCAAATAGTTCCAGTTAATGACATAATAAAAGCCAAATGTTTGTCCTGGACCAATAGCAGGTCAACTTCACAAGCATGACAGATTTCGAGTGGTCACCAGCTACGGAAACCACAGGGTTGTGTGTGATCTCAGCAGGGGTCAGTTGGGATTTGTGAGAGTAAACTGTCTACATTTTCAGTTGATACCTGTCAAAAGCCTGCAGGTATTTCAGCTGTGTTAAGGCTTCTGCTGTAATCTTTCTGTGGAAGATATGTCCTAGCTGGGATTAGTTCTTTTATAAGGAACAGCTCTTAAAGGGATCTGTTTTTACACTGGCTGAGCTTGAAAAACAGTAGCAGGGAATAAAGTGTGTATACACTTTAGTTACCGCAGTGGGAACTGCTCGAGGAAAGAGCTGGGTATGGACTTGTAGGCGTGGATGCGAGTGCTCCTGGCCCGTACAGTTTCGCCCATTTGGGCACCCCAAACTCAGTGCGCTGCAGCCGCGATGAGAATCACAATTTGAAAAATCTAAAAACTGATGCGGATATTACGGCCAGCTATAATCAACCTCTCAATAAATAAGGTGCATTACTGCAACTGGTAAAAAGTTAAATATGTTATATTAATTTACAAGCCTGCGGGTTAAATAAACATCTGAGCTGTATTTAATCTATTTAAAAAATTGCCACATCTTCAGTGAAACAATCCGTAGGCCATCAATTTTGAACTTATTTTAGCTTGTAGAGTACTTTCTCGAAGATAAATTAGGATTGGCATATATACGTTGCAACTGAAAACTCTCACAGTCACCTGCTGAATCAATTTGATTTTATTTTTTTGTTTTTGCAGTACACGCTTGAGTTATTTTCTACTTCAGTGACTACTACACATTTCACATTGCAGTAAAAACCAGTTCAGCTGCAAATGTCGGTGCACATGCTACGACGCATTTCGCTAGTGATTACTTCTCTGTTGCAAGCGATCAACCTGTGCAAGCTCACCCCGTTACCCATGCTTCTGGCCGAAAACCTCAACTGCAGCCATGGAATCAGCATTCTTGAATATGCATGACATCTGTGGTCATGTTGTCGAGGTGGTGATGTACGTGATTTGTGTGCATCTGAGAGAGACAATATGAAGTTAAATTTTTGGGCAACATATACGCGTGTACAACCTAAAGTGAGAGTTCAGAGTGCACTCAAGTGTCCACATATAGTTGTTAAATGCACCAGAGCGTCGAATGCAACAAAACACATTGCTGCAGAGTTTTTCACAGGACCGCAAAAAAAAAAGTAACAGCCAGGAAACGTAGATGAATGTTTAGCGTGAAAAAAAATTGTGCACCGTTGCCTGCAGTTTTTTTTTTATTATTATGACGTGTGCGCCATGTCCTTCTCTGGATTGTTCTGCATGAGCAAAGAAGACCAAACAACACAAGTGATGAGTGTGCTATTTTTTTCCATGATGCTATGCAAACTGTAGCTCAAATGTCCATTCCGCTTCTGAGCAGCTGTCTGTGGAAGGGTTTTAGCAGCTAAGAGAGAGCATGCCCAGAGCGTGCGAAGCTGCGGTACGCGTGCTCCTCTTCGCTGTTATCGCGGTGGCCGCGTTAATCCCATACAATCATCGCCTATTGGAATCTCGAAATTGTGTATCTTAAGGTGCAGGTGACAAGAATAAAGCGGATGGCAGAAACAAAACCATCGGAGCCAACGCGCGCAACCGCATCTCGTACAGTGCTGCTTGTGCCGTCTGTCGCGGCATAGTTTCGTTTTCGCGCTTTAGGGTCGTTCGCGCTGGCATCACAGCGGCGATGTAACTGTGCCAACAGCCCCACCAAAAATCACCTATTCTGTAAGCGTACTCGCTTTGGCGTGGGGGCTTCCCGCCATAAGTCGTCTTACACAGCGGCGGACAAGCGCCGATAGAGTGTATATTTTGCTTTTTCTACCCGTCGCCGACATTGCATACGCATTGAACGAATGCCGGAACGGTGTAAACTAACACCGCGAGGCGACTTCCGCGGCATACGATGCGGAAATTATGCAACAATTGCGTTATGTAACAGATACAGGCGATCGAGTTTCAATTAAGTATACATGGGCTTCGATCTGCGCGGCAGCTGGGCTGGCTCATGAAAACGTACCACTGGTAAAACGCAGCAACCGCGAACGTAACAGCGGGGCTCTACTCAACGTTTGTTTTGAAAGAAAAAAAAATCAATCCTTCCACTTTTCATTGTGCGGACTATAGAAGCGCCAGCTGCGGAACAACATATAACGCGTACTTCCATCTCGTATCGATATCATCGTTTCGCTGTTCCGCACGCAAGCACCACGATCAGTCCTTTTAGTGGCAAAACCTATTGATCACGACCCTTCCTCAAACACACACACTCACGGTGAACTCTCGTTGTTCGTGCTCGCTTTTTTAGCTCAAACTTTTGGTCAAATTCTATTCGAACTGAGGGTGCCAAGAGTGGACGGCACGGTGGTTTTGTAGCCGCGTGCTCTTTTTGAGCAGTCTTATATTTATCTTTGTTGTAAGTAAACTTTTGAGATTTGCGCCAAGACTTTTGAAGACGAAAGTAAGGACCATCACGTTTAAAGCCAAATTGTGCGCGCGCCATGAGAAGGATATATATCGTTGCAACGCCAAGCGCCAATGGTCGGGCATAACTCGACGCTCAAATCATGCCGATTTGAAATTAAGGGTAAGGGGACCGAAAATAGTTCTTGACACACAGTTCGGAATAAAGAGAGCCCGACGAGAGGGTTTAATGCATTCACTGGTCTTGTCATTCTTATATGCGACCGCTCATCAGCACTGGCAGCATTAGCGGCGCCTCATAGATGCCACTCGATCGGCCTCGCATGTTCTAAAATAAACTGGCCCCACGTCGTGACAGGAGCGCAGGGTAAAAAAAAAAAAAAGAACTCCAGTGAAGCAGCCGCAGAGACCACAACCCACACCAAGCAACGCGCGCATAGTGCATGTAATGACCCTTCATAGACTGTCGGTCCGGGGCTCTCGAAAGCACGATGGCCACGTGCAGCACGCTGCATTGCCATGCTTCATCATCGGTCAGGACAGGTAAGCTGTACGGCCGTTGAATAAGCGTGTACTACCGGCAGTTTTGTCGCACTGAAATACGAGATTTTGACGGGACCGAAGTACCTTTCTGTAAATGGCGCAGATTTGAATGAGGCGATTTATGTGTGTGTACAGTACACACCCTACATACCTCTCGGGCAATAATGGCCATTAGCAGATAAGAAAGGTCAGAGCAAGAAAAAAATTTAATCTGACATTAACAAGTGATGTGAATTCAATCAGCCACTGTTCTGTTTGAGGAAAGATAGGTCAGAAACGATAAGAGAAGACTGTAAATCGAATTTACCAAATATCATTTTAATCATTTAGGGCCCTTTTTTAACAGGTAAAGACCAACATTACCCAGTTTGTGCACCCAAAGCATCATGAAAACTGGGTGAAACCCAATTCCTGCTCAAAAAGTGCCTTCAAGAGAAATGTAGCCACGTGTTTTCCATGTCATGAATTACCGTGGAAGAGTTTCCTTTATGCTCTTTCAGAGTGCAGTTTAGGGAGATACCAATTTCACTAACTGCCAGCGAGAGCCAAGCGCTACAGAATCTGCCTAGTTTGTTGTTGGTTGGAACCCCAGTAGTGCTAGGACGGTTGCCTAGCCCTTTTGAAATACCTACAAAGACCATTCAATTAAAAGCACCCAGATTACAATATTCAGCAAGAGCTTTCCTAGCACTGTCAGTGCTGAATGAGGTGGTGGTATAGGCAGAAGCATCCCACACCAAGGGATGGTGCAATCAGAAAAGGCGCTACCTACCTGTAAAAAAAGTTGAAATTGGCCCCTCCTATGCATTGAAAGTACACGTGCAGCACCCACAAACATTCATTACCTGATTAACATTTCCACTGGGCTTCAGTACCTTAGCAGTAGTCTCGGAGCAGCTTGTCAGTGAAATTTATTTTCCTCATTAACTCTGCAGCATTTTCTGCTGCAGGGGCACGAACAGAAAGGCAATATGCGGCTCTGCAGAGGAAACAATGTGGTGGCTGGGTATGGTCTCAACCGACTGTTTTGTAACATGGTTTGTCTATAGGGCCAACCAGTTGTTAGTAATCTATTCATACGCTTCATTAATCACCGACAAGGCATGTTGGTAGGAATGCTTTATTTGGCACAGCAGTTCCGGCCGACATAGGTCTATTGTCACTCTGGTTGCAGGCCAGGGTGCAGACTTGTGAGCACGTTCTTGAGCCAGTAGCCTGGAACGATGAACAGGTGCCTGGGACCAGAGAACGCCACGCCCCGCAAGGTCGGTTGCTGCAGTCCCTCCCCTAGTGTCAGCCATATGCAGGGTTGGATGCCATGAAAAGAGAACAAAAGTGGGCAAGCTGAGAAAAGTAAAATGCAACTAATAAACCACTAAGAGAAACCCACAAATTCACATAAAAACATGGAATGCATGCAAGACAGAAAAAGATTAGAACATCTCCCAACACACTATCGCAGCAGCCTACACACTCCTGTAGTGGCCTTGTGCATGGACTTTTGAAAGATCTTAAAAAAAAAGATAAAGGCAACATTGTGCAAGATGTGCTGGAAGAACGACACACAAAAAAGTGTGCACAGAGCTCAAGAGAGAATGAAAATAGTCAAGACAAACAACAAAAGGGTTTCACTGGGTCAGACCAGTACTAATTAAGAGGATCAAATTATCAGGTATCAAGTCTTGGCAGCTAAGCTTGGCCAGCCAGCAACACTGCTGCATTTCCTTTTGTGGCTCCCGACGCTGGCGGCACACAGGAGGTCAAAGGCTCCATATGCTAAACCCAAGACCTATAATGGGGAAGGGAGGGGACACCAAATTTTTTCGTTGGCGTCTTTGTTTCAAACATTGTGTATTGCCCCACGGCACATATACATGCTGCACGATTGATATATGCACCATAAATAATTTATTATCGTGTTACTTATACTGAGCGGTTTCGCTTTCTGAGTGCCGGGGTGTGTCATAACGTCACTCCCAAGGAAGAGCAGCAACCCTGGTCACGCGGGCTCCAAAAGTAGAGACAAAGGAACTGCTGCGTCGTCTGCTCTCATACACACGCTGTGTATAGCAAGGCTTTTCGAATTGCCGGCTGGTACTACGATATGCTTAGCAAAGACAAGCGGGTGAGGGGCAATGTCGAGTTTTGAAACCAAGCAGCTCACTTGGGACAATCACTGTTGGAATACGCGATTTGGCCGTTGTATTCAGCTTTGGTTTTTAGACTTGTAACACTCAGCCCATTCCAAAAGGATAAAAGGGTGCAACGTTTTCCGGCAGTTTTTTTTGGCGATCTCGCACTGTATGTTGTGCATTCATAAGCAGATAAAATTTGTTTTGTACAATGCATTTTAAAAATAAATATTTGCTTTCCTTGTGATCTAGATGCCAACTGAAAGCAGCATCTGCTTGCATTGGATGAAAATGCTCCCAGTGCAGCGCATTGGTGCTATCCACATTGCACATAAAGTACGAATCCAATCCCACGCAAATATCTTTCCGCGTGCGTTACATGGTCGAGTTTCCTTGCAGTGTGGATGGAATAACAAAAATCTGCGGACAAAAAGACAAAAATGTAGCCGCTAAATGCATTCCTGAGTTAAATATGCTATCTAGGCGAGCTGGAACATTCAACAAAGAAAATTAAAACTGGGCGTCCAGCAAGCTACTCATTTTGAATTCCCGACGGTTGAAGCGAGAAACATAGTGGCGATAATAATGGACAGTATACATGATCAATTCACAGAAAAAATTTATGAAGCTGCAAAAGCTGCATTGAAAAGAGATTTGCTTTCCCTGTTTGAGAAAGCTTCTTTTACGAAGTCCATCTCTTTATTATAGGTGGCTACCCTTTTCTTTATTCTTCCCAGCATTTGATGTTCTCTGCCAAGTGCGTGTCAACATCAAATTTTTCATTTTGAAGCAGACAATAGTAATAAAATTCAGAGCAAATACAACTGAATATTCTAGAGTAGTTCAGATATCAATACAGATAGTTAAAATTACAATACAAACATGTTTCCTCAAAATGCAGCAATGAAACCGAGTATTCCACACCAATATTTTACTCCTCATAATATATCACATCCTAATGCTTATTGAGCATCTCAATGAATGAGGGGAAATCATGTAGAATGGTACAATTTGCCTGAAGCATAACTGTGAGCAGGGAAAGACATGACAGCCTGAATTTGTAAGCTGGCAAGTGGAGATGCTCCTCTTGTCACAGTTCGCACTGAAAAGGCGTATGACCTGATGTGACACATTGCTGAGAAACAAAAGATTACACAAAAAAATAAATGAACAGCAGCTTAAGCTACAACGCGAGTGAGAGCTTTAACAAGACTACGTCTTCCACGCTGCCTCGTGACACCTAGAGACAGCTACAACCGTGGAATGCTGTCCCAGATGCATCATTCTTGACGGGACATGGCCCGCTTAACTCTTGTGTATGGGTTTCACCACACTGGAATCCCTTGCCATAACAGGCCCACAGATGCTGGCACATTTCAATTCGGAATCTGTGCAGCAATTTCGGCAGCTGTTTTCCGTCACACCAGACGAGAAGTGCCTCAGTGATCTAGGCTCTTAGATTTGGAAGTTTCTTAAAATTATGCTCACAAGTTCCTGCTCTCTTTTAATGGTTCATAAGAGTGGTGGTCATATGTGCTTTTACAGAAGAAACAAAGAGCACCACTTTGAGAAAATGCTGGAAAATTATCTAAATGAAACACTCCGCATGCTTTCAGGGGATTCATAAACTGCTCATTGTACTGCCAGAGATTATTTCAGGCTTTCAAAGGTTGGTTTTTCTACCAGTGAAAAGTACTGCCTTTTCCTGCCTTTCCAATGAAGGCACCCGTGCTCACTCTGGCACCCCTTTTGACAACAGCAATGCCACGGGACAAGCACCAAGAGAATTCCTTGTGTTTGGCGCATGATAGCCATAGTTGCTTATGCGCCATAAAACCCCATAAAACTAACCAAGAGATTTCCATAAAAAATATCAGCTTTCTATGACCTCATCACAGCTCAAACCGCAGAGAAACTAGCCTCTATTTGTTTGTTTCTGCAATGGCCTACAAGATTGACGAGGCCCGAGAGCAAGATTTCTCGATTGATTTTGATGCCACGCTAGGGTGGCAAATTTACTGTCGAGTCCAGGAACCTGTACAGAATGAACCAGAATATACAATGCTCACATCATGGATGAAAAGAAAAAGACACCTAAAACAGACAGGCTGCCATGCCTTATACATGTTAGAAGCAAAAATATGCCACGCCAATGTGGAGAGACCGTGTGCTGGGCACTCGCAGTACCGTCGAAACTTGCGGCAGACCACTGCGTTAATTTCAGTCAGTCCTTTTTCTAACTTGGCCACTTTCTTGATCGTATCCCTCACAATTCCCTCATTTCTCCAGGTAAAGAAAATTCCCCTGATGATTCAAGGTTGCTACACACCCTGCAAAGCCATCACAGCCCTTCAGAGAAATACAATAGAACCTTGGTTCTTGTAATCTGCCGTATAACAAACGCAAAAATTATGCATCTTACGCTATTTTTCTTCACAATATAAATCCTGGATAAATTTCTAAAACAATTCCCTGGTGTACATGTCCATAATTTCGTGAAATTCTGACGGCATGATCCATTCAGAGACTAAGAGGAAATGCCAGCCAAGCTAGTCATCATTTTTCGATACTTCGCCCAAATGCACCTGAGCACTGCGGAGAAGGCTATGAAAAAAAAAAAAAAGCAAGGAGACAAAGCATCTTAAGCACTATATAGTTATATCTGGTATCGTAAGCGGATTACGCTGTAGTTCAACTTTCAATATCACACTACAGGCAGTGCAAGGCATAAACAGTGAAAAGGTGATGAGTGTACGCAGCCCGGCGCTTGCTCATTTGTGAACCAGGACATAGTATGAAATGGTTGCAGTTGTAAAATAGCAGCCACAAGTGGACATGCAGGCACCAACCTCAATGATCTTGCAGTCAATGGAAGAGTATGGGTGCCATAGCCCTCCATCATCCCTCCACTTCCACAGCACTGCAGCGGTCTGGTGGGCGTTGGGCTTTACAAGGAGTGAGTCCACCACAAAGATGCCATCTTGGGGCAGCACTGGCATCAGCTCTCTGTGAATGGAACATCACACAAGTTTCACAAAAGCGAAACAGCAACATTTTAAAGCAACATCCTGTTAACGGTACTGCCAATGAATCACACCATTACAACCAGCAGAGGTGGTGGTGGCATGCTTTTTCCAAGTATACACAGCAAGTAAATGGTCTTGCTAATGCTGTCAAATAATGATGCCCCCCAAAGAGCTAAGAAGTTCTACCCTAACTTGCAATTCAGAAGCCAGTCACGTCAGATAGCGAACAAAAGTAGCTCACTAAGAAACTAAATTAAAACCTATATTTTGGCCTACTTTCAGAGAACCTACCTCATACTCAACACGCTCTGAAACCTAATGTGTGCAATTGTTGTACCTTGCCACTGCTGTGTTGTCAATGTTAGATTTGAAGCAGAACAGCAGCAAAGAACAACATATAGTGTCCACGTCTACTGCCAAAACAATTTGCATAATGGTCATGACATTAACAGGCGGGCTCAATCCCGCAGCGGCCGGGATCGAACCCGCGTCTTTCGGGTCAGCACAGCCGAGCACCATAACCACTGAGCCACAGTTCAACCTCGCTGATAGAGTCCTGGTGCGTACGCTCAAAATTGCAAGTAAAAATGTTCCATGGAGTTATACTCGATCTCTTCCAGTCAATACATTCCCAGATTACACAATTTCTTAGCACCTACACTCAGAATGTAAACAAATTCTAGTCACATAATACATTTAGCAACCAACTGCACATGTGCAAACATAGAAGTGTTTTTGAGAGCGATGAGTGCAGTGACTTCTTCTTCTGTCTACAACATACTAGTATAATCAGCCAACTCACCCAGCAGAAAGTTTTACTGAAATACTAAATGCTCTGGATTGGCAACTACAAAAAATTGAAAGCCTTCAATTGCAGCTAAAGCAAAATGCACTCCAATCAGAAATGGCCACAGTTACAAAAGGCAGTGGTAGAAATTCCACAAAGTGGATTTGGAAATCCACATCACTTACGCGATAAGTGATGTGATCTCGTAGAGCTCTTGGGGACTCCTTGGAACAAGCTGAAACAATGGAGGAAAAGAAGCACATGGTTAGAAATACCTTAAGAGCAGCGGTGGCTCCTCCACACTACACAAGTGCAATGGGACAAAGTATCTGAAAACGCCAAGGTTGATGGACTGGATGTGCCATGAAGCTCCCGCCCCATGAAAAACGAAAACATGGAAAGAACTTGCAAGCGCTAGAAAAGGAGCTTCCCAAAATTTGTGCCAGCACACACACACACAAAAGTTTTAATGAAGTGAAAGTGCCAATAAATGCCAGGGATTAGGAAATAGTGCAAAACCTGGACATGGAGACAATCGTGTGCAGACCAGCAATCAAATTTTTTTGAAGCTCCTAATTCAAGCTTCTTGCATAATACACAGCACTCGCAACATCCAAGAAAAATATATAAAAGAAGGAGACAAAAAAAGGACGGGGGGAAGGGGAGGTGGCAAAAACATTTGCAGACACTATCGCGTCAGGATTTTGCATTCATTGAAAAGCAGAGTGCAATCACCTTGAAATCAGTGGGTGGCCAAGCAGCTGCCTAGGGAACCTCTCAGTGTCCTTAAGTTCTTACGCAAACGATGATACCCTATCCAGTTTGCCACTTGTAACAATGCCCATGAGAAAAATGAATATTACACACCATACAGCATGTGCAGAGGAGGGAATGGCCACGAGCATTTTGGAGCAGTCTTTGTCGCAAGCCAAAATTCCATTAGGAGTAGTTTTCCAGTTTTGTAGCTGGTGACCAATACTAAGAGAAGGTAAAGATATGGATGTGCAGTGTGTTAAGCTAACTGTGCCAAGGTTTAAAAAACTACTCGCTGCACAAAAGACTAACAGTGCACCGTTTTTTTTTTAAATGCATATTATTTAAAAAGGAAAGTTCATGAGTGCTCTTAATGCATACACCACACTGACATAATGAGACATGTTGCTGACATGCCTAGCCTACTTGCAGCTGCTTGATGCGTCTGGAAAGACAGCACTCTTAAAGGGGGCTGCCAGCCTGTCCTCGCCACACCCGAGGCCCGTCACTAACCTGTTTGCAGGTGCAGGTGTACGAGCAGCCACGACCCTAGCCATGCAGATGTACCCATTGCTATAGCTACTGCTTACCGCTGTCACATGACTTAGCCTTTCTGACGCAGATTTCAGTTTTCCACCATGCACCACACCTACCATTGCTGCGTTGCCGGCTGATCTGCGCCACTGTGCAGCTGTGGTCCCGCCCCATCTCATTGCATTCTCATATCACCAACGTTTTCATGGATAGCGTGTTTCCCAAATGAAATAAGCAGCATTGTGTCTCACATCAGGGCGAAGCTCTCAGTATCGACAGCCACGCTGCCTGTGAAGGGCTCTTTGCAGATGTTCTGCAGCAGGATGGCGGCGTCATCATCATCAGCCCGACTACGCCCACTGCAGGGCAAAGGCCTCTCCCATGTCTCTCCAATTAACCCTGTCCATCGCCAGCTGCAGCCACCGTATCCCCACAAACTTCTTAATCTCATCCGCCCACGTAACTTTCTGCCGCCCCCTGCTATACTTGCCTTCTTTAAGGACCCTTAAGGACCAGCGGTTATTTTGCCTTCGGATTACACACCCTGCACAAGCTGCGTTCGAGGCTGAACGGTAGCTATGCAGTTAAAAGGTTTCGTGAGCACATTTTTAAAAATGCATCAGGTATCATTTTTTACCAGGTAAGTGGATATATTTAGGCTGCTTTCAGTTTGGGCATATTGCCGCTTTGCACATAGTTTTTCTGGAGTGCTACGAGGTACGCCTTAACGAGGTTTCACTGTACTTATGAGTAGTAAGGTTGCTGAATTTGGTGCGTCTCAATGTGAAATCTGAACCGACGATACATCTCCTGCAGTGAGGCCCATGACCCAACTATAAAAGTGAAGTTCTGATCTACTGCTATGCAATGCATTCAGAACAGGTGCTGCCCTTGATGACCTCACAGATAACTTTGAAAACAATGGCAACAGAGACATCAAAGTTTGCTCTCCACCATTGGCGCCATGTTTGCTGCTGCTCTAATGTCATTTTCCACAGTGGCCCACTCACAACTCACCTCAATTCTGACTGCGGTGCCAAACCAGCAAACAACCTATAAGTGGTACTGTGCGGATGGATCTTATGGCCATGCCACTGCTCTAATTACATCACACCACTTTCTCTCAGTCCCATGGCAACATTCCTAGCAAAGGTGGGGGAAGGAGGAAGTTGGAGCACCACAAAAGCCAAATGTACAACAAGGACACAGTGCAGTGGCCTCGCTCAAAGCTCTTGCCCAGAGCTCAAACAGCATAGGCATTTCTGGCTGAGCTTACAACTTTTGTCACACCCAAGTTGACACACTGCAACAATCACACACGCCAACAATGCAAGATCTGGCGATATGATGTTAAGCCATCTGTGCTTTAACCAACCCGAAATTCTTACCACTCAGTCCAGTAGATGAATTCGGTTCTCTTTGGCAATACATCCAGCCCATTACTGTTCACACCTATGGTAAATTATAATTTCGACCTCTCAGATTCCCTCATCAAGAGGCATGAGGGCAATTGATTCACTGTTTGGTTCTTGGGACCAAGAGGCAATAAGCAATAACTACAATTTCTGGGTAAACACTCCCTGAAGGGGCCACAGAAAATCCTCCACCAAAGCTGCAAATTATACTGTTTGAACAGGAACTGCTTTTTGTTGTTTATTTGTCAGTTTATCTGTACCTCAACGGCCCAAAGGCAGCATTGCATAAGGGGTGGGCCGACATGTAACCTCCTGCCACAGAATTTTTCACAAAAGGCAAACTGAAGAGCTAAACTGCCCATCCCCATCCTTGAGGCTTTTTTTTCTTTCATAATTCCTACTGCACTGGAAGCCCTACGTTGGTGCTTGAACCTGAATGCCACACACCCATAAGTGTGCCGCACACATCTTTTATCAGCATAGCACCATGCAAGATCATGACAAAGCCGCATTTGAGATCAAGAGGTGCAAGTACACAAAACAGTAGGAACGAAACGAAAACACTTAAGGCCCGTTCACACTTGCGAGTCGCAGAGGTCGCGTGACCGTTTTGGTCGAAAAGCGACAGTCGCGGGCCAGTCACTCGCTGCTCGATTTATCAGCCTCGTGACTGCGAGTCGCAAACCGCTGAACCAATCAGCGAGCGAGCCAAGCTTCCGGCAACGACACCGCTCACAGGCGCGCCGGGCGACGACCTGCGCTGCTCCTAGTCGTCGCTAAGCCTAGCCGGTTTCATATTGATGCCGCAGCTGAGGGCGCTTTGGATCCTGGCCAGCGCTAGTAATTAAGATGCTGCTTTCATCACCGCTTTATTGTGGACCTTGTGTCATAATAATATCAAGACATGCTTGATTTCCGCGACGCCTTTAGCAGCGGGCTAGCAGACAACAGTCGAGCCGCGTTGGGCAGCAGCAGCAGCAAAGCGGCTATGGGAAGAAATTTGCATGTGTCGCAGTTATCACTTTTGCCAGCAACTCGGTATTGGCCAGCGATCTTCAAAAATGTTTCACTGTTTACATTCCTCTACCCAAGGGCTTGGTATGTTCGCGAATAAGCAATATTGGCGCATTTTTCTGACATCGGAGGCCGACATACTGCAGGCTGGTAGGCCGGCCCTGCAGAGAAGCGCGCCTCTGTCCTCATAACGTTTGTACGACCGCGGTGCACATCAAAACCGCCACGACATCCTCCCCTTCGCTCAGGTCATCGTA
This sequence comes from Amblyomma mixtum, assembly GCF_055824585.1. Classification (NCBI taxonomy): domain Eukaryota; kingdom Metazoa; phylum Arthropoda; class Arachnida; order Ixodida; family Ixodidae; genus Amblyomma; species Amblyomma mixtum. The sequence goes on along the minus strand of NC_143013.1, from coordinate 296,368,988 downwards.
GTACATTGCGAATAGCAGTTTACAGGAACCGAGCGCTAGCGCAGTAGGCGCGGTCAAAACAGAGGAAGCTCTTGAAAGCGCACGAACAACGTCATTCCCTAGAGATTCCGCTTCAAACGAGAAGGCGACCCGATGGTCGCGCTTGCAAGTGTGAACAACGGTGTTGTCGAGCTGCTGCCTGGTCGCAACCGACTGCTGGTCGCGTGCCCTTTGCGACTCGCAAGTGTGAATGGGCACCAATGCTGTGTGAGTCATCCCTGTGCTCCATCTCTTGGTAGCCTCAAAAAGTGAAACTACAACAAGTATCTACTTTTAACTTGTGGGAAAAAGAGAGACACAGAAGGAACAACACAAACAACGCCTTGTCCTTGTCTTCCCATGTGTTCTTCAAATATGGGAACTACTCCCTCATTCAGCTACCTGTCCTACCTACATTCGTCTATGGCTTCTCGCCACTGCTTGTCTCTAGAGGCACAAGCGTTCCCGGTTTCACAGCAGGAAGCCCACTTTCAAAATTATAATCTGCTAGATCCGTGACAGCCTGTCACACACTGCAACAGTGCCTTGCGAGCTTTATGCATCTCACAAGCTTCCAAAATATCAAAGGACATCAAGCACCTTGTCCACAATGTTCACCTCCTTCAGGCATCTCTGCAGCATCACCTGTAAAAAGGCTTTAAGCTTAGAGGATTTAAAAGAAAGCTTGCTTTTCCAGTTGCCTCATGCGCTCCATGCTAGTTAGCTACCTGGGTCCAAGCACCTTCCCCATGTAAAGCCGATGCTCAGTGCAGGTGGAGAGCTCACCCTGTGGCTGCTTAAAGCCTTTGCTGCTTCCGCATTTTATCGTCTCATTTGTTCAGCCTCTGCGCCAGCAAGCGAACGCCGGACTCGAAGCAGGAATCGGGAAGGTCCGTGCACACGAGTAAACTGCACTTCGGCTTTTCAAGTGCTGTGAAATGAAAATAAATTTAAAAGAAGAACATGATTACGCGCTCCGGACACCAAAGCGTTTCGGAAAGCGGCTCGCATGGATTCACAGCAACACAACTGTATAATAAACCATTAAGTCAGTATTCGACACACTTTCCTAGCAGCGGGGTCACAAAAAGTCAGACCACGTACAAAACTCATCGCATAAACGGTTAGCTCAACTGGGCTGTTGTCAAAAGTTTCCCGCCCTTTTTTTTTGGGCGCACGCTAAAGCTGGTAATCATGCGTGTTTTACATGGCCAAGAGTTACGTTGGGACGGCTGACAAAAGGTACAAAAACATACTCAGCGCATATTCTTTTCTGTGAACTGCACTGAGCTTTTGAGCAGAACTCGGGATAAAACAGATGAGTCTCACCTTCAGGGCCTTTGTGTCCACTGCCGGGCAAGCGGGCTCAGTGCTAGTCCTGGGTGATCTGCAAACACAAAATATTTGGGCTCAAGGAAGTTGACAACGGAATGCCGAATGTCAGATAACGGGCAATCACTCAATACTTGCATACCAAAAGACAGAAAGAACAGAGAAATTGCTCACGGGCAACACGAGCGCGCGCAGCACACACCGACCGGCCATACAGCTACTGCAAGCAATGTTGGCTCGGCTCAAAATAAATCAAACAACAAAAAAAATGGCCGAACGTGACGTAGTTTTTTAAACCGGATGCGACGTCACGGGTGGAAATAACGCTTGCGTTATTTCGACCGGGTCGCAGGAGACACTTCCCTGCTTCAAGCGGGAACGTATTGGTGGTTGATTGTGCTCGGCTGTGTTCGTTGTTGGTGGAAAGAAGAGTTCTCTAGTGTCAGATAAGTCGAGTGGTGATATGATTTCGGACTAAACAGTTTGTTTTTGACTGCAGCACGCATCAGTGCTATGGTTGTGCAAGATGAACAGTGTCGGAGAAGAGTGCAACGAGCTGAAGAAACAATACGACACGTGCTTTCAGAGTTGGTTCTCGGAACATTTTCTCAAGGGACGCAAGGAAGATCGCTGCGCTCCACTGCTCAAAGTTTACCAGGAGTGCGTGAAAAATGCTATCCGCACGCAGAACATCGAACTGTGGGAGCTTGAGCAGGACATCCTTGGTTCTGACAAAGAAAAGGCTTCTCCACCACCGAAGAACTAGTTCCGGCATGTTTCGGCATGACGCAACCCACTGCCCATCTTGATGGGACCGGGGGCCCGAGGGCCCCACTGCACACGACGCGGGGACGTGCGGAGAAGCGATAGCACCTTATCAAGTGGCCTGTGGTCGCCTTATGGAAACAAATAACGTGTGGGTTTTAGAAAATGTGAAATAAAACAAGTTGAGCTTGATTAGTATACCTGCGCAACCTACGTTCTGTCAGTATGATCGTACTGTCGGTGGGGAACGCCAGTTTTTCGGCTGTCAAAATCTCCCGGAAACGGTACTGCGTGCCCCCGCTGACAAGCCAAGGTCGTTGCCATGGCCGCATATCGCTGTCCTGTCTTGAGTTTCGGATGGGGCTGTGGACTGGAGATTAGTGTATTCTTAAACATCCTGCTGCGCACGTCCACCCGCCTCTCTCCTCGCTGCAGTCGTGGGAACACTTCAGCAGTTATCGGTCGGTAGAGAAGCGTTTCGTTCGCTTTGCAGGGCGCAATTTTGAAGCAATGAAGGCGTCTGTGGCCGTCGCTGTTGCCGTAGTTATTGTCCAGTTTGTTTCCTGCTACCCTAACCTTGACTATCTCGGCAATCAAACATTTTTCTACCGCACCTTCAACTCTGTGCCTGGAGTGGCCCGTGCCTACCCTGAATCTGCGCTCACTATCGAGTCGCTGACCGGAACGCTGCCACCTGAATGGCAGAATGTGTCGACCAAACGTTCTAATTTGATTGAGGTAGCCAAGAAGCTTAACCTAACCAAGTTAGTTGAAGCAATCATCAAGGTTGGTCTTGCAGGGCTGCTGAACCACGAAGGTAAGCAGAACACTTGTGTCCCCCTAAACTATGTTAAATGTTCACTTTTCATTTTTTTCATACATCTTAAAACAACTGTTTCATACTTCTTGAGAACGTATGGCATGCATCATGCTGGCAGTTGTTTACAAGCTACTGAAACTTCGCACTGACAATTCCTTCAGGTCCATTCACGCTGTTCGGCCCCACAAATGAAGCCTTTGAAAATGTACCTGGCTACTGCAGCTATGTGCCCCTTAAGAATATCATCAAGTACCACATTGCAATTGGTGCACACAAGGAATCCGAATTGAAGAACAACTTGCAGCTAGACGATTTCCTGGCAGGACGGAAACTTCGAATCAACATCTACCCTCAAACTCATGTGAGCTGTGGACTTTTTGTCATTGCTATCTTTACTACAAGGTCATCTTTAATTATTATTTTTAGTGAACATCATAGGCATGCTGACATTTGAGACATGTACATAGAAACTAATGTGCCTGTAGTGCCTAGACTCCGTTGTTACGTTGCAAGTATGGCAGAACTGCTTATTTTGTAGAAAGATTGACAATGCTTACAAGCATGATGCCCAGTGCTGAGTATGGGTGAAGCATGTACAAAGCTCAATAGCACTTTTATTTGGAAAAATATGAGCACAGTTCACTTGTAGAAAAGTTGCAAGATATGCGGTTCGATCGCATTTGTGCTTAGCTGCATTGTGTTAACTCGCTGTGCTGTATCCTGTCTATATTGCAGTCCGTCACTGTCGTTGGAAGAAACATCACCAATACCGACAATGTGGCCTCCAATGGAGTTGTACATGTGCTTTCAGAAGTGATCTGCTCATTGTATAAGGGAAGTGCAGCATATGAACTCAGCCGCTGCAGTGCATTCTCTGTCCTTGACTCCCTGATCAAGACAGCCAGCCTATATGCTGCTTTGGATGGTGAGCTGATGACAAGCGCTTAAATGATTTCATCCACACAAGGATGCTGGTCTTTCGCTTTCTTTTCTATAAGGGAATTAGATTCTGAATCAGCAAAGCTTGTAACTTTACCTGCATGCCGGAATGAAGCTAAAACACAGTTTGGGCAAAACTGCTTGAGTTAGGGCTTTGACAGTGATGTATAGCGAGTTAAATGGGGGGGTTGGACTTTTCGGTTTTTATGTTTTGAAAATTCAGCAGACTTTCTTCGGTGTTTATTTTGTAACATGTCTCATTTTGTTTTGCAAAGAATGAATTACTGACTTTTTTCGTGTTAGTGGCAAACCTTCTGTGTTCAAAAGTCTAGTATCTATCTTGCTGTTTTTGTCTGTATTAAGAGTTTATTTACCAGCGATTAAAGTACAGGTGAAAGTACATGGAGCTGTGCTTGTAAAAGGAATTGCTATGGTTATGAAAAAAGTAATGCAAGTTAAATGAGAGAGCCAGCAGACAAAAATGCACATGGAAGTTTACTTCTAAGAACAAGGTTATTGTTGGGTTGTCGCACTGCAATGGTATGACATGGTCTGCGTTTTGATGGCAGCGATGGAACTGCAGCTCACTAGTCGCAGTAACCCGAACATGACACTTTTTTGGGACGTCCATGTACGGTTTCACGTCAGTGTACTTACTGCGTGCAGTTGATAAACCTTCTTAACCAACTGCTCTAAAGAGGTGACGATAGTGAAAAAACACTGCTCAGCTAGTAGGCGGCGAGGGTGTAGTGCTTGCCAGTCTACAGGGAGAGAGAGACTTTAATGAATAAAGGAGAGGTCTACCAGCCTACAGAGACAAGTAAACAAGCGGAGCGGTTCGTCAAATTGCACAACTGTGCTCCTTGTCCGACAATACCACTGGCCACATACACCCCTGGCTTCCCTGCGTAGATTATTTTCAACTTTGACTGAGTTTAACTCGTACTCAACAGCCAGCTAGGTGTAACTGAATTTCAAAAACTGAATTCAGCATACTTTCATAGTTTTTTTTTCTTCTTTTTTTCTGTTTAAGCCAAAAAGTCAAACCCGTAGTTATATGATATTCTTCTGGCATTACTTTCCACATCAGCTCATGAATCATGCCAGTTGTTTACATGAGTGAATGTAACTTGGGAAGGCTGTGCATTCTATTTCAGGCACTATATTAATGCAAATTTGAGCAAAAACTTTAGAGATTTTTCTCCGTGTTGATCTACTGAATTGTTTATGCTTCGCTCTTTCCCAAGAGTAAATGCACTTGTCACGCAGTCGTCATGTTACTTCAGATTCGAATGCACATCTCTTTGCAGTGTTACCAGAGGTGTGTCATTGCTGTGGATCTTTTTGCAGTTTGTACAATTACTTGTGTATTTCATATAATTGGTTCTTGGTATTTCCAATGCTTTCAGCATTCTTGAAACAGCATATAGTAAGCTATTAGGAAGTGCAGTGGCTCCTCCGACTCCCTTGTGGCATCTTAAGGCATGCAGAAAATTTTGTGAAGCTGTGGAGAGTGAAAAGTGAGGGGGGACCAAAAATGGAGCACTATATTGGGCAAAACATCAGCTAGACAATACAAAAGAGGATAGAGTTTTGCCTTCTCTTTTTTATTGGTCTGTTTGTGTTTAATTTATCCCCAACATATGATATCACAATAAAATCTTGTTATACTAAATTTCCAATATTCCAGTGCAACTATAAATGGAGTCACTCTCAAACTTCAATCAGCAAGGCACCTTTGGTTGGAAAAAAGGTTGATTGGCCTTTCAACAGGCATAGTGAAGTTAAAAGTGTCAGTTATGGTTTCATGGAAGGCGATGGTTACATCATTTCCCTGCTTGGAAAACTCTATCAGCCTGTCATTTGCATTGGTGGTGTCGACAGCGTTGAACTCTTTCCTAACAGGGCTTAAAGCACAGTATAAATTCATGCCTGGTAGAGATGGGTTCAGACACTTCTTGTTCTCTTTCTTCAAATATGCAATATCGCATGTTTCCTCGTTATTCAAATGCCCTCAGATCACAACATCTTTGCCTCACTCATCTAACCTTGTATAGCTAGCTTCATCTGCTTGTACTTAAAACGAGATGGCCACAGGTCGGCAACTATTTTACAAAGCACAGTGCAGTACATTGTGAAGCAACAGAAGAAGATCTACTCTCAAACTGTACGCAGCTTGAAAACAGTTCGCTCCTGGCACGTAATAGCCCTGCTGATGCCACAGGTGTCTACCAAGTCTTCTGAGTTTGACTCTTTGTAGTATTAGAGACCCTGCCTTGAAAAGCACAAGAACTCAACCGGGACTAGGGCTTTCGTCCACTATAGGTTAAGTGTTACTACATGCAGAATTATACAAGGTTGTGCTATGTGTTCAAGCTGTCTTTAGTCACTTCCAGTGGTAGCTGTTGCCAGAACAAAGGATATGACATCAGCTCATCCCGAAGCGTGCAAGAGACCGGAGAAAAATATTGTGCCATCTTACAGGGGATGGACCATTCACAGTGTTTGCTCCAACAGACAAGGCATTCTCAAAGCTGAGCCCAGACCTCATCAAACATCTCACGAGCAATGTCACAGCATTGAAAGGTACAGCTTTTCTCATGTACACCGTGCGGTAGCAGTGTCTTCTGTTAGCTCTGCAGTTTATTGATTGATCACTCAATAATTCATTGCTTTCTTCGATGATGAGTAAACACGTTGTATAGAAGATTGTCCCATAGTCATAAATTGCATGCTGTTCGCCTGTATTAGTAAATATAAATGAACTCAAAAGCAAGGAGCACAGAAAAATGAGATTAGAAATGTTCATTACTGTTGCAAAACAGACAGGTATATAAAAAAAATTTGCAAAAGTGCAAAGTGGTTGGTTAGCAAGAAAAGTGCAAACAATTAAAAAAAAAACAAAATTGTGGAAGGAAGAATCATACTGAAAATGTTTTGGTCAAACCAAAACTGCAGAAGGAAGAATTGTACTGAAAATCTTTTGCTCAAAAGAAGAAGTAATATTTCCAAGGAGAAAGTGATAAGTAAGCCATCTGTTTCCAGTGTAGACCTTACACAAGATGAGAATGTTATTCAAAGCAAATGTGGCATTATTAGCATTTAAAAGGGAAAGCAGGGGAATGTGTGAAAATCATGCTTAACCATTAATGCTCTATAAACTAGAATAGAGAGTTCATAATTCAAAAGTTATTCATAACATTAAAGCTTGGCTGTTTTAGCTCTACAAAGACTTGGTGGAGACAATATGTTCAGTATTCATCATTGTAACATTGCCACATTTAGCCAAAGAAAAAGAATTCTTTTGATGAGTCTGATAAAACAAAATTATAGGTTCAGACTTCTTGCATACTACCAAACACCATTATGATGCATGCCCAAATGTGGCTATGAATGGCACTTCCTGCCATTATGTGTGGCGTTCAAGACAAGATCAAACCTGCAGACGCCGTGCATGTTCTGACTAATGCTTGAGCTCGCTCCTTATTTCTCAACAATGGCATGAATACCGGTGATTAAACTAGTATGCACTCGATGCAATGTTGGTTTCTGCTGCTACTATATCTTGAAGTGAGTGGAATAGTTATTTGATGTCTTTCTATCGTCTACATCCACTGTTAGACATAAGCACTTTTTGTGTATCACAGTGTCTGCTGCTGCTCCTAGTGGTTTGGGAATGGATCCATGCTTCTACTGCTAGTCCAATGCATTTAGAATAATGGGAGTGGACGAGTTGGTTTTCCATTCTGACAGTGAAAGCGCTCAAAAAGACAAGGACGACAGAAAAAAGAGAGACATACAAAGAAGAAGCCCCCAAGGTGGAGTAGGTTTCAGTTGAATTCAAGGTGAAGTAGATTTCCCCAGACCGGGCCGAATTTCTCGCCAACTGCAACACATCTGAGAAAGTTGTACAGCTTTCCTCTGCAGCCGTATGGCACCACTCAGGTTGATGCTAATGAGTAATTACTCCCTAATTGCTTCTACAGTTGTAACAATATGTGTCATAGTGTGCACCCAACTTACATAGACAGATAATCACGCTTCTCCAATGGAGCCCATGTGCTCCATAGAAGTGATATTTCCATCACCCATTACAAAAAACTAGGTTGTCTCATCATGCATTTTTGAAACTGTTTTGCAGAGGTGCTGCTTTACCATGTAGTACCTGACGTGTGGTTCAGTGCTGGTTTGACAAATGGCCAGCTGAAAACTCTGCAGGGGCAGAACTTGAATATTGCTGTTGATGGTGAGTACAACGTTGTCAATGGTCCGCTTAGTGAATCGGAATGGTTGGAGCATTTGTAGGGCTCCAGTGTCTAATTCAAGAAAGCAGCAGTTTGAGGAGCCTCAACGGAGGCTGAAAGCAAGTTTAAAGAGCAGCACCATTTCGCAACTGTTGCTTGCATGTTGCAGCATGTTGCAGGTTGTTCAGTGATTCAACAATGAAAAAAATGGCAAAAAAAGAGGGTAAAAGCAGAATGAGCAAGCTTATTTTCTTTTTCTCTTTATCATTCAGAAGTTCGTCTATCTGTGCATTCAAAGGCTTAGGTTGATTTTGTTTTACCACACTTCTTTGGATAAGATGGTCTCGAAATCTTTAAAGGACTATAGACACCAAGTTTTTGCTTGTGTGTTTTCTTCTTTCAAGCAATGCGTTAGACATTTGCATACATAGAGCAACCTGTGGTATTCACCTACAACTGCTAAATAGCTAATAATTGATTTCTTCTTGGCACTGTTTCGGTTTCAGTCTTGTATTACTCCAGTGACCGATCATAACAATGAACAAAATCAGCTTTTTAACGTTTTACTGCATCAAATAAGCCAGAGGCATAAAAATTCTTGATCTTATAATTTCATCTATTGATTAGGTTCTTGTTTAGGTAAAAAGAAAAGTTTTAAAAACGGTGCACTTTTTGTCACGGAAGAATCCTGCTTGGCAGTCCTGAAAATGGGCAGAGCTTCACTGCAAACTTGAGTTGTATCCAACTATAGTAAATACATCTGTGCCAAAGTTCGTTTTGTTATTTCAAAATGTGCTTTCAGCTGCTCTCAAACAACACTGTGGTAGCATCACTGTGGCTTCATGCCTGTCAGCTGAAGGAGTCTCGTTGCAGGTGGCGTTCGCATCAATGATGCAACTGTCATCATGCCTGATGCGGCTGTGAGGAACGGCGTGGTTCATGCGATCGACACAGTCCTTCTACCTAAACTTCTCAGAACTGACCCTAGCTTCTACGTTGGCAGGGTGTAAGGGGACATCTAGAAGCACTGCCCCTTTATAGCTTTGCAACTGCTGAGAAGCACCCTTCTCTGTATTGTCAAGTGCATCTTAGTAGACTGCCACATGCGAGCTGTACACCATATGCTGGCTTCTATACTTACTCCTATGTTGCATTTAATGCTAGTTAATTCTCACGCACGCTTTTTAATGTGCTCATCGGACACAAATGCTCACACGTGCCAAGCTCCTTTTACATAATATAGTTGTCACTGTGTTGCAGCTGACACAGTGGATTAGTGGCCATGACATTTGGCTGCCAAGCCCAAGCTTGTGGGATTGAATCCTGGCCGAATTTGATGGAAGTAGAAGGCAAAAATGCCTGTGCAATGTCAGTGCACATTAAAGAACTCCACTCATAGCCCATGCATCACCTTGGGCTATTAAAATCCCACATACAAATCATACCAGTCGTAAATATTTGGTTCTGATCAGTTAATTCACAAGTTGCTTATAATGCATGCATTTGCCACTTCCATTCACATGTATGCATTTCGAAGCATTCACTGTGCTAAGGGGGAATGTGGCAGTCAGTTATTGTCTTTTAATTATATAAAATATAGCATGTACATGTAATTGACCAGGCTGTCATAAAAACTGAGCTACAGCAATTAATGGTGTTCTTAGCCATCCTAAATCTTATCAGCTAAGGCGAAATAGAAAAATAAAGCCAGTGCATTCATAAAGATCTGTTCCAAGCTGTGGAGTTTACTCTGCCCTTAACTATGAATAATGAAAAAAAAAATAAATTCCATGCTTACTGACACACTGCTCAACTAAGATCAAAGTAATCGAGAAACACAAACAAAAATAGACAACTTTATTGCACACTCAAATGCCTCAGCAAAGCTATTCTGCAATGTCACTGAAACAACGATGAACAACACCAAGTGAGACAAAAAAAAAAAATGAACAACCTGTAGAGCTTGCTGCACTATTATGTACCAATAGTATTCGTGTTTATCGCACAAATATACAAAAATATTGTTCAGCGTGTATACCTTTTTGTTTATAAGTGTGATGCTGACTCATTTATGTAATAAACTTTTCGGAGTGGTGAATTTTTTGTTATTCAGTGTGCATATATAAAATTTCTCATTCTCGATCTGCCTGGCACTGTAATCAGGGGAAGAACACAAGGGACACAAAAAGATTTATGGTCATCGCCTTTATAACCAACATCATAACTTTACAGCGTCTATGTGCTCGCCATGGAGCAGCAGTTCATTGGTCATCTAAATAAATTATACATAGCAGAGAGTCTTGGAACACACTACAGCTCCGTCGCGACACGACGGCAAGGAAATGGGAGCCCTCGAGAAGGAGTTTGATTGGCTAAGGTTGAAATGCAAAGTTTCTTTCTCTTCCCCTGCTTCCTCCCAAGCAACAACAACAAGAGCGGCCCTCATAGTCCGTCGTGAAAGGTGGAGGGACAGCCAACACACGCGCACACACACTCCACTTCCTGGCAAGGCAGAAACGCTCACAACCCGCTTTCACACTAAATAAGTTAATGGAGCCGGAGACCCTTCCCGCCATCACGGCATCGAATTTGTCGACAGGAACTACATCATCGCCTCCAAACGCAATGGTCATTAAGGCACGCAACTTGGAATGTCTGTACGCTTCACTCCGGTTTTTTCTCAAGCCGAGGGAAGGCGGCAGCGACGGCAACCTCGCTTGTCGAGCAACGCTCAGATGGTCAGATACTTGAAGTCCGCCACGATGACGTCGTTCATCTTGGTCTCCTGTTCGTTTCGAAGCTTGAGGGTGTTGCTGTCGCCTTTCTTGCGCTGGATGTTCCTCTGTTTGCGTTCCTGTTTTTTGATCTCCTTCTTTGCTTTGGCTGAAAGCCGCTTCTATGGGACAAAATGAAAGGTCCAGCTTATTTAAAATTGGTTGCAAGAAAAGAACCGGGCCACATTTCTATGCAACATCACGTTTAGTTTCAACTGCTATGCATGGGCACATGCAAGAGCACGGTCCCTAGTTGGATGATACAATCAAAATTTCAGGACTTGCAGTGAAACGGCTGAAGCATTTCAGTTATCACATCACTAAGCAGTGCTTGCATGCATGCACTCGCCTTCACTTTTCAAATTTAAATCTCTCCATCGGCATGACTTGTACTGCCACTGTCAGTCGCACTTAACCTGAGCATGCCTTGGGTGCCTTTCCATTTCTGAGAGCTCAAACTTTCTCATGTGATCCTCTTCAGAACTGCCAACATTTATCTTTCAGAGCCAGAAAACCTTGCGTCAAAAAAAAGTACAGTAATGCATCATGTGTGTTTAGGTTAAATGCAATGGCAGCTGTAACAGCAGCCGCAAAGCTGAGCACCAACATACACAAGGTTGATCAAGGCAACACCATACACAGAAGTGTGCTCTAGCATGCATTTAGAGCTTGGTAGGCCACACCAATAGTAACAGCATTCTAGCAGTGTGAGAAAGGGTCAATGTTACCACACCGAAATGCACCAGCTGACCACAGCTCCCTTACATCGACATGTAGGGGTAAAAACTTCATTGTTATGTATGTACAGTCGCGAGCAAAAAATATTAGCACAGATCACTGGCAATTAGAATTCGTATATCTCACCACGCGGCGCTGCGGTACGCAGACCTGCCTAACGGGCCGATTCCATGTTTGCAGCCTAGGGGGGGATGGCAGGAAGTAAGCTTTATCAAGCGTGCACCGCCCGAGCGTTGAAGTGCCGGCCCTACGTGACTGTGCATGCGGCATTTATTTTGGCTCGGTTATCAAGCAAAGATGGCCTCTTTTTACTAATGTTTATTTATGTCCGCGATGGTTTGTCAAAAGGAACTCGCGGGAACAATAGCTGATAGCGCTGCTTTTAGCCAGTAATTTTGCTGGTCCGTGGCAGTCCACTGAACCCCCCTAATACTGTAGAATGGGAACGGCCCGGCACTCTCGTTATCAGCCTCTTCGCCACCCGCAGTGCCACGCATTGTCATTCCGGCGCTACGGTGTTCCGTCTCGTGTGCTAATCTTTTTTACCCGCGACTGTACAGCCTATGTCAAAAATATATAGCCCAAGGTCTTTGCTTCTAAGCTGTGCAGTGTGACACTCATAGCACCTGCAGAAGTGCCAAGCTCTAGAGCGGTGAGGACAAGAGCTCCTCTTGCTTTCGTGATGTACAGAATGGCGGTGGTGCACAACCAGCCACAATATGCAGCCCAGTAGCAAAGGTAATGGGCTGTATATTTTTAACAAAGCTGCTCCAAAGTTATTAAGAAAGCACTGTAAGTGATCACTCAGCAGCTCAAACACTGGTTTGTCTCTGCCAGCACTGCTCTTGAGGTCAACCCCACTACGGGTGTAAGTATGCAGCAGCAGAATGTCGGTGGCATTTAGATACAAACCGCTACATGCCTTCCTTGCAAAGATGCACGTTCGAGTGCCTACCACTGTTGTTCATAGCATTTATCCTGGAGGAGCACGATCCACTGCTGCTGCTTTCTGCTGCCCACAAGGGTGCAATGCAAAGGCATCCTGAAGGTGAAGGCAGGGGCTCACCTTTTGACCAGGTGTGGAGTCTGCCTTCGCCTTGGCATCTTCAGGTTCTGACACTCCGTTCCCCGGCGCCGCTACCACTGCTGAAGCTGCTGCACCTTCACTGGGTATTAAAGGTTCTAGCCCATCTGTGCTCCAAATCGACTCCACTTCCTCACAGAGGTCTGGACACAGAAAAAGGGACAAGAGAGTTGCAATATGGAGAGGGAGAAACAGAGAATGGAGGCAGCAGTAAGAAGACATAGCTGCATAGTCTAAGTATCAACCAGCTTCCCATGAAGTTCAACTGAGCAACACGAACTCGTGCAAACAAGGCTAAGCACCTCCGTGCTTCCGGGCATGCTAAGCCTATCTTGAATTCTCATAGGTAAGTCTGCACGGAAAACCTGATGGATGCATGAATAGCACGTGAAACTTCGATTCAGACTGCTCCATAAAGAAAGAATCCATGCAACCACACACAATACTACACAACATCCATCAGTAGCAACACCTAATTTTCTGTGTGCACACGTGTCAGTATTTGATGCCATTTGTTTCTTTTATTTTTCTAGCTTGTGAAAATGACTTCACAGTGGCACTCACCAGTGTCCTTGCCAGGTAAGGAGGCCCTGCGAGTCATGAGCTGGCTAATGGCGCCCACCTTGTTGAAGCCGTTCTCTTGTAGGGCTTCCTTTATCAGCTGCAAGTCCTGGGGGAACACAAGGACAACAGGCACATGTACTTAAAGTAAGTGAGGACGTTAATTTTCATGGCTGCAATAAATACAAAGCCCCAGCATGCACCTTTTACGGTTTTAACATGTCAAACAGAAAACGGGTGAAATAAATTTTCTTTTACACATCTATAGCCGCCGCGGTGGCTCAGTGGCTATGGTGCTCGGCTGCTGTCCCGAAAGACGCGGGTTCGATCCCGGCCGCGGCGGTTGAATTTCTTTGGAGGAGAAATTCTAGAGGCCCGTGTACTGCGCGATGTCAGTGCACGTTAAAAAACCCCAGGTGGTCGAAATTTCCGGAGCCCTCCACTACGGCGTCTCTCATAGCCTTAGTCACTTTGGGACGTTAAACCCCATAAACCAACCAACCAACCAATCTTCTACACATCTAAAGCTGCAAAACGTAGGCTAGCTCAAGACTTGAAATCACCATAATTATGGCTAGGTTCAACGCTTTACAGTCTTTTTGTATGTTCCAGATGCCATGCTTTGAAGATAACAGTGCACTGTATTTGCAATTTTTGTTTGTCCACGTGACCTTCTATTATGTGTCACATACTGCATGGCTTTCATGCATTGACAGAAGGTGAACCTCAAAAATAAATACTTTTTAAAAATGCCAGATGTTGTGAGCTTAAGTGATATCTGAAACTCGCTTTGGACCAGTCATCATCTTTGGCACAATAACCAGTGACCGAGTAACGTTCACGATTGACTGACAAGCCACAGCAGAACTGTGGTTCTGATAATGAGCGCCGTCATAGCACTCGATAAGGAGATCATGTGTGCTGCAGGGGAGGTTCAAAAGTCAATCTGTCCTACTCAGCACCTTTGCTTATCCTGAGCACAGACACAGGATGCTATGAAACTGGCCTGTGTCTCTTATGTATCGGCACACCAAGTAACTTTGCTCATACCTGACACCATCACTATATCACCAGCACATGTTGACAAATACTAGATACTGCACTCCAATCTAAATGACCAATATTGACAACACTTTCACGATTCAGCATCCCACAAAGTGCTTAAAAAGGGGACTCATGTAGAGGTGCGGTCAAAATATAGCATGCTTCAGGATTTGAACTTTTCTCATGCAGTCTGTAGAAAAAAATGACGGTTTCTTGGGAGTACACACAAGTGCATTAGTTGCATTTCCTAACGTATGTATATAGTCCCTCTGAATTTTCACAGGGTAAGGTGTGAGGAGAGTTTGATTGCCAAAGTGTGTTCCGCATTATTGTGGCCACAACTGCACATTTCCAAACTTCTGAGCATGTTTGCCTATATGCAACGTGTCCTACACATTCACATCCACGTACTCAGTCAGTAGCATTAAGATACTTTCCCAAGTTTAGCAAACGGCCCGCAATAGTAAGGAAAGTGTCACCATCAATGGTGAAGTCAATGTAACTGTTCAATGTAATGTGTGAAATTGCTTCCAAGGTTCAGGAGAATGTTCGATTTTAGAATTTAGATTTTAGAATGCCTGCAGACTTGGACAGCCATTAAGCAGTAAAACGCTACCAGCAGGCGTACACGCCAACACATTTCCTCCGCTGCACAATTCTGCAGGTGTGGCTGATTGGTGCACGCTAAAACTGTTGTCTCGAACAATGATCATTCAAGAACGCGGAACTAGCATTTATTACAGTATGATTTAAAGTCAAAGGGTACAACTACCGTAGCATCGAGTATACAGCCCGCGGGCTATACAGGTTTAACAGTTGAAATTTTCAGCTTTGCGTATCATCTGTAGGTGCGGAATATAATCTCCCCCCCCCCCCCTTTTTCCAGTATCGCCCAACCTAGCACAAAATGTCCAATGTGGTCATTAAGCTTCATGATACTTGTGCAGTGCTTCTGTTGCCATCGCGTGGCTCGCTAGTAGCATGCAAACTTATTGGAACTAGTTGCTACATCTCAGTTTCGAAGAGCATGAGCCTACGCATATGGGTGGTGGAATACTGAAAAGTGATTCCTTGTCAAGGTACTGCCAATGGTTTCACTGAAGCCGGCATGGAACGTCTGAGCCCGAAGAAGAAAGTAACAGCAAAGATACCAAACGCAATGACGAGTCTTTTTAAACGTACAAACGGCATGCTATGTTAGCTCTAACACCCTGGATGATACTCATCAGCATATGGACATTAAATTTTATGCACCGATTGCACAACTGGTCACTGTGGACTATGTGCCAGGTATAGACAATCCAGTGAAATTTTTTTTCAGCCAGAATTGACCTCTGCAAATAATATGCAGGGTGTAGACTGTATACTGGAAATTATGGTAATTAGCATTCAACAAACTGAAAATTCCCCATGTTCAGCTCCACTATCTTCTCCATGAGTAACAAAGATCAAAACCTTAAAAAAAAAAAAGAGAGAGAGAATGAACAGACAAGGAACAGGTATAAAACATGATGCACGGGAAGTGCCACCTGGAATTGTGTGAGAGAACTTAGCTGGGTTACAATCAACGCTATTGCGACATTTCCTCTTTTGGCCAGCCGATCCACTCCTCCAAGACTCTCGCCTAACATGGTGCGATTTCTAACACACACTGACGTCACTACTCGGAGCTTTGTTTAGCATCACTCCGACACCTCAAGACAAATGGGCAATTATTCACAGAGGTTTGCAGCTTCGTTCATTACTGTTCCATCAAATTTCGTCTACTAAATCACTTGAATGCCCCCTCAAAGCACGATTCCATGCTCACAGATATAACACGTTTGGCCAAGCTGAAACTCGTCACTGAGAGATGATCATAGATGCAACTTACGTGGATGCCAGTCTCAAGCATGATTTGCTCTTCCAGCTGTGCTGCTGCATCATCACCGGAAGGCGCCCCTTCTCTACTTGAATTCTGCTGTTTGTCGACTTTCGGTGCCTTCATTCAAAGAAGTCATGGGAAATTAATTGGGTCTCACTGTGAACACCCTCCCCATGCATGCACTCTCAAATGTGAACAGAAACAGTTCTTTGGACGGCACTGGCAGTGAGGAGAGAGAGCTGGTGGCGAAGGCAGACAGGCAGGCAGAAGGAGAAGCGAAAGGGGCTCCTAAATATTCCTCTCGCACGTGTGCAGCAAACTCATGTGGCGATATTAAAATCTTTATTAACCTCGTCAAACGCAGACTTGCAAAAAACACACGTTAGACTGGTCCTGTTCCAGTGACATACAGCAGAATTTTTGAGCACTCAAGTCACTAAAATGAAATTTTTCTGTAAAATGAAACAACAGCTCTGCAACTATTTGACTTTGTAGCAATGTAAAGCCAGGTTGAGTCACTGAATTAAAGTTTTATACTTTTCAAGGTCAACTAAACAAAACGGTATGTATGCAAAAATTCTGAGGAGCATTCATCTGTCTCCAAGAGCTACACAAGCACGATGCTGTTCTACAAACAAAATTTGACAAATGCCAAAAGATAATTTGCTATTTCTCTCTTTAAGTGACCCATACACGTTTACCTCCCGACGTCTGAAGTTTATACAGCTCCGAAAACAAAAGTCCTCAGAAATGGAAGACTTTTTCAGTCTTTTGGTCTAGTTTCAGGCCCAGAGGAAGGCAAGTCTTCTTGTCGAAACATTTGCTAGCAGACCAAGGCTCCCTCTCGACCCATATTCATTTTGATTTTGTGTTTAGGTTCAGTTCAGCACTGTAGCAAGAGCAAGTGACCGCACTATGGTTCTAGGATGGACATCCAAATTTGGTGAAATACTACAGAACATCCTGAATACAACTATCCTAAAACCATTATACATCAGCATAATCTCAATCACGCCAATGGAAAATTTGCACATGTAGAAAACCATCAATGCACCGAGAAGAAACATATTAGTTTTCGCACATCAAAATGTCCAGTAGTGGCGAACACTTAGCCCTCCACACTACAAGCAAGATCGGATGACTAAAAGCTTTGTTTCAGTGTTCATTGCACGCAGTTTTTAAAACAAGTGCAACATGCTTTCCCTTGCATTTTTCAAAAAGCGTGGAACAGATGCTTCATAATGCGTCGCGTGAAGCCCTTGGAATTCGGTATAACATTGGCTGAAGCTTTCTGTACATTTGGCTTGATGTCACTACACTGACCTCATTCAACTTATGTCTTTTAAATATTAAGGTATGGGATATCCACTTCTTACAGGTAAAGCACACAGGATGGAACACTGCTTCGGCTTGAAAATGACTCAACTTACTTAATACAACTTACTTGGCTTTTCATTAAAGAGCAACACACGTACCCTTTCGCTGGCAAAACACACCGGAGACAATGCTTTGACTTAAAGAGAAGGGCACCATGCAAGGACTGACACAAGCAAGACAGCCAGTCAATCACAAGGCAATATTAAAGGAAGCAAGCAAGGGAGCAGGCAGCAACCTTTGTGACAACAAAGAATAGGACAAAAAAAAAATTTCACCTTGCACACAGCAGGATGGGAGGGGGGATATAGCATAGCCGAGGTTTCCTAAAAATCGGCTTGTTCTGCAGATTAAAATCCCTAAAATCATGCGCGGCACACCTCCTTTCCTGCCATTAGTAACATAGTACTTGACCACACAATGCAGCATTTTTCGTGTGCCCAACTATACAAATTATACCCTTACTTAATGTCGCTCGCAACACTGCAAAAGGCACCCACTTTCTGAGCAGTTCAGACAAATGGGGCCCAGGAAATGCAACAACAAAACATGCACAGTGGATTTACTGTAAGCACTGCATTCATGCTAGTTGCATAATAATTACGTAATAGTAAAATCTTCGAAATGCAAGTGTAAGATTCTTATGAGACAATAAAATAACACAGTATGTATTAGGTGCATATAAATTGCAGATTAAACACATTTAAGTAACTATCGTTAAGGGCCAATTACAACTCTTAGCATAAGCTACTTTGTAAATGTGCGAACGCAAATGATCGCGAGGCTCCTAAAATATACGCAGGCATTAAACGCAGCCATAACCAGAAGAACTCCTTCTCGTATGGTAACATAGCAGCACCTAGTCTAATCTCTCAACATACTTTGCTGCACAAAGAATCAACATAGTGCGCAGCAAACAAACAAAAGAAAACTTCAGTGCTAAGAGCCTAGGCTGTTGATGTGCTGTGATGAATCAAAAAGCAACAACCAAGCGAGAAACGCACACAAAACACAGTTTCATTTTCGTTCTCTCCTCAAGGTCATACTCCCACACCTTCTCTTTTATTGAAAGCACATTGGTGGTACAGGCCCAAAAGGGCCAAGGAGGCAGCATTTACCTTCAAAGGCAAAAGTATTGGTGTCATCTATATGCGTGGGTCTATACTTACGTAATTACATATGTACATTTTATCACACTGTGTATGCCAAGGAACTCAGTTCTGTGGGTTCATGGTATGCAGTACAGTACATGCAGTACAGTACGCAAAAAGTTGTACTGGGGAGGCACAATCGAATATGCAGATAAAAGGCAATTAGTAGCTGATGTGACAACACTGTGGGCTGGGTACTGTGTATGAGTACGCTGCAGTGGTGGCGGCGTTGAACCACACACTGGAAGTGGCATGGTAAGGGTGGGGATTAAGAAGGAAATGACGCACACATACACCAAGCACAGATAGCGGGGGGCGGGCAGCCACTAACGGGCATTATTCAAACTTCGTGTTGGCTTACAGCTAATCGGATAGATGCGGGACCCTGAGTATTATCGCCGATTTTCCGGACGCTGTTGTAGTGGTCACCATTGTGGTAGGACAGGTGCAGTTCCACGGCATTTGGTTTGTCCGTGCCCTTCACCTGAGCACAAGAGGCAATTTTGAGTGCAAAGAGAGCATCACAGTACGTTTCAGATTCTGAAAGTAACGCTTCGTAAAACAGTTCAAGGGCAAAGAAGGCACTGGCATATCTTGCAGATGCATATCGAAGTCCTCCAAACCAGGTGTAAAGTTCATATTTTTTTGACCAAATGTTTTGACCAAATGACGTGAGAAAGCTGTATAGCTTTCTTTTGTAGCCGTATGGCTGCGCTCGGGTGGACGTCAATGAGTAACTACTCCCTTATTTGTATTTTTTTTTGCCATCTCCCTCACCCTTCATTTTATGCGAGAAAAAAACATTTAACCTCGGTCCTTTTTCCATCTGACATTTTGCCATGCCTGAGGTGGGCAAGACAAGGGTTATATTATTTAGTTGACAAATTTATTCAAACAACACAACAAAATTAACGTCCAAACTAAAGTCAACAAGTTCATGAAATTGTGGCACAAGTTCTCCTTTGCTATTTGTGCAGCTCCATCACATGGCACTAGATGAAACTAATGTAATTACCTTTCAGGGTTTAATTCAGTAGCTGGAGAAGGTAGTCAGATGGAGCCTATTCTGCCTCCACAATTCTTCCTTGGACTTGTCCGAGAAGGCAAGATATGCATGGACGTTTATGGCATCCAATGCCATGAAATGAGGCAGCTCTATATGACAACCTCTTCCAGTTTATAGCAACTGCACGCTCATTCTTGCAAGTGCACCAATTATGACTGGAATTTCTTACAGCCACTCAATTTTTATATTTACCCCTCCACCACCCCTTTTGTTGGCATCCTTTGAATGGAATTTCAAATGGTGCTTCTCTTAGTGTGTCATATTTGTTCAAACCACACCGTAACAGCTGTCAGGCTAACAGTAGTAAATAAATAATGTTTACAAGAAAACCTGTAACAATAAGAAGCAAATTGCTACCATACTGACTAGCCCCAAGGCTAGTGCAGTTGGCTTGCAGTAATTTAAACCTCAATAATTTCTACTTCCTGTTGTGTATTTCTACTGTTGTTTGAAACAACAGTCAAAACACTGCTTGTCTAGGTATTCATTCAAACAGCAATTTTGGTTAATTCTAACTTATGGGGTCTTTCACAAGTGAAACCAGCAAAGCAAATATCGATGTAGTGAGAGATAATGGTTAAGTTTAACAATCACTCTGTAAGGCAACATTAATCAAGCACAACAAGTTGACAACTCCAATTCCAAGACATGACAGGCTACAATAAACAGTCTTGCAATGTTCCCAGCCATGGACGAACAAATAAAGTTCTGTTAATCATCTGTAACACTGTACCTCAGGGGAAACAATCAAAGTGCTCTCTCAGAAGGAAAAGCGACTGCAATGGACTAAGCTGAACAAGAGATCAAGACAGGCTTTGATGATGCACAATGGCATCAAAACTTGTCATTTCTAGAAGCAATGGAAAAACGACTATAAGGGGCAGGATTGAACTTGTGAAAGCTATGCTTTGCATGACACCTCCTCGTGCACTTGACAGCAATTTGGTCTCAGATAACATTTCATTCAATTCTCGATTATTAAACTTTCAATTACTCAATAAAAAAAAAGCAGTGGACCCAGCTAGGTGAGAATTAACTATCACAAGTGAAATGCACTTGAGTATATGCTGGCCACACTCACCTGCCACAGAGGAGTATTTAGCTGATGAATGACGATAACAAGCTCATGAAGCTTGGCAAAGGCAACTATGGCATCATTGCCCGCATAGGTGCCAGGCTGAGACAGGTTATGTACTGCAAGACAAGAGAGAGAACAAACTGCTGAACGACCTAATGCAGACAATCAGTGAATTCAGGAAAAATGATTTTCCTGGAACAATTAATCAGAATTTTTGTCAGCTGAAATGAAGGAAACATTGCATCATTCATATGTGCATTGTCAGGGCCGCATTACTGTATAGTTCCACACCTTTGACTTGCAATCACTGAAGGAGCTTCGTGTTTTGTTCTTAACGGATGTTTACCATAACTACACTAGGAAGAGGAAAGGCAGGGAGGTTAACCGGAAGAATAATCGGTTTGTTAACCTACACGGGGGGAAGGGGGTGAGGGGATAAAAAAAAATGAAAGAGAAGTTCGCAAGAAGCGGAGCAGTGCCTTGCAGGCCTTCACCGCCGCCGATCGCTGCGGCCAGTGGCCGAGAATCTTCATTTCCGCCAGTGGGCGTGGATCTAGACGCTCCAGCGTACGGCTGAGAGACTGCCTGTCAACACTGTAGGCAGGGCTGGGATACAGTCGAATTTTGATACAGTCTCGTCATACCCGCAGATGGCACATGCAGGGCTATCAGCCATACCGATTAAGAAAGAGTAATGGTTGGTGAAAGCTACACCAAGCCATAGGCAACATAGCAATGTTTCTTCACGTCGTGATTGGCCGGCTGGTGCACTATATGTGCACCATTATGATAAGCTAGACTGCCTGCCCTATTTGCCTAGCCCTTATCTTGAAGTGCAATAGCATTATGGGTTTTGTGGTACTTTCTGCACCTAACCTTAATGAAAGCAATTATAATGCAAATCATGTGGAGCTGTGATGCTCCTTCAGACACCGCAGCTGCTGCAGAGTTAACACACGTGCCCTGGAACACCATATAGTCAGTGTACACAGTATTTGCGCCACCCTCCTATTTAAGATCGTGGCTACTCCTTGTGCACCACTACGTGTCATGTTAATAACACAATGAAGTAGTTAAAAACAAGGCAGACAGGCGGCTATGCAAGAGTCACCACAGCCAAAAACTAGTGACCCAATAGCAGCGGGCAAACTGCGACCCAAGCGCACTCACAATGCTGGTCGAAAGGAACGTCATCTTCAACGAATGGCTCAAAGTCATTCCTGTGCTCCTTCATGTACTGCACCGTCTCGAACCTGTACTTGAGGTGATTCCTCGTGTGGCCTTCGAGTTGGTCGTTGAGCGCACGGAACAAACAGTTCCTTTTGTGAAAAAGGAAGAAAAAAAGAATTGCAATAAAGAAGCATGATTTTCACCTTTTCTATTTACAGTTTTCAGCAATACAACTCGACTTAATATTCTTTCTTATTCTAAAAATATCACACTATCTTTATGCAGAGGTAATGGACCAAGGAAAGAAAGGGTTCCAGGTATGAAATAAAAAAAATGCTGGCTGTTAAAAGAGGAAGATACGAATGTTTCTTCACACTGAACCACTCGATTTTATTCACTCAAAGATGGCATTTGGTAATGGGTTCTGGTCATCAGCTGGTGAGGTAAAGTACTTTTGTCCATCTAAAATAATCTGAGGAACCAAGAACACTGTTCCAATCAGCTGATCGAAAAGCATACCCCCTGCAGTATTCTATGTCTCTTCTTGCAGGTGTTACGCCTTTTTGGCTAATGGAGGAACTACTACCTCACGGTGTGAAATCCTGCTTTTATTTTTTGTATAAGCTTATAAATACATAGACAGCACACAGCAGTGACATGCACTTCCGTTTTTGCCTACTTTTTAACTGTGTGCCATTCATGTGTTTCATGTGCTTGTGCACCGACATCATGTGCCAACCTGTCCAACAGTTCGTTCCTCCGAAAATCCTTCCTTTTTTGTTGGGCACTGGCACAAACAAAAGAGCAACACAATTTATTTTTTGTCACAGTAAGCAAGTACTGCAACCAAACACGAAAATGAATGAAAAGCATCGTTAAATGTTGTTTGTGGATAACGCCTGAACATGAGAGAGTTGCTGGAGAAGCATTTTACCTGTCTTCAAAAGTAATGGAAGAGTCATTACAATTTTAAACTGTATTTTTCTTGCTGACACGATACAGATGCAACCCATCACAGCTAACAGCACTGATACATTATCTAAGATGTTTATGGATCGTCTTTTGTCCCAGAACACCTTTTTACACTAAATAAGGCCTTCAAAGATTGGCCATCTAGCATACCTTATCTGTCCCAAGATGGACTGATTAACTGAAACCACATTTATTTCACATTACAATGCGCCGAAGGTGCTACAGTGGAAAGAGAGGGGGCATTTTAAAGGAAAGGGTCCCAAGATGGTGAGCATCAAACTGATGCATAACAAATGAAACTACGCGAGCCGCTCAGTCAACCAAAATTGCACTTTAGGCAAGGTTAGGCAAGTTATGAAAGGCATTGCACGAAGGCTCCAAGTGCAAACTACAAATAAATACATTAGACTCGTGCTAATTAAAATTCAGATTATCCACCCATCAGAATAATTCAGATCGATTTTGTAAACTTATGTTACCTTAACAGCAAGGAAAGTTGAGCTAGTTGATATTGATGCATTTTGTGATGAACGACAGCACAAAACAGACAAAGCATGAGAGAACAGCACGGTGTGCATGTGTCGCTTCTCTATCATCTTTCATATGTTTTGTGCTGCTTTCCATTCCAACTTGATTACCCTGTTGCATTTCCAATTAATCTAAAGTGCCTAACTTGAACAGCTATATTTGCTATTCGTAACCTTATGCTTCCCTGTGCAAAATACGGGTTGTCCCGGTTTGAAGTAGTTAATCTATAAAGGAGTTGGCCATAACAGGAATCCATCGCAAAATGATACGGAATAGAATTATGTCCTACCTGGACGTATGAAGAGCAAGGGACAATTGCAACATGTTTTCACACTGTGCACCTTACACATCCAAAATGCATTTAAATCACACAATCCGTATTTTGAAAGTGGCGAATAGAACCTCGGGAGATGACAGCACAAGCTCACACCAGATATACTTCCATAAATCCTCCAGCATATGTGATACGTGCATGCACACACACGGTTTACAGTTTCAATGTATAAAGTCATGGGTACAAGCTCATGGGATGCACAGTTTACGAGAGCCTTGCTGAAGAAAAAGGTGGCGGGCTTAAAATATGGTAATTCATAGATACATTCACTGTCCTACAAAACAACCCTTCATCATAAGCTCGAAATATCAAAACTGTGAATGCAAGCACATGAAGAAAGAACAATGATGAACTATATTTGGGCAAATACTGATGAAGAACCGGTTTGGTTTATGGTTTATAGGGGTTTAACATCCGAAAGCAACTCTGACTATGAGGGACGCCGTAGTGAAGTGCTCCGGAAATTTCGACCACCTGGGGTTCTTTAACGTGCACTGACATCGCACAGTTCACGGGCCTTTATAATTACACCTTCATCGAAATTCGACCGCCGCAGCCGGGATCGAACTCGCGTCTTTCTGGTCAGCAGCCGAGTGCCATAACCACCAAGCCGCATTACTGCTTTCTCACTGACAACATTTAACTGAATCTGACAGTGTTAATACTGAAACATGAGCAAAAGAAGCATTCCTTTTTATTACATGCTGCAAAGACACTGCATAGACCGCACGGGCCGAATGTTGCACCAAACCAACCAGTGGAACTGGCCATAAAATCAGACCATATATAAGGTCTCAGCATTTGCCATGTAATTAAACAAGTTTTATTCATTATAAGTTCATACTGCTATATTAAATGTTCACTTGTACAACCTACATGGCCTCATCTGCATGCCACCAGTAATCCATGGTCTATCAGCGAGGAAAAAAAAAACTTGATTGTAAAAGCATGTTGTTTTACACAGCACATGTACAGAATAGCTTAGGTATGCACGATACCAATCGATGTTCGTTTATTAAACGTCATAAAGGAGACATTTGTTAATTATTACGCAAATAACATTAGCAGCTAGACAATCCTTTTTCCCTTTCTTTTTGAGGAAGCCAATTTTGGCAGCCAGAGTGTCAGCAGTATAATTGAGTAAATAAGATCAAGCACACTACTGTACGCAGCGTCAAGGGGCTTACCCGTCACCCTGTATCTCCCGAAGGGTCAGCCCCATGGCTTTGAGCTGATCTTTGAAACACGTGAAATTTTCATCGTCGCTATTGGCCTTGTTCTTCTGCTTCAGGCTGCTCGGCTTCTGCTGCTGGTTGCATTTGTCCGACGATTTTCGGCGCGCCATTTTCCTCACGAATAAATGTTGAAGCTAGCCGTGCCTCTGCAAACGTCGCATGCAAAACAGCAAACGCAAAACGCGGTCCATGAGCACACGCCGAGCCCTGCATCTGTTTATAACGGAATACAATGCAACGGGAAGCGTCATTCCGCAGCAAAAAGAGCAAAAGCAAGAACACAAACGCCATCTCCCCAACCTTGCACGCGAGCCCATGCATTCCTAGGTCGAGGCGTTCACCGCTGAGTGCCAGTCGCACTACAGCTGACGATATGGAAACCAGTGCCAACATCAGCAGGCGCAGTGCGTTGCTCCAACACTACGCGCGCCGGCTACGATGAAACCGGAAATAAGATCTCCGTTTTCTCTACGCGTACTCCCAGGCTGTATTACATCAGCGATAACGCTGCGAACGGTACGCTATTATTAAGGAGCAGGATGAGCGACGCTGACCGGAGCAGCAGCCCCAATGGCCCCTTTCAGTCCATTCACAAAGGCTTGGGTCGCGGTCGTTCCAGGAAAAAAGAAGGCCTGTTTATCACCCCGCATTAAAACTAGAGATCGGGGTTCAAGCCTCTGGCGTTCGCGTGAAAGCCAGCGCGCATATCCCAATACAAACGCCGCGTACACAGCAGCAGCAGCTAGATGTAACGATGGGCCGGATCGGGTACGGAACGGAACATTTGGCATCAGCATTGGCCCTCGGAGCCAAAATAAAGCGTGCAAGCCCGGCCGTGCGGCGTACTCACAGGACGGGTGTGGTGACAGCGTATGTTGGGGATCATAAGGGTAATAGGCGGGGGTCCCATGTCATCGGGAAGAAACATTTCCGAGACGATTTCGCATCGCTACACGGCGACAGCCTAACGAAGAATGGATGCCCGCTGTGACGGCCGAGTCGCCATCTGCCGGCAGCTGCTGCAGCGACAAAAACGAGGAACCGGCGAGGCTGGGATGCTGGGAGAGAGCGGAGGAGGAGGATGAGGAGAATTTGTATAGCGAGACGAACGGGGCGTGGGAGCAAGCTCGCAGGTACCGGCAGCTCAAACCAGCCAGCCCCTGTCCCAAGCGAGTTTATACAGTCCTTCGAACATTAATGCGGGTGCAAGGTCCATCGTAGGGAGAGCAACGGCCCAAGATATGGAGCGTGCTCGCAACTACAGGAGCACTTCACTGCGATGCAGTGAACCATTTCGTGCAGCGATGTGCGCGCTACAGTAATTCCCGGGGAATGCGCAACCTAACGGAAAAAAAAAAAGAAGAAATTGAAGCAACAAGCGTGTAACTGCTCACGCTGCAGGACGGAGGGTGGAAACTGTGTTGAAAATCTCAACGAACTAAACAGCAAAAGACACGCATGCAGTCATCCAGAAAAGCGTTCACCACGATATTTAATTAATCGAACTATCGATGCGTGACAAAAAAGTGCTCGTTCGCAGCGTAACGCGAATAAAAATTATTTTTGTTTAGATTTTGTCTTCATTTGTTGGTTATCGTCCGCATTCGTTGCCTCTGCGTCTATTTTTCAGTTCGATGCATGAATGACATTCGAGACTGCTTGCAGAACTATGGGTTGGCACTTTTATGGCACACCGATAAATAAAGTTCGCTTGTATCGAAAGGGTACTGCGTTCTAATCATAAAGAGGCCACTCTCGTCGAAAATGGCATTTTTAAGATAGAAAAGAGAGAAAAAAAAAGCGAAATTATAGGTGTCGCAATCAGTGACCAACTTCGCAAGTAAAATGCGTGCGTCGACACTGAATCCTAGAGTCGAAGGTCAAGGGCGTCCGCAGAACTTTATCCCGGGGGGGATGTCCGGGGATGGGGGCGGCGGTAGGTTATCACCAAGAAGGAACTAGTGTATAAATAATATTCGTAATTCAGAGGGGAGTGGGGGGCATCCCCCCACCCCTTGGCCCCCCTTCCGGACGCCCATGGTCTACATTACACCCCATTAACTTCAAAACGGGGTCAGCCCGTCCTCCTCGGTAAGAGCCTCAGGAGTTCGAATCGACTGGCGGGAAGATTTTAGAGCCAGAGCTCTACTCTTCCGGGTACAAATTCCAATTGCAATGTGGATGAGACAATGACCTTCAATGCCTCACAAGGTCAAGCCGAACTTAAATGCTTGGTGATATGACCTAAGCTATGTTATTATGACCACGTGATCATATGACTGTGACCATTGGGTACTTGTCCTTGACCTTTGACCTTGACATTAGATTTGAGGCAGTGAGCCCCACATCGGCAGTGGCCTTCAATGCCTCACAACGTCAAACCGAACTTAACTGTGTTGTGGTGGTGTGGCCCAAGCTATGGTAGTATGATCAAGTGATCATATGACCATTGGGTACCTGACCTTGACCTTAACATTTGATTTGAGAGCTTTCGCTCGTATAACTAGGCTCACACCACGTTGAACCCCATCCATTTTTTTAAATCCAATTTTCTCGGCGATGAATGCTTCTTTTGCGGCTGGACAAACGTCAACATATAGCCAGAAAGAGCCAGATAATCAATTTTTACTTCTAACTATTATTAAATGGAGTTGTCCTCAGTGTCCCTTCAACGTATGTGGCCTGGAGCTAGCTCAGGACCTCGTGAGTTGAGCATATGTTATGTGCAGTCCGAACATCCCTTTTCGTTTTGCACGTGACATTATAGTTATCATGGAGACGACAGCTGATAAGGAGTAATAGGTACGGGGCAAGAAAGTAGTCGCGTCAGGAAGGGAATCGAGATAGGAATGCATGGTCACCCAGCACCGAACGGGTTGTCACGGTGTGACGATTCATGCGCGTACACCAGTGGCCGCACAAACCCGGTCAGTGACTCCCGGGAGGCGGCAGACCGCACCATCCTGGCGGCGTGTCGCCACGGAGGGACAAGGCCACATAGCGCATAGGATGGCCGTCGACGACTCCTACGGTGGGGATTAAGCCTGTCACGAAGATTCCAGGGAAGAGCTGCGCGGAGTGGACCCGGTCAGCGACTTTCCCGGGAAGCGGCAGATTGGCGTCGCGTCGCCACGGAGGGGGGCTCGACGCTGTCACGAGGAGGGAGATCTGCGCGGAGGGAACAAAAGGAAGCGGTGAGCGGGCGGCGCCGCGGGGGCGGCGAGAAGCAGCCAGCGGCTACGGCGAAGGGGGAGGCTGCAGAAAGAAAGAAGCAAAAGGCTTAAAAGGGGGAGCCGACGGGAGGAACGGGCAGACAGAGACGATTCGAGCGAGCGGTCGAGACGGAGGAAGGCAGAAGACCGGGGCGGCGCATGGACCAGGGAGCCCGGGGTCTAGCCTTCGCTCGCGTTCGGCCTCCGACAGCAAGCTTCGATACCTGGCAGCTCATCTAACGCCTGGCCGAGAACGAGAGCCGCACAGCCGCGAAGAATCCCCAGCCCGGCCGCAGAAGACATCCAGCCATTCGTCGAGCCCGTGCCACGACAAGCTGACTCAGCCCCGACGTGGACGAGCCTCACTGCATTTTCCCGTAAGCGGCATCAAGCCAGATTCATTCATTAAATAATATTCTAAAATCCTTCTTGGAGTCTGTGCATCAATCTCCTCATGTCCAGTATGGACCCAGAGCCATTTTAAGAAACCGGTCCATCACAACGGTGACGACCTGTGAGAAGGGGAGTGGTACATGCAGGAACAATATGGGGGCAGAGCGCGACAGTTTGGTGGATGAGGAAGTCTAGTGGAGGGAAGTGGTAATAATAATAGTTAGAAGTTACTGGACCTCAAGGCCCGTTTTCCCCATGCAAGTCATTTAATTTGTGGCGACTTCAACTTCCCTGATATTAACTGGCCGGACTTATCTGCACATAGCGCCCAATCGAAGCAGTTTTTGGATATAGTGCTTACTTTCAACCTTTCTCAACAAGTGGACGTACCAACACGGCTCAACAATACTCTTGACCTTGTTCTTGCTTCTAACCCCGATTCTATCCAATCATTATCATGCATTGCTGGCTTCAGTGATCATTGCACCTTATTGTTCAACTTATCTGTGCCGGTCTCTACTCGTCAACCATCAGTCAAGTATATTCGTGACTATAACAAGGCCAACATTGCAAGTATTATCTCAGAGTTAGGCAACTTCCTCAGTCATTTCCGTATGGGCTCCGCAGCAAGAACTGTTAATGATAATTGGTTGCTATTGAAAAGAAAGTTATTATCACTTATCGATATACACGTTCCCCTTGTATGCATTCGAGGTGACGAAAGCAGACCATGGTTTTCTAATGCACTCAGAAAACTTTCAGGGAAAAAGAAACGCCTCTTCCGTGTAGCAAAGCACTCGGGCCGCCCACAACAGTGGAAAAGGTATTTCTCGTGTCTTCGCGAATACACTAAACTTCTTCTACAATCAAAAAAGAAATTTCATCATCGAGATCTGCTAAGCATCATTCACTCCAACCCCAAAAAATTCTGGAAACTTCTAACTCCAGGTGACAGGTCATCCCGCAATATCTCATTAGTTGATAATGATGGATCTGAGGTTCCATCAGACCAACGCAGTGTGGTTATGAACTCATACTTTTCTTCTGTTTTTACCAATGAACCTTCCTTAAATATCCCCCCCCCCCCTTACAAAAGCTTCCATTTTCTCAGATGCCGCCTGTTACTATCACTGCCAACGGTATTGCAAATCTCATAGATAAGCTTAAGGTTTCAAGCGCCCCAGGACCTGATAATATACCTTCAAAGATACTGAATTGCACTAAGGATATCTCAAGCCAGTTTTTGAAAATAATATTCGAGCAATCGATTGCTACAGGTTCAATTCCAGATGACTGGAAGATGAGTCGAGTAGTTCCGGTTTTTAAAGCAGGTAAGCGTCCGATTTCTCTAACATGCATTGCCTGCAAGCTACTGGAGCACATTATATATTCGAACGTGGCCTCTCATCTAGATTACAACTGCTTCTTTTCCCCCCATCAGCATGGTTTCAGATCCGGTTATTCATGCCAAACCCAACTTTTTCATTTCACTACCGATCTCAGCCTAAATTTAGATTCGTCATTTCAGACTGATGTCATATACGTGGACTTCTCGAAAGCTTTTGATCGTGTACCCCATCAGCGCCTTCTAGCCAAACTTCCATGCTTATGCCTCGATCCTCTGGTTTTAACATGACTGAGTTCTTTTCTAACTGCTCGTTGTCAATACACCATTATCGATGATGATCAGTCACCTGCAACTGAGGTTTTGTCCGGTGTCCCCCAGGACTCGGTGCTCGGTCCACTTCTATTTTTAATTTTCATAAATGACCTTCCTGCAGGCATCTCATCGACCATTCGTCTTTTCGCAGACGACTGCGTCTTGTACCGTCGCATAACCACTAAAAAAGACCAGCTAATCCTTCAAAATGACTTAAGCAGAATTGAAGATTGGTGTTCCACATGGCTAATGCAGCTCAACGTTTCCAAGTGTAAGTACATGCAGGTAACACGCAAGCGCACCACTGTCAACTATACGCATATTCATTGAACTCAACCACCCTTTCCAAAGTCGTTTCATACCGGTATCTAGGAATTCATATCACCAGCAACCTCACGTGGTCCGAGCACATTACGAAACTGGCAGCTGATGCTTCGAAATCACTCGGGTTTATCAGACGGCACCTTGGTTCTTCCCCACCTTCTATCCGAAAACTAGCCTACAATACTTTCGTCCGCACTAAACTAGAATATACCTCTCCTATTTGGAACCCACACCAAGCTTACTTAATCTACACCCTAGAAGCTATTCAAAACCGTGCAGCCCGCTTTATTTCATCCGACTATCACACCCACTCTAGCATTACAAATATAAAATTGTCTCTCGACATAGAGCCTCTGGTGCACAGGCGGAAAATTGCCCGTTTGTCATTGTTCCACAAACTTTACCATTGTTTTCCATCACTTCGGGACTCCATTTTGCTTCCGCCCCTCAGAACTTCGCGCCGTCTCTTCAACTCCATGAGCATTCTACGCGTGCACGGCTCCAGTAACGCATTTAACAAGTCTTTTCTACCTGTTGCCATCGAAGAATGGAATTCATTACCCGAGTGCATTGTCATCGAACGAGATCCGTGTAAGTTCCGCCAATTGCTGCTGTCGCACTTAAAAACCTGATGTTGATTATTCTTTTTGTGTTTAACTACCGTTTCATAAACGTTTGGCCACTCTCTGTGATGGGTTCATGTACATTTTTTTATTTATGTCCTGCCAGTACATGTATATGGAACTGATTGTGACCTGGTGTATTTTTGTTAGGCAACGCCTCCCCCTTATGTAATGCCCCACCACCCAGGGGCCTTTAAGGGTCAATAAATGATGATGAAGTGGTTGTCACTGTAGTGGACTGCGGATCGCGCTATACTAAATACAGCTAACGTTGCCATTTCAAGTAACATTCGCCTAACAGGGCGATCGTCATTGATCATGTCGCGTTACTTACACCATGCCCCTCGACGCTTCGGGCACTCTCCTCAGCAATGCTGCAACTATAGTCGGGCCACCCGCCGCGTTCTGGAACCAATGGAGCAATAAGCCTATTGCACGCAGTTAGATCACGCATGTACAACAGTCCGTAGCGCACGTCTCGGCAAACCAGAAAGAGAAACATCTTTTAAAACGTTGAAGCCACCCTTAAACGTCTCTGGACGTACTAAGAATGCAAGCCTTATCAGGAACTCTGTGCTATTTATTTATGCGGCTTATTTTACTCTGAAGATGATGCGAAAACGTGCCGTCTCACACTGTATGTTGTACTGGAGAGACATGCTTAAGATTCATTGTATGACCTAATCGTCGGCAGGCGCCTTCAAATTTCAAAGGAAGTTTTAAATGTCCTTGTTAGGTTCAGCATGACAATTGTGCAGAAATATTCTCTTCCGCACATTTAACAAAGTCGTCATAGCCCGCCTACATCTAAGTTGGAAAGCCTGAATGCTCCATGTCCGAGCGTACATTATAAGCACGTCGTATGAGCAAAATTATTGGATATACAAGGGTTATCCAGCTGGCGGCAATAGCAGTCAACGCGTTCAAGTTACCAGGGAAGCTTGTAATGTAGATGTTGAATTGACGCAGGGGCAGATTTATGGGCTGCTCTTGGAGAGGACGGTCCCACTCGAAGTATTTCTTGGAATTGGGAGGGGGGGTTGCGATGCGCTTCCCAGCATGGCGGCCTATCAGGAGGTGGAAGGCAGTTCATCTTGGAGCAAGTGGTGACGTAACATGTCACCTCGTGAATAAGCACTGTTCTGACGCAGATCATAGAATGATTTTCCGAGTTCGCAACGCTCCCGTCCTCAGTGGCACCCGAGATAGAAAACCTTAGACGGAGAGAAACTGCACCAAGGAGAGCAATGATTGCTCGTGAAGAGTCCTTTAGATAGCTTTCAGCGCCGCAGTGTAAAGCTGAGAAAGCCTGCAACTGATTGGTACTGCATTACTTGTGACACGCCGACTGAACAAACATCCTGCCTTTTCAGCGAGGCCGCGGCGCATACATACGGCGCGCTATAAGCGGAGTATTTCGTGACTAAGCTTCCGGTCTTGTCAGCGCAGCGTTCAGCATATCAGCGTCCGGAAAGTTCAAGTTGATATCGCCTGTACATAAAACGCTTGACATGCTCACTCGCGAGCTCGCTTCGAGGGCGGCGACGTCTACAAACATTCCGCCGATGCAACATAGCACCGCATGTTACAAATACGAAGTGGCTAAGGAGGTCTCGGAGAGAGGCTGTTCGAGTAAACAAAAAAAAAAAAGCCCATTAAAACCTGTGGTGGCTTGT
The DNA here is from genome assembly GCF_055824585.1 of Amblyomma mixtum. Taxonomy (NCBI): domain Eukaryota; kingdom Metazoa; phylum Arthropoda; class Arachnida; order Ixodida; family Ixodidae; genus Amblyomma; species Amblyomma mixtum. The sequence continues at coordinate 296,336,009 of NC_143013.1, read as the reverse complement.
GTTTGACGATGCGAGTGATGTGCACCGCTAATGTGGCCACGCAAGTCTACTTGCAGACGTGGAGGAGATGTTCCGGCTGTGCAGAGTGTGCTCCCAACACAGTAAAGCAAATTGCACCCTTGCGGGCACAGCACCCCTTTTACACCCTTAATTTTGGTTGTTGTTTTTTTCGGAGCACCATTAATGCACTGATGCGCCCTTAAAGGGTGCACAGGTGTAAAATGTTGCAGCTATGAGATGCAAGGGTATGTAAGGGGATCTGGGGCCACAGTGTCCACCGTGGTAAAGTCGTACTGGGGCTGTTAGGCATTTAAAAAAAAAAAAACTTTTAACTTGTTCATCGCGCGTGTATCAAATATGAGGTGACCTATTGGAGATTTCCAATAAATGTAAGCGGTAGGTTTAATGCTTACAGCTACGGGCGCGTTTGCACCGCCATAATTTCAGAATTAACTGAATTAGCTAAGCGTCACTGACTCCAAATAGAGGCTCGCTAAAATAGACTAAACGCGTAAATAGGCGTCATGGGTAAGTATATGGCGTGCGCCTAGGGCGGGCGCACTGATCTTTCATTATCATTATCAGCCTATGTCCACTGCAGAACAAAGACCTCTCCCATACCTCACCAATTAACCCTGTCCTGTGCCTTTACATGGTCTACATTTGTGTCTTCGTAGAGCCCCTACTCCAGTATGTGTCAATGACATGTGTCGGTGTGTGAGTTGAAGACACGAGTTTTACGTGCGTCTACTCACCGCGATGCGAGTGCCAGCCAGTGTGTGTGTGTGTGGTGTGTCGACATCACCCACGAAACTCATTGTGTTATGCCATCATCAACCTTCATTCGCACTTCCCCCCCCCCCCCCCCCCCCCCTTCTCCTTCCTCTTTGTGGAGTAGCAGGCCAGGGCCATGTTACCACCGGCCGGCCTCTCCGCCTTTTCCTCTCATTAAAATTCCTTTCTCTCTTTCTGTCCTGTGCCAGCTGCGGCCACCTTATCCCGGCAAATTTATTTTATCTCCCCGCCTAACTTTCTGCCGCCCAGCCGCCGCGGTGGCTCAGTGGCTACGGTGCTCGGCTGCTGTCCCGAAAGACGCGGGTTCGATCCCGGCCGCGGCGGTTGAATTTCTTTGGAGGAGAAATTTGAGGCCCGTGTACTGTGCGATGTCAGTGCACGTTAAAGAACCCCAGGTGGTCGAAATTTCCGGGGCCCTCCACTACGGCGTCTCTCATAGCCTTAGTCGCTTTGGGACGTTAAACCCCATAAACCAACCAACCAACCTTTCTGCCGCCCCCTGCTACGCTTGCCTTCTCTTGGAATCCACTCCGTTGGTATCAGTTTATTAACCTTCTTTTGGGGAATATGGGTAAACTGCCATTCATAAATAATTGGCTCACTGACAGCTACGTCAGCCACAAATTAATCATGTGTCGTTTGTGTGTAAGAAGTTAAAAATCCCTTGCATCATAGACGCTTTCACACAGGCTGAGAAGAGTCGTAGGAACGAAGGTATGGGCTTAGTGTAAACAGTCAAGACGAAGGCCGATGTCTAAATTTCTATATGTCTATATGTCGAATATGGTTGGCTGGTTAGTTGACCTCAAATAAAGATGGCATATACAAGTGGCGAAGTCAGAAATATTTTTCGGGGGTGTTACACGCCGTCGGTAAAATTAAAATAAAAAGAAAGACAGCCTGCGCCCAAACAATATCTTAGTCATTTTTCAGCTGTAATAAAGCCGAAGGGTTAGTTGTTTCGTTCACTGTAATATACCTACATAATACGAGTGCACACAGGACTCCGTGGACTTGATTCGTAAAGGACATTTATTTTTTATTTTTTCACAAAAAGAAGCTGTCGTACGAAAAATCGCGGATATTTACAATATTTTCACATAATTTACAACACAAAAGCTTCTGCTTTATAACGAAGTAAGCAACTTTATAACGAAGTCAGCAAAACTTCCCCATGCATGTGAACCTGCGCCCGGACGCAGAGGCGCTTTAAAAAAATATGCACTTTTTATTTTCGCGCTAGTTGGTGATCATTTGAGGGCAATGAAAATGATGGAAAAGTAGGCTAGCGTGAAAATATATATTTTATTGAGTGAACTGTGCCTACAATTAAAAGGAGTGCCTATACTTTGTGAGATGGAGAAGAGTGACTATTTTTACACTAATTTCTGCTTCCTACTAGAACAGGAGCTATTTTGTCAACAAACCGACACTCTTCATATTTTCGTTTTTACATTTCAATATATAAATGCGGTGTGGATAGCACGGGCGAAAAAAAAAGGACGAAAGGAGGGGGAGGGGGAATGCAGCGTTCAGAAAATTTCGGGGGGGGGGGGGGGGAGGTTCTGACATCGAAACCTCCTCCCCGGCTACGCCATTGGCACATACCCACTACGGGGGAGTGGCCAAGACACAGGCCGTGAATCGCTGGAAACAGGAGCGCTTAGAGGGGAAAAAAGAAAAGGAGTAATAGTAGGATACAGGCTGATAGATTGGACGACGCAATGACTAGAGGACCTGTTAGCTGGGAGATCGATGACGGGACAATGGCTTTATGAGCAAATTCGATATAATGCATGTAATGCTTCAAATTCGCATTGACTGAGCCTGGAGTCCACACCTCAGTATGGGAGTCGCTGCGTTTCTAGAACAAAATATTGCACAGCAGAGCGCATACTCCTGTTGCTTTTGCCAAGCAGAGAAGCAGCAATCGAAAGAACAACCGCAGTGGACACAGGCAGACCCAATCGGTGAAACGGAATATGTAATAAGCGCCTCGTCAAATAGGAGAAGCGGCGGCAGAGCAGCAGGTAGTGATCTATTTCTTTTTTCAGGTTCGACACAGTGGAGAGACCGGCAGACCAGATCTGTGAAGGTAGAAACTTATAGCACAGGAATCCGCCAACGCAAACGAGTGAAAGAGACCTCCAGTCGGCGCAAAGGCCAGTCTTGGCTACTCCAAAGATGCAGAAGATGCTGATATTCGGGGGATGATGTAAGAGCCGAGGGAGCAAGTTCCTGAAATATTGTGTAGTTAAGAAACCTGCAGAGACCGCCGCAGCCTAAAATCGAATGATTCAGTTTATCTGAATCGTATCGGTTCCCGTGCGAGGTTTATCCATTCTTTTTCTTTTCATTCCAACCACTTTCATTGTTTTCATCTGGCTACGCTCATCCGCACGTATTTTCTTTCCTTTGCCGCCTACTTTGCACAAAATCCTTTCTTGCTGATCAGTATCACTTCTTGGACGAATCCCTAGAAGCAGCAAGAACTATACAATGGGGACGAATGCAATGATTGATGCTTATAAGCACGAGGAAGATGAAGTGAAACTGTCGAAAGGCGACGGACGCGAAAAAAAAAAAGAAAGGTGCAGTGCAAGCCGTTTTGACATGCACTGTCAGCTTGAAAAATTGAATCATTCGATTTTAGGCTTCGGCGGTCTCCGCAAGTACGCCATGGCAGGAACTGTACGATAGACAGTATCCATGGCACAGAAAGCGGAGATCGAAACTTTTCTTTCGTTCCTACGCAGAACGAACTACTTTAAAGACCCTCAACTGTGTAATCAGGCATGGTAAAGCCTCTCAAAACTCTGTTTCACGCCGCATACGAAATATCCAACGCTTCTCATTGTTCCTAGCTCGTTTTTACCGAATGACGCAGCGGTGAGAACGAAAGAAGAAGTGGCATACGCGCGCGACGGTTGCATCTCGTGCCATTATTTAGAGGACAACAACAATCTCGTGCCGGTCGTTCTTCTGCCACGTACAGCTGCCTCTTGCTGCGCCCTTGCCTTCGCGATACTTTTCGGTGAGCACTGCGTTCAAAAGTCTCCCCCCCCCCCCCCCCCCCCCACCATGCCTGCAGACGCCACCTATCCAGGCAGCACACGGCTGAAGACCGAGCTGCCGACAATTGGGAACGCCCCGATGGTCCTTGCCAAGCCCGAGAGCCTCTACGTCATCGCCGTCGCGCAAGGCGTTTCCATCCTGGGATTAGCCTGCATCCTGACCTACTCGTTCACCAACTTCGGCCAGCTCAGGAGCACCGCCGAGAAGGTTAGCATCTACAACGCGTTCCGGGCAAATGCGGTCGGCCAGAACAGCAGCAATGGCGGCGCCAGGGTGGACGTGGCCAAAGCCGGCCGCTCGGCCACCGTGAGGGCGCTGGTCGCGACAGCCCCGGCCGTGGGGTACGACCTGAATGTGGACGTGCGAAAAGCAAGTGGAACCGACGTCACTACTGACTTGCCTGCCAACGACATGGTCGCAACGGCGGATAGTCAGGGGACGTCTGGTACGGCGACGGGGCACTCCAACGTGGCTGCCAACGTCAGCTGGAGTGCCATGCGGCGCGGCTCCATCCAGGTTGCTTGAGCCGCCATAGTCGCACGATAGTCCATCGAGTGAATGCAGCGCCCGGACTTCAGTGATGGAAGCCCATTTGGACCGCTCATCCAGCTGAAGTTTCAGAGATCGCGGTGTGGGTGGAACTAGACTGTGCCAGTATGCTACGCCTGGCAGAAAGCGAACTATTTACGTGATACTGTGACGTTTGTTAATAATTTCCTTCCTTAATTGTTACGTTATTAAAGGGTATTGCATGTAACGAGGGATGTTGTGGATACATTGCATGGGATTACACAATACTTACGGGGAATTTCTCTAACGACATATATGCTTTGTAGTCGACTGCGTAGAGGTAGGGTATTAGCCTCGAGTGCTGTTGGCCTGTGGTGCCCCCGCAATTCGGCACAAGTGACAAAATACCAAGTGTTGACGTTGCTACACAACCAAACCTGAGGTACGCTAGACCAGGGATAACGGAGGCGGGGTCCAGTGAGATGCTAGTCAATGCTCAACCACATTATAGAAAGGGTTACTGAAGAGGACAGGAGAATACTCCCCTCATCCGAACAGTTAGTTGGTCACCCTGGTCAATGTAGTATATTTTGCCTCGATCTGGCTCTAATAGAGACCAATAGAGGGAGCCATCGTCCGACAGTGGACGCAAGTGGCCTAATGATGATGATGATCTTCTAGTTAGTCGCGACACCAGGAAAGGTAATTAAGTGTATACCTGCAGCGCGCACTATTCGCGTTAGCTGATGAAACTTCACGAACTCGTCTCATCGTATTTCAGGACACGTAACCATACTTGCGGTCCCTCTCGAGCTAATAAAAGTGAGAAAAGAACGCCAACCAAAAAAGAAATAACGCGACGTTTCGGAACCTAATCTGTACCTACATCATGTGTGACTGTCTAGGTAGCCGTAGTGTCACTATCTCATTTCTGGTTGGTGCTCTTTTCTCAGTTAAATTAAATTCCTTTCCCAAGCAGTCAGACCTCTGTGGAATGTTTTCTTTTTACTCTCGAGCTAACTTCCAGAACCGCATGAGAAACATCAGGACAGCGCGGCATGGTGGTTCAGACGTGGTAGTTTTCATGCATACCGCTGGATTTGCTTAGAGCGCGCGTCAAACAATAAGCTAACCCTAATATGGGGCTAAGCTAATATGGGGGAAGGATGAGGATATATGTTTTTTTTTTTTTTTTTGGGGGGGGGGGGAATGCCGCGGCTGCAAATGTTCTGGCGCAAATAAATGCCGCCCTGAGACGTTGCCCGAGCGCTCAACCCTTTTTCTTAAATATATTCGAGAAGGAGGCTCAAACAGTTTTCGGCTCGAGTTCGCCGCAAGATAGGGGGCATCATGTAAATTCAGTTGGCATATTAGGATTATGTTCGTATACCGCTCTCTCCGCGAGATCCTTAAGAAAACAGAAAAGTTGACTTGAACGGCTAAAGTTCTACATCCGTGCCCTATCTTGTCTCCGCAAATCGTATGCAGCTGATTAAAGTGCCAGCCACTCCAGTGACGAAACTACTTTAAACTTCAATATTTGCATATCTTTTTGTCCGGCGGACCGCTGTATTTTTCTTCTGCCTGCTCCTTCTTTTCTTTTTTTTTTTTCAAAGAACGTATACCTCCTTTTCTGACGTAATCTGGGGCAAGTTTAGGCGACCTTTTGCCAGTCTAAAATAACTGAAGAACGCATACGAGTGAAATAGCCGATTATTTGCTGAAAATTCTTCAAGAGCTGTACAGCAGGAAGAGAGCACGCAAGACTTATTGCGAGAGACCAAAGCGCAGTCTACTTTTAAAAATAGAAAGCCCAACTTGAATGCTCTGTGTGCTCAAACGTTCATTCAGGCGCAAAATCCGAGTAGGTCGCGTATACCGCAGCGCATACCAACGAAAATCGCGAGTGCCATGTTCATGCACCGAGCGCTACGTGCCGAGTAGGCGGAGCATAGACACACATAGTACAGTCATTCGCGACGGGGTCTCCTCGTCATCATTATGTGTGAATTCCGTAAGGTAACTTGCACTGCTATACATAAGTCAACATGATGAGTGAGAGAAGAATTCATTTTCGAATTTTGTACCCTGGGGCCTCTAGCCGTCGAAATAGAAAGCGAAAAAAAAAAAAACTGGAGGAGACACACAAGCCCCGCCTTAAGGGTATGACGCGCTAGCGTAATGGGTTAAATGCCCGAAGTAAATTGTAGGTGGTTCGTTGCCTTCTTTCTTCGGAGGGGCACAGGCCTCTCCAAGCATGGTTATTCGGCAGTGATGAAGGTGGAGACAGTCGATGAATGCAGAAGAGGAAGACGAGGGAATATATTTACAGAAAGCCTGAGGACATCATCATCATCTTCATTTACTGGAGTGAAAACTGCAAGTTACAGAAACGAAGCCACAGAGACAAATTCAATAACTGTAACTTTAATGAAGCGATCTCACGCAGAGACAACACTCGAATACCTCACTAGTCGACCGAAGGGTTTCGGTTAAAGCCTAGGTATTCTTGAAGTACAGTCTTTGTCAAAAGTTTAGAGCCCAGGGGGTTCACTTCCAAGCTTTATACTGGGACTCTAGGAGCATTCATGGAAGTCCTACCTATTGCAGGATGCAGTACCAGAAATCTTCTCATGACCAGGAAATTTGGAGCGCTAGAGATCCATTAAGAACGACACAGTGTGGCGCAAGAGAAAACTCCCTGGGCTCCAAACTTTTGACAAAGGCTGTACGTGCTAAGCACGGAGTCTCCAACTAGACTAGACTAGACTAGACTAGACTAGACTAGACTAGACTAGACAAGACAAGACAAGACAAGACAAGACAAGACAAGACTGGTGTCTAATGCTTCTTCTTCCTATTTTATGGGTTTCGCAAGCAGAGAAGTTAGGGCGGTCATGTTTCGAGGCCCGCCCTAAACTCACCCTCGCATCTCTGCTCCTCCCCCGCCGTCTCTGATGATGATGTCCTCAGGCTTAATGGCACATACCCACGGCGGGGGATTGGCCAGCCATCTCTGATCGGCTGCTGTGCTTTCTTCCTTTCCACTCTGACCCTGAGGGTTCACACATCTATCGCTGACGATGATCGCTTTTTGTGAAGCTGGCAATACTAATGCTAAAGCATTAAGAAAATTCACCCTTCTGGTAATGAAAATTTCAGCGACAGCTGGAGACGTCTGATGCATTTATGCCTTTGCGCTCGCATTAGTGTTATTGGGGTAAACTCAAGTGAACGCCTCCTGCTGAGAGCGTTTGAGCAGCTGTGTACATTAACCAGTCATGGGGAGTGTGGAGTAGGCGTAGCGAAAGCAGTTTCGTGTACTGACATTTTTGTAGCGACACGCTGTCGTTCAGCAGCTTAGCGGCGTCTCTTCGCGAGACGTTCCTCTCGTTCTTCGGGCGTCTCGGCCGCCCGCTAGTCTTTCTCGCCTCGCTTTCAGGCTGTCGGCCGGCCTTGTACCATGCGACGACTTCTGGATCAGAAGACTCAATTTCATGCAGCCTGTACTGCTGGCGGGATGAGCACGGCGCTCTCATTTTTCATGCACGGTGCGCGTCTGAGGAGCGAGCGCATCGCTTCCGGCTTAAATCCCAGCTTCGGGGCGCGACTCTGCGCATGCGCAATGTGGCACAGCTGCGGCGGCGCCATGGTTGCCATGGTAACGGCGCATGCGCAATAGTGGCCTTTGGCAGGCACCGCGAAATGCGCTTCTGCTAAAAAAAAAGTTTTATTTCTGGCATCGGAACGCTCTTGCGAGCACGTGGTTAATATTTCGATGGCGTATAATCCTTAACACGACGCCTTTGACAATTACCTATACTGACCGGTCAATAGTTTCCATGTAGCAACTTAAGCAATAAAGACGAGGACGAAATCAGCAGAAGAGACACGCGTACCGGGTGCCGGTTTCAAGCTTTTTTTCCCCCTAAAGCACTAAGTCATTACCCTCATATATGGAGTCTTTCACTCGTTCCCTCCGCTTTGCCTTCACTCTGGCAGGTTTGCTCTCTTCATCATGATTGTAAGGCCAGAGCAGGAGCGCTATGCTTTTTTTGATACGCTATACACATTGCAGGGCTCTAAACAATGTGTTTACGGCTCTCTTTCTGCGAGACGCAACTTCTCTAAAACGCCTACTTGAGTTTTATCTGACATTCTGCAATTCGCATGCAGCTGGCCGACACGTCGATCTTTGCAGGTGTGCCATTAATATTAATTCGCATACCTTTCACTAGGGGCTCACTGTTTTTCTGCTAGTTTATGTGATAAAACGGCTTGGCAAGTGTAATATTTTCGGTGAGTTCAAGTCACTTTTTCAGACCGAAGTCATCTCAGATTGTACCGATTGCGGAGTCACTGAGTGTTCCATGCAGGAGCAGTGCAGGACGCAAAGTCATTTCAAAGATGGCGAGCTTTACACCGTAGTTGTAGACGCGTAACACCATACAGCACACGTCCATGAGTCCAACAATAAAATCTGAGTTCGTAATATACAACATGAACAAAACGCTACTCTGACAAGAACAGCGAACGTTAAAACGTATAACGTAAATATCGGATGGCGGAACAACACTTGTTTCGTCTAGTAACCCAATCTATGCGCTCTGCGCAGTTATTTCCCTATAGAAATACTTCAACATCATCATATGTGCAAATTCGCAACGAAAAAATGCTGCATATGTGCACACATAAACCAATGAAAAGCGATAGAAACAGTCATTTGAGCGCGCTACCTGAGGACTATTTCGAATACGTGAAAGTGTGGTTGAGTGGTAGCTGAAATTAATTGCAAAGCAAGTGCCAATACGTTCAGAAATGTTTTTAGAGGCATCAAATTTCACTCGTACATACGTTCAATACAGTTTTGAGAGGCATTAAATAGCGCTCGTTATGTGTATATGCTCAAGAAGATCGCGTGCACTCAAGTTCACCGCTATTACAGTTAAGGTTGGCGCCCAGCGGTGCTGATTTCGTCCAGCTTGCACTTGTCGCGCGGGTTCATGAAGGAACCACTGGGGCATCGGAAAGCAGCTGCGAATTCAGGAACGTGGCGCAGAGGGCCATTGACGCGGGCCCACGGCGAGCTGGTGTCACTCTCCTGCTGCTGGCTCGCGTACAGTGGGTTCGCGTTTTCGCAGTGACTCATGCCGTAATAGATGAAGAACAGCTGCTCCGCCGTAAACTGGCGCGCCTTCTTGAAACGGAAGTTGGATACCTCCTTGAGCATGTACTCCTCGAAAGACCGGTACGCCAGGCTCACGGCGAGGACATCCAGCATGTCAGACGTCGACGTCTTTTCAGAGAGCAGCTCCGCGTTCAGGGACGGGGACCGGCCTGCCGATGCGCTCATCTGGGCGTAATCCTTCTGCAAGCAGCCGCGCAGGTTCTCAAAAACAGAGGCCGGATCGGACCAGGTTGTGTTCAGGTAGAAGCTGTACGATAGAAAGTAGATGTACTTGAACAGGCTCCAGTAGATGCGGGTGCCGACACGGGGTATGTGGAACTTTCGTAGCTGGCGGTCGACCGGCATGCCGAAGTCGAACACTGGCAGCGGAATCTCGAGGTGTCTGAACGGGGCACCAAGGTGCGGCCAAGTCCTGAGGAAACCTTTGCTCCAGCCGGTCCTGAGGTCCTCTTCGGCGGTCTCTAGAGTTCCACGCGTCCTCTTGACGGCTCGCTGCAGCCAGAAGTAGAAAAATGAAGACGGCGAGCTGCTCGAGTCCTCTCTGTAAAGGCCGCTCAAATATTTTCGGCGGTAGTCCTTGTCGAAGAACATTCTCGGTGTCAGGGGCTCCCAAGAGACGCGAGCCAAGTGGAGTGATACGTGTTCGGCGAACTCTTTTGAGAACCAGCGGGAAAAGTCGTAGCGGAGGTGTCCTGCAAGGGTGGCGTTGAGGTGACCCAGAACGAGTTCGTGGACCACGTCCCAGGACAGCCGAGGGACGGATTTGTCGTAAGCCAGCATCATAACGAGCGAAGGTTCGAAGCGGTCCAAGAATCGTACGCAGTAGTGCTCTGGAAGCAGCTGCTGCGGAGCGCGCGGGTTGCGGCCGTAAGCGATGGACGCGAGGACGTGGCGCACGGTGTCGTTGGCGATGAGCGGCGAGAGAGCCATGCAGACGCGGAACGCCAGATAGTTGAGAAGGTCCGATTTGCGCAGAGTCTGCTGTACATCACTGCCGAAGCTCAGCAAGTACTCGTGGTTGGGTATCTTGATGAACTGGTTTACCGCTGTGATCTTGTCACCGAAAGCTTCCGCCGCAAGGATCGTCCAGTGGACCATTCGAGATTCTGGCAGCTGGTCTAGGTGCGTGGTCGTACACTGGCTGAGCAGCTCGTAGCAACCTGGAGCTTTTCGGGGCGCCATTCGTCGCGCAAGGTCCGCCTCCACCACGGCGACATTGGTCGACAGCGGCCTGCCGAGGTAGGACATGAGCAACTCGTGCGCGCTGGTCAGAAAACCAAACTCGGCGACGGAAGACCCTTCGACGAAGCCTGACACCAGCTCCGGCTCTCCGATCGACATGAACGTGTACTTCTCTTCGGGGTCCTCTACGGCGGAGAGGTGAAAGAGGCTGTCGAGTCCCAAGAGACGGTACAAAACGCCGACTTTGGAGGAGACGTCCACAGCCAGAACCCTGTCCGAGGATGAGTACGGCCAGTGTTGAAGACCGATCATGTAGAAGAAAGTTGTGACGACGTCTCTGAAGAGGGAGGCAGGAGGTTCTACGCAGGTGTCGAAGATGGCTTTCACCGCTGGGACCTCGTTGTTGACGCGACTAAGCAAGCTGATCAAGAACCGGGAGTAGTTGTCCAGGAGGTTGTCGTCGATGGAGCGCTTGTCCTGGCCGTTGGTGGGACGATGCTTGTTCATCCATACGGAGCAGACGTACGAGTAGAAGTCGTCGCACGGGTCTACGGAGTCGTTGATCGAGCTTGCGATCCGCACAGCTTCGTGGTTGCATTCTGTCGAGGCACACAGATCGCTCTCGTAAACAACCTGTGTTTTGAGGAAGAAAGTAGCCGTGAGTGAGAGGAATAGGTTGATATGAGCTACATTTGTTATGGAAGCATACCCCGCTCGATGCACAACCTGTTTAAACAAGGTGTCTCGACTCAGGCTATGAGGGACGTCGTAGTGGAAGGCTCCGGAAAGAGCCCCAGGAGGTCGAAATTTCCGAAGCCCTTCACTACGGCGTCCCCCATTGCCTGAGTCCCTTTGGGACGTTAAACCCTCATAAGCCATAGACGATAAACGTCCCGTTTTTGTTTTCCTGCAAATGAATGAATTTGAGAAAGCACCACCGAACTAACGATTGGTTTAGTTTATGGGGTTTAACGTCCCAAAGCGACTCAGGCTATGAGAGACGCCGTAGTGAAGGGTTCCGGAAATTTCGACCACCTGGGGTTCTTTAACGTGCACTGACATCTCACAGTACACGGGCCTCTAGAATTTCTCCTCCAAAGAAATTCAACCCGCGTCTTTCGAACCCGCGTCTTTCGGGTCAGCAGCCGAGCACCATAACCACTGAGCCACCGCGGCGGAGAACTAACGATTAATGCTTCCCCATGGACTAAAATAGAGACGTGACATTTGCAGTCGCCGTCCACCGCAGACAAATCTATACTGGTCTCATTTGTACAGAAATATACAAAAGACATTTGTTCTAAAGTGAGTGTGTAGTACTGCGAAGACATGTGCTCAACGATGAAGTGCTTCCCGTCTGGAAATCTGCTGCTAGCATCGTGTATGCCGCAGACGGGAGCCTTTTGCTTTTGCTTCGTTCGTTTGTTTTAATTTAGGTAATTTTAGTGCTTAATTGTAATGGTGGAGTGATTGCTGTTTTATTTACATGGGGACAGCTTAGAAGGGGGTATAAGATAAACCGTCGCCGATGATGTTCCGAACCCACGACCTGCTTGATCTTTTCGCATTCCTGGGTGCTCTTAAGCCTGTAATTCCCAGGCGTTGAAAATAACGGAAAAAAGTTATGAGCTTTCAGGATTTCATCACAAATTGTTCCTCCGATGCAGAAATGTAAAAAACTGGGATATTTATTAAAGGAGTCTGGACGCCGAGTCTTCATACTCAGAAATTGTGGACAAATGCATTTTTCAACGAGAAACTGTTTATGAACGCAATTTTTTCATATATCATTAGGAGTCCACTATAACAATTAATATAGCCACAAATCTCCCCTCGGTAGACTTGCATTCTTTCGCTACAGACGGTTTTGCTATCGTCAAAAACATTCCCCACTGGTTTTCTATGGCAGTCTTTCTCTGACAGTCTGACAGTCTCTGACAAAGGTGATGGACAAGATTTAAAAGAAAGATTTTGTTACGCATCGGAAGAATGGACCAATAGCTTCAATATTTCCTTAACGGACTTGGGTTGCGCGTTTTTGTTTTTTTTTTATGATAAGACGTCAATATACATGGATCGGTACGTGGTATTTGCCTGCGACCGCTATATAATATATATTTGAATTTCTTCTCTCATCCGTTTCGCTTTAAACAGCCAAGCGATAGCTATGACATCAAAGGTCAGTAGATCACGTAAGGCATGAAAAATAAAAATGACTTAATCGCTCCTTCGTCGTTTCAATTTACGACAACGCTAAATCCAGCCTCCCTCTAGAGCCGGAATCACGAGTGAAGAAGCAGCGATTATATACTTCAGTTTTCTTCACACCTCATGTGACTTACAATTACCTTCGACATTATAACCGTCGCTCGGCTGCTCAAACCAAAAAGATCAAAGAATTATTCAATAATTTATTATTTAGCGGTCGTTAGCGAATACCACATGGTGATGCATGTAATGTCTTACGTGTCATTACAAAGAAGAAAGCATAGAACCGAAATTCGGTGTTTGTACTGCTTTAAGGGAAAATATAACTACAGCATAATTATTTTAACTAATTTTGATGGTTTCTCAATACCTGAGAGTAAAACTGGGCCGAATATACAGGCGCATATAGTGCATCAAGAAACTCCTAACTTGCTAATCTCGAAATACAGCATCACGACCAAAGAAATTTTAAGCTGTTGCGCCGCTACGGTTTGCATGAATTTATCGCTTAGCAGCTCGCCTGCATCTCTGACAGCTGAAACTTTGACCTTGCGTCGATAAATGTATAACAAAAAGCCGAGCAAGATTCTTGAGGCCCGTGTGCTGTGCGGTGTCAGTGCACGTTAAGAACCCCAGGTGGTCGAAAGCCTGAATCACTTTGGGATGTTAATCCTATAAAGCCATATTTGCCGACCTATTCAAACCTATATACACTTTCAAGTAGGGCCGGCTTTTCTCGTAATGGGATTAGTAATGCTTTCGCATTGAAAAGCTAGGCCCCACCGTGCTGCCAGCATTTGCAAGGCGTGGCAAGAAGTCCTCTTCCTCGGGCGGCGGCGGCGGCGGCTCGTCGGTGAAGTTGAAGGCCAGGTGCGTGCGTTCGGCACCAAGGAACCGCCGGCCCGGGGGGACGACCAGGTAGCTGACGACTCCCATCGCCAGGATGGCCAGCAGGACGACCAGGGCGCTGTACACAGCGTAGTTGCAGGCACACACGATGCGCACGGAGCGGTCAGCGATCAGCGGGCCCCGGTCCTCGCAGGACGGCGCGCTTGAGTCTTCGTCACCGTACTCCATGATGCACGAGGCGGCAGAGGCACGCGCCTGCGTCACCGCGGCTGGCAATGATGACAGCGATGAGCCTTCTTCTTCGTGGCGTCGGCAGCAGGGCGCCTGTGCATAGGTTCAGTGCTCTCTTTATGTTAACTGAACCGCGATGTCAAAGCAGTGGCCAATAGTGAACCGTGCCCAACAATTCTGAGCAAAAACATTTTTGAGCAGGAAACAATTCGTGAACGCAATTTTTTCATGTAATGTAAGATTTCACTGTAACAGTCAATTTGTCCGCAGATCACCCGACGTCAGTCTTGATTTTTTTTTTCTATTAACGTTTCTTTATTAGGCCGCCGTGGTGTCTCAGTGGTTATGGCGCGCGGCTGCTGACCCGAAAGACGCGGGTGCGATACCGGCCGCGGCGGTCGAATTTCGACGGAGGCGAAATTCTAGACGCCCGTGTACTGTGGGATGTCAGTGCTCGTTAAAGAACCCCAGGTGGTCGAAATTTCCGGAGCCCTTCTCGACGGCGTCCCTCAGGGCCTGAGTCGCTTTGGGACGTTAAACATTCTAAACCAAACTAAACCAAACCGTTTTTTTTCTGTCGTCAAAAATGTTCCCCATTGGTTTTCTATAGAAGTCTTAACTGTTCGATGCGATGGATGGAAACAGTTTAAAAGAAATATATTGCTGCATATCAGACGAATAGGCCAGTACCTTCAATATTTTCGCAAAAGTATCTTGCAATTTTCCAATTTTCTAAATTTTTGTGCGAAATTGTTGGACATGACTATACAGGGTCTGTTCTGAAAGTAGTAGGACTGGTTTTTTCCTGGGAGAACGGGCGGACGAGAGGTGGTCTGTGCGTGCAGGATCGTTGAAGGGGGATATTGGGAATGCTGGGGAAAATCGGCAGTCGGTTCTCGGTCGTTGAAGAGAGGGAGGTCGCTTGTACTGTGATCCCCTGTCGAAACGTCTCGTCACGCAGAATCGTCGAGCGTTTACTGGATCAGCGATACGCGATCAAATTTTGCGTAAATCTTGGTAAAACGGGCAAAGAGAGTCATGACATGATTAAGGAGGCCTACGGTGACGCTTCCATGGGTAGGTCAGGTGTTTTTTGAGTGGCGCAATCTTTTCCGAGAAGGTAAGGAAAGAGTGGAGGAAGACGACCGCTCCAGACGCCCTTCGACCAGCAAGACCAACGAAAATGTGTAGCGAGTGAAAAATTTACTTAACAGTGATCGTAGAATGAGTATCAGAATGATTGCTGATGACTTGAGCATTCCTCAAACCCAAATTTTTGAGATCGTGACCGAAAAATTATCCATGAGGAAAGCGTGCGCGAAGTTGGTGCCGGGAGTGTTGTCAGAGGAGGAAAAGGCCAACCGGTAGGATCTTCTTCATCATGTGAATGAGGACCCCGATTTTTTGCCCAGCACAAGGCGGCAACGCTGCCTCAGCCCCCTACAGCCTCGACTTGGCCCCGCCAGACTTTTTCCTATTCCCGAGAACAAAATCGACGCTCGAGGGGAAACATCACGGATCGGTAGAGGTGGTTCAACAGGCCGTGACGAGGGAGCTAAACAGCATTCCGGTCCAGGCGTTCCTGGAGGCGTACGAAAACTGTAAAACTCATTGGCAGCAGCGTGTAGGTGCAGAAGGGTGCTACCTTAAAAATTGTAATCGTTTGTACTATTCTCTTGAATAAATTTTGTTTCAAAAAATTAGTCCTACTACTTTCAGAACAGACCATGTATAGTGCGTTTTATTTCATTCAGCACAGGATAACGAGAACAGTTTTATTACAGCGTTAATAAGATCATGTTGATAATCAATCAATATTCACTGATGCGCTTGGAAGAGGTAGCATGTGGCCAGATAACCCTATGTAAAAGCACTGATCCGTAACTATTAAGCATTCAGAAAAATGCATTCAATAAAATGAAACACCCTGTATATAAGTATCAGTAACATGAAAAAATTGGGGTGGATGAATGAGTTAATGAATGAATGAATGAATGAATGAATGAATGAATGAATGAATGAATGAATGAATGAATGAATGAATGAATGAATGAATGAATGAATGAATGAATGAATGAGCTGTTTATTTAGTAAGGGAGGCTCAAGGCCGTTTGTTGGGGAATTGTGTCGTTAAGAAAAGGAAAAGTAGGGGTCTATTGATACGTGAAAGGACGGCATGGGTGGTCTAGCCACGCTTTACACTGCTTTGTAGAGGCCACTTAGCATATTTGCAAATATCTTCCCAGATGCCGTTCGCTCCGGCTCTGGTCAATGCACGAAATTCCTCGTCATCGGGGGGAAAACCATGCTTGGCGACGAGGTCTGAACAATGCCAAACTAGGTGGTACAGGTCAGCACGACACGTACAGCCACAGTACGGCCACTTCATGACGTCTACACTGTCCCCTTGATACCAGCGAGGGCCGGTAAGACAGTTACGGGTGATGTTTGGCATAGAGTGTGAAACTTGAGTGGACAATCCAGCTGAAACCAAAAAGAAGAGGTGAGCATGTGCGCAGCGTGGAGGGCCTGAAACTAACAATAGGCGATGGCTTAATAGGCTAATGTCAGAGTGGATAACTAGAAGAGGGAAGCGTAATCGAAGGCGGCGAATAGTGAGGCGGAGAGGCGAGTTAGGAAATTAGGTGCAGCAACGTGCCGCGGCTGACGCATTTGGAGGCCATTGGAATTACCTCAGCTCACAGTTATTATACTCGGATAAAACTGAATAATGAAGCAGCAGATGGCCCTCAAGGGGTGCCCTCCAGCAAATGGCATCGACCGATTTCCATGACACCGCGGTTAATCCCCTTTCATGTGCCACCCCTTACGATGTCCCGCTAGCAAACTCAATGGGATTAATAATAGGGGAGTAATTACTCACTGGAACCCACTCATGCGCAACCGTACGGCTACAAGTTTTAAACAGTCGAAGTTTTTAATAGTAAAAGCTATGTATCACGTTCCCGATTTCACTCGGAAGAGCCGTCCGTGGGCCATGTATTTCAGCCCGCAGACACGCACCCGTCTCTGCTACCTGCCTGAAAAGAACGCCAAACCTAGGAGAAGCAGCAGCAGACCCAGCAGCAGCAGCAGCTCCGTTTACAGCTAAATATACGCCGACGGGACAGAGACACATGTAGCAGTGAGCGGGAGCCGGGACAGACACATCTGTCACCGACCTTGTTCACGGAAGCGAGAGTAAGGCTCTTCGAAACACGGAGAGAAACACGGCCCTACAAGACCTCGTGTAGCAGTGACATGTACGTGCTGGCGGTGCTGGCGCACGGTGGCACGTAAATATGGCATCGCGTGTCGCCCCCTAGGGAGTCGTCGTCTTCCACAGCTCGTATATATACGCATTGGCGCGTTGCCCCTTTTCTCGTTGGCGCATCTGTCTGTGAGACCAGGTTACACTCGTGACGGGCAGTTGTTTACGAAAAAAGGCGCGTTTTGTGAGGTTTCGAGATACGCATGCGACGTTCTCCCCAGTTATCCGTGTCACCACGCAGAGCTTTCATTATTGGTGTTCCAAGATGCGGGGATTCAGTCTTCCATGGATCCCTAGCGTGGATCTGGCCTATAGTAGTATGACGAAGTCGGAAAAGTTCGAACAAAGGGAAGTACAGTTTGACATGTTTACGCAAAAGGCGTACTGGCGCTAAAAAACGAAGACAACACACACAACAGGACAGGACTGGCGCCAACTTCCAACTAGTTTATTCACAGAAAAAAACCACTTAAGAACCACACTGCATGCAAAAAAATACAGACAAACCAGAAACAAGGGGTGACTTAACAAAGATGCACGTGCCAAACGGACCAAAGGAATGATTATAACGCTGCAAGAGACCCACTCAGAAACCTAATCTCTTCTTCTGACAATGACACAGATGGCTTGCTTATGCAGATATCGCCCCTCTGTTTGATGTAATAGGCTTCTATTATTTCACGCTCTAATCTGTCTTTTGATCTTGCAATGAATTTGGTGTTCTCAAAACCAGGACGGCATTTGCAGCTTTTGCAGTGAGTGGCCATGTGGCTGCCATAGCCTTTTTTTTTTTTTTTTTTTTATGGAACGTATTTCTTCTCCATTGAGCACTGTTGCTGGAAGTACAGTCTTTGTCAAAAGTAACCAGGCTCCATGGTTTGCTTCTCATTCGTATAACAGAGCCCTCACGGCTTCCCTAAAGATCAATAAGTTCTTTGATGGTAAGAACATGGGTTCTTCTTACCACACAGAGATTTAGAGCTTGAGGGCTGGCATAATAGCTTTAATATACGACTGAGAAGGAAAACGTGCAGCCTGGTTACTTTTGACAAAGACTGTACACTTAGTGTTGTTTGTCCTCTGTGTAGTCCCCGTTTCCTGGGCCGTTCTGCAGTGATGAATACCAGCGAGCAGTGCTTAAAGCCTGGCTTCATCGAAGGGGGGTCTGTAGTGATTGGAGCAAAGGTGGAGAGGGAAGTGAAGAAGGAAAGAGAGAAAGCGGCTGGCGTCTTTTTTTACACATCGTTTTGTGCGCAGGAGAGAAATCATTTTTAAAGGTCGTTGCTCTCTCAGTTTATGTCACCGTCCTGAAAGAAACGATGTGCTCGTTGTTTTTGGGAAGCCCTGGAGCTGAGCGACCAGCTCTGGTCTGAGTCATGGTGTTAGAGCACGGGTTTCACTTTTCTTCCTCCAAGAAATGTTTCGACCACCACTGAAAAGAATTGTTGATTACTTCTGAATCGCGTACATTCTAGCACGGGGGGTCTCAGGTCCCTTGCCAATATTGATGGGCAAGGGGGGGGGGGGTCTAAGACCCCGAGACACCCCCCCCCCCCCCCCCCCCCCCCGTTAAGAACTGCCAGCAAGAACACATCATATCATTTTAAGGCTATGACCATTACTCTCCTATGACCATTGCTCTCCTGGCTTTTTTTTTCTTAGCTCAAATGATTTCGCCTTTTGTTTAGAAGTGTCTGGTTTGAAATTTATTCTTGTTTCAAATGCATGAAGCAATAGCTGAAGGCGTCGCCTTCTGGGGGCTCCAGCTTCATCTAACAGTCACAGCTAACAGGATGCGTGTAGGCACGAAAGCTACACCAGAGCCCATGTCGAATAAACACGCATTTTTACATACCTCTTGCACTATAGGATATAGTGGCAGGAGAATGGCTGATAGGAGAAATAAAATTTCGATGGTGGAGAAGAAAAAACATAGCATATGAAATATCACTGCAGTCAGATATTTTCATAATCTATTATCACTACTGTTTCCTCAATTTCTCAGCGTATACTGGATAATATGCAGGCTGCATGTCATAGTGAGTATTCTTGGTGTTTTTAAAGTCTCCCAGTTGAGGCAATACCGACTGGGTCACATGAGCGTGGTGTTCTCGTGCAGTTTTTCCTGAAATAGAATGTGTGATTAGTTTTAGGAAATTAAATTTGAGGAACGAAGGACGCTTACGTTAACCCTGAGTGTGACTTGGATAATTTGTAAAAATTCTTAACATCTTATGCATCACAGTTAATCAGTTAATCAGGTAAAATTTCATTAGCCGGGGTTTCCCCAGAATATAGTAGGATACAACTTTAAAAAAAAAAAGCAGCTGGCAGCAACTGGTCACGGACCACGCCTCATTGTATTACTCCACT
This sequence comes from Amblyomma mixtum, assembly GCF_055824585.1. Classification (NCBI taxonomy): domain Eukaryota; kingdom Metazoa; phylum Arthropoda; class Arachnida; order Ixodida; family Ixodidae; genus Amblyomma; species Amblyomma mixtum. The sequence continues at coordinate 296,316,327 of NC_143013.1, read as the reverse complement.
GACCGGTCACAACACTAAACGAAATCAGTTTTTTTTAAATTTTGGACTATATCAATCAAGCTAGAGGTATCAAATTCTTGAGCTTATAATTTCGTTTCGTAAATACCTTCTTTTCTTAGGTAACAAGAAAAACTTTAACAACGTACTAGTTTTTTTCTCGTAGAAGGATTCTGCGTAGCGACCCTAACTGTGGGTTGGAGCTTCACTATACTGAGTTAAGGTTAATCCGATTATAGATGTATACAGTCCGAAATCATTTGCCATATTCATGTCGAACGGCTGCGGGTGTTACACTAAAGGCGACTACAAGAGTATGATAATGTAGGAAATAAATTATAACATTTTCTTTAACCAAAAAACAATCAAATTATTCGGTTTAAAAAGCCGCCTGGCCTCTTTCCATAACTTAGCCGCATGTTGATCCCGGACCGATCGCTTTGAAACCAAGTACCTAAAATTTTCGTAGTTACCACTTCGTATGTCCTAACATTTTTCGATGTCTGGTGCAAAAATATTTTATTTATTTCTATTTACGCTTAATCGAAGCTTATTCGCGTGCAAATTAATCATAGTGATAATGAATTCAGATGTTCGTTAACCGTGCGTCATAATGCACAGTCGACATGGATGCAAAATACGTTAGCATCATCTGCGTGCATAATTAAACGAGGGGAGTTAGATATATATCAGATAGCTGATCTGCTAAAGATAAAATAATAATGGTCCAAATATAAAGTCCTGCAGAGCACCATTGATTTTAGCCGTGGTGATCATCGTTATTAAGTAGAACGTATCGGTAGCTATTTGTAAGATGATTATACGCATCAAAATTAGAGGAACACCAGGCATACCATAGTTATTTAGTTTTAGCCAAGAGTGATTATCAAAAGCTTTTCACCCCTCCCCACTTTTTTTTTTCGTTTTTACGATCCATCGTCACTAATCAGCAAAAGGGGCAATGCCTGCTAATTACAATGAGCAGAACAGGAATACGAGAGGGTACCCAAAAGAAACCGGAATAATTTTTTGAATCGGCAAAGCTTCTGTGGTACCGCGTTTTGCCGCTAGGAGCGCATAGAACGAACATTTCAGAGTCAGTAAGCCGAGTGCCGTCGCCGAAGGAGGTCAGACTAGTTTAGGCAGAGTTTTAGAGTGACGACTGTTTTGTGTGAGCGTCGTTTTTGCAATGGCTGATGTTCGTGAACAGCGTGCGCCGGTGAAATTCTGATTTTTTCTCGGAAAAAGTGGAACGGAAACTCTTGAAATATTCAGAAAGACGTTCAAGGACGATGCTATGGGGACAACTTAAGTGTTCCTGAATTAAATCTTGAACAAAGCAACAGTCATGCCAATGGAAAACTTCAAATTCACCTCGCCTCAAGAAAGCTCGTCAGGTGAAACGAAACCTCGAAACAATGCTGATTTGTTTTTTCGACGTGAGAGGAGTCGTCCATTCAGAATTTGTTCCGCAGGGTCAGACAGTTAACCAGGCTTTCTGCTTGGATGTTTTGAAAAGATTGGGCAGCAGTGTTCGGTGGAAGCGGCCTGATTTGTGGCAGACGGGTGACTGGTTTTTCCACCATGGCAATGCCCCTACTCAAACAGCCCTGTCTCTACGACAAATTCGGACCAAAAATGGCATGACCTCTGTTCCTCAACCCTCATACTCACCCGACCTTGCCACGTGCTACTTTGTTTCGTAGAATGAAAAGACAGGTGAATGGAAAGCGTTTCGCTGATGTTTCTGAGGTGAAGAAAAAAACGACGGAGGGACTGTCAAGCATCACAAAAGATGAATTTAAACAATGTTTTGAAAAATGGAATGAAAGATTCGACAAACTTATTATTGTAAGTGGAGAGTACTTTGAAGGATATTAAAGGTCTGTGCTTAAAATGTGAACAAATAAGTTCAAACAAAAATAAGTCCGGTTTCTTTTGGGTACCCCCACGTACCCTTTCAAGCGCGACTTAAGTCAGAGCGCTGTAGCTCTAAACGTAAAATTTAATTTATAAAGAAGCGAGACGGTTGAAGGAGTGCTTTACCCTACACTTTTATCGAGACTTCTTAAAAGCCTTCAAGTCGGGGCTCGGTTAAGAATTAACTTGGCAGCGCCAGAAAGCGGCCCGGGGGCAATTTTTCACTCAGGCGCCGGCCGCAAGGGGCTCATTGCCAAGACTGCGAAGAGAGGAGGAGGAGAAGAAATTCGATGAAAAACAATGTGGTCGCTAGCCCATTTAATGTGTCACCGAACCCTCCAGACGGCGCCGGCTTTTCGCCTTTAAATTTCATCACTTTGTTTCGTTTCTTCTTTCCTCCCCCGATTTCCCACTCGCGCATCGGAGCATGGCCCGTGATTCGATTCTCTCTTCGCACCCCCCCCCCCTCCCCTTTCTTCCTTTCTTCCTTCCCTACGACGCCACCGCTCGCCTCCACTCTCTCCCATATGCGTCTGTACAGCGCGGTCTGAGAAGCAGCTCCGTCAGGCGTCGGGGTTTTAACGCAAGCCCCCGACTTCTGGGCCCCTGATCTCATCGTGTTCTGGGCCACTGTATATAAGCACAATGACGGCTGCTCTGGGGAGTTGCGACCGCTTGGCGCCGTCGTCTGAGGCGACTGCGACCCGTCGCACTTATAAGTGAACAAGAACGAAGAAAGAGTTGCTCGCCCGAGGCTCGCCCAAGAATCCCGACGAGGCGCACAATGGCGGCCATTTTAAGGACCCTTGTTCCCTCCCGTTTTCCTTCTCCGTCGTCTGCGAGGTCCGGTCGAGCCGGCGGTCGGGTTTTCATGTCCTCTGAATCATCGGAGACGAGCCTGTGACCGAAAAAAAGAATCCTGAAAGCCAACCCCTCCCTCCCCTAGCTGCCCCCCCCCCCCCCCCCCCCCCCCCCACTTCCCGCCTCTTTTCACAAGTCTTGCCCGCTGTCGCCTTTCATCGTGTTCGCCCGTGCTTCGCACTGAAAGGAGGAAGAATGAATTGAGCCGCCGAGAATTATGTATTTATTTTCTTTATTCTCGAACAGTCCCGATGTCGGCTTGAGCGTTGAAGTGGCAGAGCGCGGCCTGAACAATTGTCAGCTCGTTTGCGAGATTCTTTCCTTATTCCCATTACTGGTTTCCCCGCTGCTGCCGTTTCGTATTCCCAGAGTTGCTCTTCTGATCTGTTTTGACGCTCTTATAACAAAACTGCCGTAGCAGCTGTTCTCTGTCGTACTTTAGTTTCTTCTTCTTCCTTCTTTCTCAGACACACAACCTTCAATATACCGTTACTGTGCACGCGACGAATTCTCAAAAACCAGTCGTCCTTTTTCTCCGCTGCTCCGAATGCGAGCCGCCCACTCCCTGGGTTTTTGGGTTTGTTGTAGTTGTTTTACAGAGAAATGGTCCTTCTATCTTTTATTTTTGTTAAAGTCGAATTCATATTGCAGACTCTTGCGGTTGTAAAAATCAGAAATGCAGCCTGCGCTTTATGCTTTGCCACACGCAATGAATTTTTTTTTCTTTCTCGCGCGGCACATTGCGTGCCGGCTTTGTGCTCTATGCCACAAGCTTTCTTGAAAAGAGAAAAAGAAAGACGCTTTCAGGCTGCATGAAAAAATGAAGTTCCTCAAGATCTGCCTTTCTCCTCCAGATCTCGCTAACGTTGATCGCCCCCTCCCGCTATGTTGTTTCTCTTTTGAAACTTGCCAGCATTGCTAAATCTCCCGCCTTTCAATAGATGGCGCCACAAGCCAGATTCCAGTGACTGAGTTGCGCGGGGTCGCGCAGTGGCATATGCTGGTTTCAAAACCGCAGGCGCTGGTTGTTTTAGCTTTATAGAGTGCGTTTTCCGGGTATTTAAAAGGTAAAAGGCAATATCATTGGTCTAGCAGTAAACTTACGTGCTACGCCTCAGCCTGGACTACTTGCAATCAACAATAATTAGCGAACAGATAGATATCAGACATTTCTTCGTGTGATAACTCGTGTTGGGATACAAGCTTGCACTCTGTAGGGAAAATATCTATTTCACACTGCAATGCAGACCAAATGTCGCAACTTCAGTTAATATCATTTTCGCTTCACCCATGATTAAGAACGCATCATCTGGATATAGAAACGCGGCACCCGCATGCGGAGGCCTTTTTATGAGCGCTAAAGCACGAGGCGCTCAAGCGCTCTGTTGTTCTTTCATTTATTATTTTTTCCTTCCGCAGCGGTCAGCGTCGTCTACCGAGTCCGCCGGAAACGTCTGCGTTCGCTCGGGCGACGCGCGTCGCTAGCGCGTGCCTCCTCTCTTTTTATTTTTCTCCTTTCTACCTTTCTCTCCCTCTCTCAGGACTCTCTCGCGAAAAAAGCGACTGCAGCGCCGCGGGAACTCCGCGCGGCTATGGCGCTGGCGGCAGACGGCGGGAGTCGCATTCGAACGCAGATGCGACTCGCGCGTTGCTGGCGGCGTCTGCGCCGGGGCTCTGGCGCGTAGCCGCGGCGCTGTTTCGCGTGCGTTTCAATCACTCACGGTTCTGTGGCTGCCGGTGTCTGATCGTTCGCCAACGGCTTCGTGGACGAAATTGCGTCACACACCGTACACAAGAGCGTGTGTGGATTCGTGCTGAGCTTGGTCGGTCGCACGTGCTTAGGCGCGTGTTTCTCCCTCTGTGTTGTTTACACTGCGGGATCAAGCGAGCTTGTTTTCTGACCCCGTTCGGCGCTCAAGAAACGCTGTTGTTTGCCGCACCTGTACGGAGGAGCTTCTTGATTGATTGTGGATAACCGTTTTTTGTCGTCCTCCCAGGAGGCTGGGCGCGGCGCCTGTGTTTGTGCAGTGATTCGCAGTGCGTGCCTGTGGGAGTGTGTCCCTGCTGTCAAGCGTGGTCGTTGTCGTCTGCTTCTGGGGGTTGTCAGTGCACGGCTGTCGTCTGCTTGCATCTGTCTGACCGTTGACGCCGGCGTGCCGGCTTTCGTCTGTTGTGGAATTTTGAAAGTGACGACGAAGGCCCGGCGCCGGTAGAAATGTACCACCGTTTTGGGAAGTGCTCCCTTCACACGCCGTTTCGTGTTCGCCTGAGGATTACGTTGCCAATCTCGACTATTCTGTCTCGGAACGACGCTGACTGAGGCCTTCGTTCATTGCTCATTGGTGAGTACCGCTATTAGTATTCTCTACAGTTATAGCCAGTGCCATTTTCTGTGGTTTCTTTAGAGAGTACAGCCCACTTTAAGAAAAAACATGGCATGGAAATCGCGGCATTGAAGCTACTTTCCCAATGTAGAAAGCGTTTTAGAAAAAAATGTCGGTGAGGATCTTGTTCGAGACCTCTTCCGAAAGCTCGGCACCAATCTCAGTAAACGTCAGTGCCGCTTATAACCATCACCCCCTTATAGTTCCAATCTCAGTGAACGTCAGTGCCGCTTATAACCATCATCCCCTTATAGTTCCAATCTCAGTGAACGTCAGTGCCGCTTATAGCCATGACCAGCTTATAGTTGCAGAGTAAAGTTGCATGCTGCATGTAATTTTGGCAATATGCAGGAGAACTAAGCGTACACTGGCCAATAATTAGAGGTTCAAGACGGCTACATACCCATGTGCTACACGATAGCAACTTCGAAATGCACGCATTCGCAGGCATTAAGTGCCTGCCAACTGTGTGTGAAATGTGAGCTTTTTTAGGAGCACTTCGTAGTCAACCAAGAGAAGATCGATATTTTATAGGTGTCTTATAAATGCGCTACATATATCTTTTGCAAATGAATTGTTGAGTGGTGCTCCCTGAGAATTAACCTTACTGCTTGTCAGTTGCCTTAGGAATGTAACGCCCATATTGAACTATTCATGCTTGTCAGTTGTTAACTGTATGAGGTATATACTGCGGCACGGTTAAATCTGAAAGGTCCAATATCCAGCAAATTATATTACAGTCCCAGAGTACAGCCGGGTAGGTTTGCCGTTGAATCAGTCTCAGAACACGTTTGAAGTTCGACACTAAATTGTAAATTATGAGTGAGGGGCACCGTAGTGGACGGATCCGGATTCATTTAGGCCCCCTTTGGTTCGTTATCGTGCGCTGACGTCACACAGCAGCGCCTCTTGTGTTTCACCTTCATCGAAACGTAGCCACCTTGGGCGGGACTAAATCCTGGTCCTACGGCTTAGCAGAGAAGCCCCTAACATTACACTGAGCCGTCGGAGCATCGACTCTTGAATGACGACGACGCGTTCCCGTTCATGTTGTACCCGAGTGTACGTAGGAGGCCCGTACAAGTGGATATTCGCTTTGTGTGACGTCAGTGTTGCATCAGAGCGTACTCGGGCGACTGCAAGCATGCTTCTCAAGGTCGTACAAGTGAACATTTGCTTCGTCTGGCGTCACGGCTGACGTAAGCGGTTTCTCTTTAAGCTCGAGGTACTTGTTCCTTTAGTGAGCTCAACGCACGAGTGAGAATGCACTCCGCTTCAGTTCGCCCCTGTCCCTTCTCGAATGCCTCCGTCGGCCCCACGCACTGTACGTGCAGAGGTCGGGTGAAAGGTCGAGCGTGCCACCGCGTAACGTGTCAACAATGCTCGAGCCGTTGCGTGACGTCATCACATTACTTGTCAGCAAGGGCTTCTTATCTCCGCTCTTTCGTCCATCCCAGACGATTGTCAAGAGGGCGTGTGCGATATAGGACTTCTCAGGCATCCCCGCGGGGAATTACCTCGAGAGCGCGACGAATGCCACCAGCCAAAGTGCCCAGCTGTTCTTAGCTGCGCAACGTCGTCTGTTCCCGCGCCTGTTTTGACGTCGCTCGCTCGTGACAGCGTCGTATATCACTCTTCGCTTCGGACGTCGTGCAACGGCATGCACGACAGATGGGCCTTCCGGCTGCTCTCGTTAGGTGCGTGCTAGCTACGAGACGGGTAACGATCGAGAGAATGGGTTGGCCCCGACTTCAGCCGATTTGGACGTCGTGTGCTTCTGAGCATATTGGTTCTTGTCTTCCACGTCATCTGGGATGGCTTTACTACTCGAGACAAAATGGTTTGCAATCAAAGGTTCGATCGCGCAGGCCATTCGCGTTACCTTAGGGCATCTTCATCGACTGCTTACCTGTGACGTACGTTGTTTGTTTGGTTTTTACTTTGACACCTGCCCGTTGCGAAAATCGTCTTTATGCTTGGAGTGCTCAGCGAGCGGGACACTTGCAGCTGCTTCCTGAGCGCTTCTTCGACGTGTTGCTGTACGTCATAAGAGCGGTTAACGATCGAAAGTACAGCTTGGCTGGCGAATGACATCCGTTCTATTGTGAGGCTTTTGCTGGCAAACCTATGAGCTCCGGCATTGAACACTTTGAGCGTTGTTTTTTTTTGGTGCACGGTGGCTGCTGTTTGGTCAGTGCTTGTTGAATGATTTCAGACCCGCGGCGAGATGTTTAACGGCTGGAGTACTAGCTTGTCCCGACAGTCCGAAGAACGACGACTTACAGCCACGGAGAAAAGCTCAGGAATGCAGGTTTGCAGAAAAAGAAAAATTTATTTCTGCGTTGCGTCGAATTCCAGTCAGGTGTTACTCGTTCCAGCGGATGGAGCATGCAGGTATACTGTCATGCTTCTTATAGTGTGAACTTGGGCCCTATATTCTGAAGATTGCTTTTGCTTTTTTTTTTTTTCATTTCTATTGAACCTCCGTCATTGGTCGCTGCTCCCGGCGACGAAGGGCGTGAGGATGCTAAGATTGATGTCACGCTGGCCGGGCAGGAACACGGCCAACGCGCCCAACGCCCATGCTGCACTGGCGGACCGGTGCCGACTAATGACGTGAGCATGACGTGTTTGACACGCCTGGCGAGCTTTATCGGCGCTGATCGCGTCTCAAGAAAGAAACTGGGAAATTGTTGTTCGACCAAGTAGCGAGCATGGTCCCCCTGATTAGGATGTACTGTATGCAGCGGCAGCAGCATTTCTGTGGCTATAGCGGCGGCGCCGGTAACAGGCCAACTGAGCCTGTGCTTGGTAGTTTGCTTAATTTCGTCATGATTGACGTCACGACCGAATAAAATGGAAACGTTACAAAATGTGACTCCTGGTTTACGTCAACGTTCAGAAATCTTTTATGCGACCGCATAGAAGCCTCGTCAGCTGCAGTGTCGCTGATTGGTCGGCGCGGTGTGTGAAGTCACGAGCCTACGTCACATGCCGCTGGGGTGGAGGCGAGCTAGGCGGCGGCTGGCAGCTGCGCCTGGGCGTCGCTGATTGGTTGAGGAGGAGTGACGTCACGCAAAGTGTGGCCCTGTGCAGGTGCGCGGCGGCAGACCCTGCTGGGCTTGGATATGTGCGGTGTTACGACCCATCTTGAGACCTGAGATGAAAAGGAGGGAGATTCAACGTAGCGGCAATTTTGACGGGTCGTTTGACTTCAACTTGACCCCACGATGACCTCACGAAAAAGGGTGGCTTTCTGGGAAGTGGCCGACGAGGCTCTTCCCACACTCGGCTCGGCGAAAACGACCTCCCTTCGAGAAGCAACCGACGACAGGAGAAGAAAGGGTGTCCCTCGTCTTGAAAAAAAAAACCCGGAACGAATCAGAGGAAGCCTGCGCAGCTGCGGCTATGACGTCAACACGACACAATGCTATAGGAATGCGGAATGCGGACTGCGGACTTAGGAATGCGGACTCGCCAGTTCCCACGTGCGGGCTCTAAGCAGGTGTCTCAGTTGGCAGTGACGTGTGGTGCCGATCTTTTGTTCCACGATGAGTTACCGCCTAGTGAGGAGGCTCAACAGGTCTTCGATGGTGGTGCTGGTGCCGATCTTTTGTGTCGCGATGGAATGTCGCCTGGTGAAAGGGCGGAGCCTTGGGCTATATAACCTGCGACCAAAGTGGGCACGAACGCTCTGGACCTTCGGTAATAGGTCCATCCAGTGGCTCTGAGCCTTGGTTAACAGGCTCATCCAGACGCTCGACGCTATGAACTCTTAACTGTTGGTTCCTTGTTCTGTTTTTGTAAATAAGTGTCTTGGTTTCTTGCCATTAAATCTGCTTGTTTTTGTAATCTCTAACCAACTGCGAAGATTCAGACGTTCCTCATCCCAGCCACGCTACCTCGAGACGCAACAACTGGTGAACAGCGGTGGGATCTGCTACTTTGCGTCGCAACAGCGGCGACTAGTCCCTGTGATATCGCAGTGGCAGATGTAACGGAAAAGAGGGTCCCCCAAGTTTTTTTCCTTCGGCTTTTTCCGCCCAACCAGCGTCTACGCATTGTGTGTACGCGTAGGCATAAGAATTAGTAGTTTTTGAGGAAATGAAATGGCGCAGTAACTGTCGCACTTCTCGGTAGACACCTCAACCACACCGTAAGGGAAGGGGGAGGGTGGAGTGAACGATGGAATAAATAAAGAGGTACCTTAGTGGAGAGCAAAATGGCATTCTTCCGGGCTAGTGGGTGCGATTCCATTGGAGAGCTCAGGAGTAATTTCGACCATCTTGGGATCTTTAACATGCACTGACGTCGCACAGCACACGGCTGCTATTTTCGCTTCGCCTCCATCGAAACGCGGGGGCTGGGTTCGAGCCCGGGTCCTGCAGGCATAATACTCTTCTTCATATGCCGTTCAGCGTTGTTGTACAGAAATATTTCCTCCAGCCGTGTTTCAGTTCGGGCTTACTTTTTACACCACGAATTTAGAAAAAAAAAAAGGGCCCGGTCATTTTACTCCAGCGTTAGATGCGAAGTCTGTGTACATAAGAAGTCGCTATTGTCGGATACAACTTAAAGGTGCAGTGAAGAGGAATCTGAACTCGTCTTTTTGCTGCGGGAACTCAATCTACACGTTCTGAACATTCTTAGAAACTTCGATTTATTGCCCTGTGTGGCCGATTTCCCTAATTAAATCGAATTAATGCCCGGCTCCCGCCTTTTTTTTTTTTTTAATTCTGCCTCGTACGGTGGGCGGAGTCGCCCAACGCGGGGAGTGCCTTTCAGCTAGCTCCGTGGAGGCTTTGCTTTCGCTTCATTTTGTTTTTTAGGTTTCCGTGAATAAATAGTTTCATTTGCAGATAATATAGCCGCAAAATAAGCCCGCAGAAATAAAAATACGCGCGGACTATTTGCTCATACGGACTACTACGCATTACTCCGCCGATGGCAGAGCGGCAAGCCGCCACGGGACTGGGTGAAAGGCACTCCCCGCGTTGGTCGACTCCGCCCACCGTGCGAGGCAGAATTAAAAAAAAAAAAGGCGGGAGCCGGGCGTTAATTTGATTTAATTGCGGAAATCGGCCACACTGGGCAATAAATCATAGTTTCTAAGAATGCTCGGAACGTGTAGATTGAGTTCCCGCAGCAAAAAGACGAGTTCAGATCTCGGGCGATTCTCATGACCCTGCTAGTGTGACGAAGCAGGGTGGGGTAGATGAAAGGGGATGCATAGTACCGTGTCTTCATGGTCGGGGATAGACTGCTCTCTCGATTGTGGCGCCGCTCCCTGCATTGACACGCGCTAGCAGGATCACGAGAATCGCCTAACGCCATTGGCTGCAAGGGGGTCCTATGACGGGGAAAAGCCGCTGTGTTTTTTAGTTGTATCCGAGTATAACCATCTGCGCGTTGCGTCATGGCCCATCTCATTAAGGTTTGCTTAGAAAACTTCAGCGGGTAGGTGGTAGCCGTGAAGCTCCGATGCATCGTTATCCGCATGTGCGGATGCGAGCTAAAGCTGCAGACTATCGGTTACGGTCCCCTATGTCTTTCGGGTCCTCTCAACAGCATCACTTGATCGTTGCTGGCAGCTGAATAGGGACAAGCGTAATTCGGTAAGTCGGAACATCCAGGTTCATTTTAGGAATTGTGAAGTGCGGGGTTTAACGTCGCGATGCGACGCATTGACTAAATGGGACACCATAGTCCGAAGATGGTGGTGGTGGTAAGCATTTATCTTCTATTAAATTGTTACTGAGAGGTGATTGGAGCCGGGCCCTATTGGTCCTTTCCCCTCACAATACTGGGTGGAGCCCCTATTCCGGGGCCCCATTGGTAAGCAACTCCGCCCGCGTCCGTTGAACCAAGGCCTTTTTGGGTCTTGGGGTCTTGGCAGCCGAGCAGAGCCACCTCCCAGTCCTCTCTTGTAAGGTTATGGGGGGGGGGGGGGGGGGGGGGGGGGATAGATGTAGACGACCTGGGGATCACATCGCACAGCACACGGCCGCCTTTGCGTTCCGCCCCCCATCGAAACGCGACCGCTGCGGCTGGGATTGGTCCCGGATGCCCAGGCTCAGGTTCAATTGAGGTTGTGGACCGTCTTTTGTGCGCTTACATATCATGTGAGTACTCAACCGCAACTACTAAGTTTATTGACTCGTTGAATAAATTATCACACAAACGCCGTGTAGGGTCCACGGGGGCCTCTTCACTAACTTCAACGACAGTGGCTCCACGACCTACTAACTAGCTCTTTAAATTAATTTGCCGCGGGGAGTGTCCGACATCGCGAAACAATCCCTTTAAGAGCACTAATGACGAACATGCGAAAGCTAATCGCTTGCGTGGTCGTTCGATTATAGCCGCTTCCTGGAAGGAAGGGCCAGTATGTTCAAACAAAGAGTTCCTGTACAGGCAGCAGTGACTGTCTGTCCTTCCCTCCCTTACTCCCTCCCTGTTATTATCGAGTGTTTGTTCCTCTACGCTTGCACCGCTCATGAATCAGCCCCCTTTTTTTTTCTTTCTTTCTCGCATGCCTATTAGAAACCCGCTCGTCGGGAACGCCCGTGTCGGACTTTCCCACTTTCCTGTCCGGCTGGACCGACGTGTCGCCGTAGCCTCCGCTTACTGCGGAGTCGCCTATTCACACGGATGCTGACCGAGCGGTGGACACTTTCTCACGGTGCGCGCCCTCGGGCTGTACGCATGCGTGCGCTGGTGTACGCCGCGTATACTACGGGGCGTCATCGCGCGTGGTCGATCGCCGAGTCGATAAGAAGACGGGTTACGCGTACCGCGGTTGCGGAGAATGAACGGAGGAGGAAAGAGAGATGAAAAAAAAAAAGTCCGAATACAGAAAGACAAAAAAGGCTAATCTTTGCTTCGCGTCGTTAATGAGCCTTTTTTGTCTAATCCGTCTGGCGTGAATGATAACTTAAGAGACCCGGAAAAGAGGGACGGAATGACAGACGAGGAAAAAAACAACAACGATTAAACGAAGAATATGCAAAGCATATTCGAAGCTGTTTTCTTTCTTGTTTTATATTAAACGTGAGCAGACAGTTTGTACCGTTATGCGGGATCTTGTAGCGCTGGTGCGTATGAAAAAGCAAAAGTCAACGCGACCGAAGTCGGATACCACTCAAGAACGAAGCGGCTTTTCCCAGTCAGAGGACCTCCTTCCAGCCAATGGCGTCGGCCGATTCTCGTCGCCCTGCTAGCGTTACAATATACAAAGCGGTGTGGCAATGCATGGAGCGGTGTGACAATACAGGGAGTGGTACGACAATCCAGGGAGGGAATCCTCGGCCATAGAGCGAAGGGGCTATCCCCTTTCATCTGCCACTACCCTGCATTGTCACACTAGCAGGGTGGCAAGAATCGGCCGACGCCATTGGCTGGAAGGTGGTTTTTTGGCGCGGGAAAGCCGCTTCGTTGTTGAGTTGTATCCGACTAAATAAGGCTATTAGACACGCAGCATGGTCGCGAAAAGGAAAAGGCAAGAGATGACAAAAATTAAGAACATAGAAATATAAGCACGCAGCAACGTCCGTATGGCAATTTCATTGCACTGATCGTTGGCTTCTCCGAGTGGTCGGAAATCACCGAGGATTGCGGAAACAGGTGCGAATGGGATTACGCTAAATGGTGATTTGCCTTCTTTCTTTTGTGGCTGTGTGTGTGTATAATACACAGGAACTGATATGAAAGCAGACACGGGGCAGGGGGCGACATGCCCCCGTCTAAAATGCGCAGAATTTGTTAAGCGAAGCCGCGTTGTGCCCAATTTTTGGTGCAAAAAAAATAAAAAGGGCAAGGAATGGACGGTGCCGATGAGACCCCGACTGCCCCCTCCAAGAACTGCCCGTAAACTCGCCGCTGATAATAGACCAGCAAAGCAAGCAGAGACTGAGGTCAGCTTGCTCTGCGCGCCTCGCCGTAAGGAGCACTTCCTTCTTCCTGCGCTACACCCAAGGTCTGCGTTCAGTTTGAGCGGCTTTCTGTCTCTCTGATCCCCGCGCATCAAGCGTTCATCGGAATGGCCGTGCGGAAGGCGGCAGATAAAAGAGAATAACCATTCCACAAACAATCATCCTTGCGAGGCCCCGAAGATTTCATGCCTTATACTTTAAAGCACCTCGCGTTTGCCTGCATCCTTAATCATTATTTTTGTTTCGTCGCTCAATTATTTTGTTTTTTCTTAAACCCAGCTCCATTGGTGTGCTCGGCCCCAAAAAAGCGTATGATGGAACACCCCGACGGCCCGCTTGCGCGAAAACCCCTCGACGCTTACGAGAATCAGTGAAGAAAGAAAAAGAGGGGGGGAGGGGGTGGGGTGCTTAAGCACTGTTTCTCGGCCGCAGTCCTCGCCGCGCGATGTGTTATATAGCTGTAGGCGCTCGATCGCAAAAGGAATGATCGTCTCCGACATCCTTCCCCCCATCCCTCTTCTCCAAATCTTGCGCAATTTGCGCCTTTTCCGCCTCTTCACCCAGTTACTTCATTCCCCTCCATTCTTCCGCCGCTGCGACAACGACGGGTCTTCTTGCTCGCTTCCTTCTTGGTTCCTCGCTTCGCCCCAACCTGGAGGAAGAAGCCGGTTAAAGAAAACAAAAAGAAAAAGAAAAGGGGGGGGGAGCATTGAGGTGCGACGTACGCTTTATGTACAGAGAGAGCGCGGCGGGAGGCGCCCAGGAATTAGGGGGGGGGGGGGGGGTGGAGTGGGGGAGGCGGCGATGAGAAGATAAAAGAGAATAAAATGCTCGACACGCGACCGCGAGAGGGGGAAGGAGGGGTGGTAGGAGGAAGGGGGATGAGAAGCGGGAGGGTTCAGAATAGAGAGCAAACGAGCGTTTCGTTCGCAGCTGTGGCTGCGGCGGCGGCGCCAAATGTCGGCCAAGAGAGTGCGACGTACCCGCGCGGAATTTCTTGACATCTCGCGCGCTCGCTCGCTGGCTGCGCCAGCGGACGTAGCGCCGGCCTGTGTGTGCGCGTTCGTGTGTCGCCCCGCAGTGATGATGACGGCCTTATTCTTTCGCCGCCGCGACCTCGAGTGTGTATGTGTGTGCGTGCCGTCGCCCCGAGGTATTCTCGAAGGGGGGCTTATTTTTGTATTCGTGCGTGCTTCCTTTTTATTTACTTATTTTATTTCTTGCAGCTTCGTTGTTCGTTTTATATGTTGCTTGGAATCCCCCCCCCCCCCCCCCCCCCGTTTCCTGCTCACAGCACCGGTGGGAGGCGGAGCTAGGCTCAGCCGTCTCGCCGTGGTAGAACAATACTCTGTCTCACAAGTAGTTGGCCGTGCTAGGAATGCTATAACGGCCGCTAAAACCAGTCGGGAGTTTGATTGTGCATGTGCAGTGCACCCCAATGGCGATGTGTTCGTCCTGTAGATGTACGAAGCAGCCTGATCCAGTAAGCTTATTAATCATCCTCATCCTCCTTATCAGACCAACTAAGTTTACTGCGGGTCGAAAGCCTCCTCTCTCACTGAAGTCCAATCAGACCTGTTCCGCGCCAGCATTGGCCACCCTATCCCTCGCCCTATCATATCTGCCTATTTGACTCCCTGCCGCCCCATGCTTCGTGTGCCTTCCCTTACCCTGCACTCTAAACACCAATGCGCCTATATGGGAGTAAAAGGGAGTAAGTTGTCCTCTATCGGCCTCCCTTGCATAAGAGGGAGTGCGCTAGGGGACAACTTACTCCCTTTTTACTCCTGTCTGTTAGAGTGATAAGGGACCATTCGTTATCTCTCCTCCCCGTTGCATGCGTTGCCCATGTCCACTTCCGCTTCTTGATTTCGACTAGGGTATCAATAACTCGTGCTTGTTCCCTGGTCAGCCTTGCAGCCGATATTTGAATGCTACCGACCATAATTTGCCTTTCCCTATAGCTCGCTGCGTTATCTCACATTTAATTTCAGGTTTCGTTAGCCTCCGACGCCTTGCCGTGCCTCATGCACGTTAGTGCCATCGGAACAGGATCTGGAGGCCCTGGTGCAGTACTCTGCCAACCACCTCTCATATGAATGCACCCTTTAAGCTTGTTAATAAGAAGCAGTTATCCATTCTGCGTTTGCCCGAAGAAGTGAGCGCTAAAGAGCGGGGAATACGAAGTTCCTAGTCGGTGTAATTGTTTTTCCCCGCGCGCATTCTCCAAAGTCCGGGGATGGCTCGCGCATCTTACGCTCGAGGCGCCAATACATTCTGCGAACGGTGTAGAGCAGGGCTGGTGACGTAAGCACTCGGTGTGGGGGCTGAAGTATGTGCAGGTGTGTTCAGAGACGCCTTAATTATTACGCTGCGAAAGGGCCATCGAAAAGAAAAAAAAAACGGCTTCCTCCTTTAGCTCGGCTAAGGGCGTTCGAAATGCTTGGCATTTACAGAGGACTGCTGCCATATGAGAAGGAAACTGTAGTGTTAGCTGCTGTGACCACGTATAGAGAGTACATTTATTCCGATGTTGGCTTCGGTGACTCAGTCGTCGTTTTCAGTCTCGCAGTTGTTAGTTTCACTGAGGAACTGTCCCGATCGATGATGGAGTAGGTGAAACGGAAGATAGAACGGACTACGCTACCATATTCGTTCCTATAACAAAGCCCACTTACTATATGTTTATTATGTCTTCTTCTTCCAGGCCTACTTTGATTTATATCTAAGCTGCGTCAGACGCTAACATGAAAGTACTAAGGACCGATCCTGAACCCTAATTTCCTCTTACGCACCTTTTGCCGCCCCAGCCCACGTCAGAGCTTTCTCCTAAGCTGCACGGTTTTCTTGCGAGACAGTCTGTGGCTCACGAAGAGAGTGCGAGGGGGGGGGGGGGGGGGGGGGGATTAGAACGTTTGTGGCCTGATAGCGGCAGGGAGCGGGAGGGGGGGTTGAGGGAAGCACTTAGAAGGTCTATACCGTCCCGGCTTCGCCGAGGCGATGCGATGCCCGCGGGGACACACACGCGTGTACACGAAGCCGACGAAACTCTCCCGAGGGGCTCGCTCGCCAGCTGTATACCTGCTAGAGTCACTCTTTGTCGTATGTGTCACCCTACATTTCGCTCGTATATCTGCGATATACACTTGCGTATACTAGGCGCCGTGAGCTGCGTGAACCGGTGTTGCGCGAATTCCCCCCCCCCCCCCCCCCCCCCCCCCCCCCCTTCTTTTCTTTCCTCTGTTTCTCTCTCGCTGTACGGAGTTGTGATGATCGATTCCGTGGAATGAACCTGCCTTCGTATACTAGCTTCGGAGTAAATTGAAAAGAAACACCTGCCCCGGGGGGCTGTGTGCCTCATTATGCGCAGCGGGTGTAGCTTATACTTGGCAAGATGGGCGTGAGCCAGTGTGGAGGAACTGTTTCAAGCCGCGGTTGTAGCGAAGGGGAAAACGTGAGTAGAAGAGACTCCTTGAAGTTATCGCTGTAGCCCGCAAACTCCAAGGAAATCTGGCAGAATGGGTTTTATTGGTGCGTTTTATTTTTGCCGCACACATAGCTCTGGTTCGGACGCTTAACTTTCTTTTCTTTTTTCGGTACAAGTTGTTTAGGTATGGCTCAACTCGTAGCCGTTTAATATTATATAAAAAAAAAAAGCGTACAGTCGCGGAGAGAATCATATGGACCCATGTCGGCCGTCAAACTCTTGTGACGCGTTATCCGGCAAAATATATGGGGGTAGTAAGTGTATACACACTTACGGAAATGAATGAATGAAACTTTTATTGGCACAGAGGAAGGCTTGTGGCCACGGTTGGGGGATGGGAAACAATTAGACGAAGGAATAGTTCATGTCGTAGGGCTACAAATTGTTATAGGTATGAGGGGGATTCGAAGAAAATTGGCGACAGCCCCAACACAGGTGAAGCTCACTGCATACAAATCCCTGGTTAGACCGATTTTGGAGTATGCGTCATGCATATGGGACCCCTACACCGAAACAAATATAGATAAGTTGGAAAAGGTACAGAGAATGGCCGTCCGTTTTATTTGCAACCGCTACAGACGAACAGATAGCGTAACACAGATGATTAATCTCTTGGATCTTCAGACCCTCCAATCCAGACGCACAGAATACAGGCTTAAGTTCTTGTACCTCCTGTACAATAATAAGACAAAAATAAACAAGACTCTCTACCTTACCCCTGCACCTCGAGCTAACACACGGTTTAACCACGGGAAAATCTTAAAAGAATACCAGGCTTACATCGATTCATTTAAATATTCCTATTTTCCTACGACTGTGTCCGACTGGAATAAGCTGCCTCAGAATGTTGTTGATTCTCCTGACGAAGTGGAATTCATTGCTGCTTTGAAAAGTTTGAATGTATGACTTTTTTCTTTGACTTCATTTTGTATTTTTGGTATTATTCATGTGTTTCCCACTCCTGCTTGGACTCCAGAAGGAGTCTGCAGTATTCCTAAATAAAAAATAAAAGCCGGGTGAGAAGCCCCGCTTCACACTGCTCGTATATAAGACCACCATAGGCAGCAAGGTATTAATGCTGTGGAGGCCGAAAGAAAGCAGTTGACTAAAGGCATTGGCGCCTGTGGGAATGGCATGTGTTGACTGCCTATAGGAAATAGCTCTTGCACGCAGAAGTATGCGCACAGTCTGTAACACTTGTGCGTAGACGTCAATCCTGCAGGTCAGCTAGCGCTCTGTGTTGTTCCGCCTTCGCTAAATTTGTCACTCACTGTTCGTTATTCTTCGTTTCTTTTTTCTTGTACACTGTTCGCTCTCTCTTTTATAAATTATACTCTTAGCGAGAGTAGCATAATTACGAAATGATATTTTAAAAGCCTTTGGACTCCTGTATGGAACGGAACGTCAGGAATAGGTCCTTAGCGGCCTATGTTTTCTTTTTTTTTTTTTTCTGCCGTCAGCATTGTATACGAGGGGTGTTAGCGTCAGAACACCCGGGTATAGGCCGTCCACTCTATACCGAGCTGCTGGAGTTCCGGAGGCTTTGCAACATAGGTATATGTTAGGGCAAACACGCGTGCGAGCTCACAAACACACGCTGTTGCAAAATCGCTGCGGTGTGGCTGGTATGAATGCATTAAGCCGTCGGCTAACCGGTCTTTGCAGTCATGACAAGAGGACCGTTCAAGTAGCGGACCGTTCACAGTTTCGACAGCTGTGCCTATAGCCGTGGTTACATCACCTGTCCCGAAGTAACTCCACCCGTGCCGCCTACACCGCGGCGCGCAGTGGACTTCATGCAGGCCGTAAACTGCGCGCTGGAACGCTCCAGGGTCTGGACAATATATATATAACTATCATATTTCAATAGTAGCGCCGCTGTTGTTTCGTTATCGGCTCGAGTGATGCCATGCTTTCTCTATTTCACGACGGGCCATTCAGCGCGGCGTACTAGAGTATTCCCACCAAAACACTGTATACTTTGCGACGTTACTTTTCCGCATTAATTGTTTTGCTGACTTTTCCATCGGTGCGCCCTGCCTTTGATAGCAAAGCCGCTTAACGACAATGCTCGCGGTAGCTACCAGCCCTTCGATCAGGGTCTGCAAGCGAGTAGAAGGGCGGAAAAGAAGAGTACAGGAAAGAGAAGAGAACTCTTACAAATTACAGGCCTCAGTTAGCGTTTGAAAACGTAGCGGACCGGTTTTTAAATGCAGCCAGGCCAATACAAGCGAAGCTCGAATTTCGCCGCTCCCGAATTTTACCGAACATGGAGGAAAACGTGTCTCTAGGTTCACCCATTTTGAGGCAAGCTTACACCGCCGCCTTCCTTTTCTTATCTCCGGTTTCGCATCGATGGACAGAAGAGCGGAGGGCGCGTGTGTGCCCCAAAACTTCGTTCCGCCTCCGAGGAAGCGACGGGGTAATTTTCATTACGGCGTGTGTCGTAGTGTTGTTATATTGTGACACACACGCGCTCACACACAGGCAACGGTAAACACAAAACGGACACTGCTCTCCGGGTCGTTAAACCCGCCAAGCGGCGCGCGGTTAATTATTTCGCCTCTTTTGTGCCCTTCCCACTCGTCCTCGAGGAGCGGAGGAGGTGGGGGGGAAGGGGGGGGGGGGGGGGAGAAGAAGAGCACGACGAAACCCGCGCGTGAACAGCGACGCCGGCCCGCCAGGAATGCACGTCGCGATCGTGACCGCGATGGGAACGAGCCCGTGTCGCGACCGGGGCCGTCGCTGCCTCGACCGAACTAACAAATATAAACACGCTCTAGCCACGCGACATTTCAGAGCCCCGACCGCACGCGGTGTTCTTACAACGGCGAAACCCATTCGCCGCGTGGTATACACGCGCGTCGGGCGGGTTTTTAAAATCGGCGAACAAAGGGCCGCCCGCGAGCGTACTACGTACGTACTGCGTGCGTGCGTTCGCGGGAGAGGCGCGAAAGCGAGGAAGACTTCGTGGTTGTCCGTGCCGAGGATTTGAGAGGGGCGAGTCTTTTTTCGGGCGACCGACCGCCGGTCGACGACGCTTTCTGAGTGCGCGCACGCGCCAGTGTTTTCCGAAGGGAACACCCTCTCTTTCACTCCTGCCCTCTTTTGGAGGCTTGTCGAAGCCTCTCGCTGGAGTTAGGCCTAATGAGGCACGTGCTCTTTGTCGTCTGAGTGGTGTTGGCCTCAAAAGAGCGAACGTGCTGAAGTGTACAGCGAGCTCTTGAAAGGTGCCCGGCTCTCTGTCCTTAGCTGCTGGCGGTTTGACGCGCGGTGGCGTCGCGTATTTGGAGACCGCAGTAGCGGGTCTTGTTGTCGAGAATTACAGCGGAGGCTTTTTGCGGCGAGGTTAATCGGCTCTCAGCTTTTGGGGGCTCCGGCTCCCCGCGTCGACCTTCGTTATGTGCCCGTGGAGAGCGTTTTGTATAACTTACTAAAAGTATAACTTACTTACTTCTGGCGCTAGAGTCAACATTTCTTCCATAATCGCCTCCCTTGACTCGCAGCATTGGCCATACACATTTCGCATCGCCACCACCCAACGAAAAGGCGAGTTGTGCAATAAAACGCCAAAGGGGATTATGCACGGGCTCGTACGGGTACGCAAGGAGTAGCTTAATTGAACGCAGCATGCAGGCCATCTGAAGGCCTACGGGGACCGTCCCTCAAAATGATGGCATCATCGAAGTTATCCCGTGTTAATCTGTTGGATTTTCTACTCCAATGGCGTCTGTGTCACCTTGTGGTGCGTATGGCGTGAGCGCAAGTACGCCATAAGAAGTACTATACAAGCAGCAGCAATATGAGAGGGAACTTTCTGACACACGTGAAACAGCGCGAAAGAATAAGCCCGAAGGCGAAACGAGGACAGGACAGAGGTTCAGCGCTCTGTCCTGTCCCTTCTTCGTTTCGCCTTCAGGCTTATTCTTTCGCGCTGTTTCACGTATGTCAGAATGGACCAACTAGCCCAGCAAAAAGTTCTGCATGATAGGGAACATGGGAGCGCGTGGCCTCCGCTTTTCATACCGGCTGTCGGCGGCAGTGCTTCAAGAAGCGCGGATGCCACGCGCTCTCGTGTTCCCTCTCATATTGCTTCTCAAGAATGCCGCTCTGGGCACGTTGTTCGAAGTCTTCGGATTGTTATAGCCTATAGGTGTGCTTCCCACTTCCTTTCTGTTTATGCATGTGTTGGGGTGCCTTTCTGCACGCCAACAGTGCGGCTAGTGAGGGATCAAGACACCTGCACACCGCCTGATGGCCGACGATTCGCAACATTAGCGAACACATTCACGCCGTGTAGCGTGTCTTGAGCGACTACAGTTGAACGTCGTTGTAACGAGGTTAAAAATGTCCGGCGATTACTGCGTTATAGCCGTAGCTTCGTTATAGCCCGTCTTGAGCGAGCTTCCGAGGGGAATTGTCGTTTCTTCGCTGTATCCATTATTTCGTTATAACGAGGTTCGACTTATCGCTAATAGTATGCTGTGCGCAATCGCATTCCTTTTTCATGCGTATGAGTTCTGAAATAAATTTAATATCTCATATTCGTGAGTGACAATACAACGCAGTCATTCGTCATACGTACTAGTCTTTGTCAAAAGTTCACAGCCCAGGGGAGTCGATTTCTAAGCCATGTGGTGGGGCTCCTGTAGTATCCATGGAAGTCCTGACTATCGGAAGGGGCAGCTAGTACCGCAGTTCTTCTTGCTTTCAGGAGATATGGAACGCTAGGAATGCATAACGAGACGCACGTCGTGGTCCAGAAGGACCCCGCCTCCGGCCTGCAAACTTTTTACAATGGGTGCACAGCCACAGACTGTAAAGATCTTTTACTGCCCGCCCAGTTCACTCAAATAACAGTGCGCTGTGGTTCCAAATCGACCATCGATGGCAACTACCGTACCATTTTTAGGATTTATTCGTTTTCTTGTCACTGCTGTATTGTTTGCGGTCAACGACCTCCTTGAATCTTTCTGGTTGTCGTTTTTGTTGCGAAAGCAACACTACGCGAGTCGCCGAGCCATTTCGCGGAGCTGACGATAGGTCATACTGCGCATGCGCGAGGAGCATTGATGTCACACGGCGCACAGCTGGCGCGCCGCCGCCGTCGCTGCGCGGGTGACTCAGAGGTGCCGCCGCCGCGCTCGCCATTTGCGCATGCGCAGTAGCGGCGCATAGCTAGCGTGCCGGGGCCGCCGCCGGTGCAGCTCTCCAGCGCCTCTCCCTCTCTTCTCGTTGCTTTCGCAGTCTATAGGTTTTACCAGAGCTAAACCACTGCCAATATTCTCACCATATTTCTTACATCTGCTTGCTAAAAAGTATGTGACGTTGTGTGACGTTCCTCTGCCATCGCCTGTGTTTGATATCGTCCCCAATATATAATACCCTTTGGACCTTTAATGGTAAAGAAAAAATAATTATGCTTATGATGATCCTTAATTACGTCTCCTGTAACCGTCATATCGGTATACATCCCTAGTTCAGTGCCCCATAACGTTGCTCTTTAGGTAACGTAAGCGAACGAATTCGTAGCCGTTTGCTCTCCTCTTTGGTCGTCCACTCTGAGTGCCGTCCAAAATAATCAGCAACACTAATTACGTGGTAGAGAACTTAATGAGAGCAACGATATCGTTCTCCCCTTCCCCGGGGTTGGTATCGATTTCCATAGTATCCGATGTGCCTCATACGCTATCCGGATTGCCTTCAAAAGGCTACGAAGGCTTCTTTCTTTGCTGCGCGGCGCTCGGTGTTGGTACAAACTCATCGCACCGTTTACAAACGAAGGAGCGAGGACTTTCAGCAAAGGATAGAAAAAACAAAAGGTAAACCGCACACCGCAACGGTTTCAGTTTCAGTCTTTTCATGCATCGCTAAGTTACAATCGCTTGATTGCTACTCAGGTCACGTCTTATGACACATCGATGCCTGTGCGTGTCTAGTGTGTGTATACGGAAGGAAAAAAAAAGGTGTGTATTCAGTGCGCGTCTTCTGGTTGCTCGGTGCGTCGAGATAAAGGCGGTTCCGGTGCCCTTTCGGCTCTGCGGAGATAGAGCGCCCTTTTCTTCTTTTCTTCCTGCCCCTCAAAGCGTGTTGCCTTTTATTTTCCTTTTTACTTCTATCTTACTTCGCATCTTAATTCTGTTCGTGCACTCCGTCTCGCAAAGTAGCGTGCAGCGCATTGCGAAGGCTGTATACAGCTGGTGCCGGCTAATGAGGGACGGCCGAATTCACGAAGCTGTTGCTCGCGGGCAGAAACAGCGTGATTGGTGGTGACACGATTAGCAAGACTATCGTGATTGGCGATCGCGCGAGCACCGACCAATCGCAAACCGCCGTTGTACTTGCGAAGAGCATGTAGCGGTCTTCCATTGGTTGACGCCAGTTGTAGATTCCGCAACGCAGAGCAATTCTGAACTCGTGATTTGCCGGCGCGATTGGGCGGTTATCGTGAATGGTCATTGCTTGGCCGTCGAGAAATCACAAACCAGCTTTATATTTGCGAAAAGAAAACATGGTGGTGCTCGAATGGCTGGCACCATCTCCATATTTCATAGAGCTGCATAATTGCAACGCACGATTGGCCAGTGTGATTGGCAGGCTGCCGTTATTGGTTACCGCCTGTGGGCATCGGTCGACAGTGAACTTGCGGAGAGCATGGCAGTCCTCTGTTGGCTGAAACCATCTCTATATTCTGCAGCATTGAGCTGCTTCAATCCGCGATTGGCCGGCTCGACTAGCGGGCTACCGTGATTGGTTGGCGCGGCGACATCAACGGACAGTAAACCGTTCGTGCACATGTGCGAATTGAGCACAGCAGTTTTCGAATGGCTTACATCAGCTCTATGTTTTGCAGCTTTGAGCCGTTCCATTTCGCGATTGTACGGTGTGATTGGCAAGCTACCGTGATTGGTTGACGCCTGAACACCGACGGATTGGATCGTTTTTATACTTGCGAAGGGCATAGAAGTCACTGATTGGTGTATACGGCTTCTATAGATACTCGGCGTCACTGCACTCTTTTAAAAGGGCAGGGTTCAGGGCGCTTGTAAGTTTACCGCTGCATCATATTGCCGCCTTGCCCGTTCCACGGAGAGAGCGCTTTCCCGACTCTGTTATTGCGTATGCGCGAGGTGCGCGTGACGTGAATTAAATCTGAGCCTGCTGCGGATTCGTCGGGTGCCCGCAATCTGGATGCTTTTGGATGAGCGCGGTTCTGTCTCCCGCGTCCGCCGTGTTTTTTTTTTTTCTTAGTTCATGTAGGTGGCGTGTCGCACGCTTGCGGTAAAGAAAGTGAACGGTAAACAAGACGCTTACGCGTTTGCTTGCGTAATTACGCAGACTGAGTTGAACATTTGGAAGTGGATATATCTCGGAACGCGCTCGAGCCCGCTAGACGAGAATAATTTTTTAAAAAGTTTTCTGAACAAGCGCACGACGAATCTTTAATTTCATTATATTTATTTCTGAGACTGACGGCAGTGGTTATGATCTCAGTTTGTGTCCGTCGGTTGTACAGCCGACGTGGAACAAATCAGTTTCGTTTACATGTGCTCACTGGCATGGTGGGGGCCTTTGTGTTTATTTGTTCGTCAGTCTCGCCGTGCTATTTGTCCAAGTTGCTCAGCAGGAAGCGTAGCACTAGTCAATGTTCCATATTCGTTGTCCACCTTCGAGCGGCGCTTCGTGGATTATGACAACTGTCGTGCTGTTCCCAGAGGCGGTGCTTGAGAAAGATTCCGGCCTGCTGGTGTCGTTTGCCGCGTCTGGTGGTTTGGTTTGGTTTTTCGGGGTTTAACGTCCCAAAGCGACTCAGGCTATGAGGGACGCCGTAGTGGAGGGCTCCGGAAATTTCGACAACCTGGGGTTCTTTAACGTGCACTGACATCGCACAGTAGACGGGCCTCTATCATTTCGCCTTCATCGAAATTCAGCCGCCGCGGCCGGGATCGCAACCGCGTCTTTCTGGCCAGCAGCCGAGTGCCGTAACCACTGAGCCGCCGCGGCGGGGTACAATGGTGCTATGATCATACAGTCGAACCTCGTTATAAGGAAGCAGTTTATAATGAAATAACGGATAGAACGAAAGAATGACGATTCCCCCTGGAAGATCGGTCAATACGGGCTATAACGAAACTACGGCTATAACGAAGTAACCGCCGAGCCCTTTCAAACTTCGTTATAACGAGGTTCAAAGCTTGCCGCGCACCTTGTGCCTGCTTGAGGTACAAGGTTCGACCCCCTATGCACTCTGCCGCTTCCTGTTAGAGGCGCGTACGCGAGCTCTGCTGTAATGCGCGTGCAGCGGCCCTCTTTCGCTATGCTCCGCGGTGGCGCGTGAACGCGAGCGCAAACAGACGCTTCCTCTGCCGGCGTCGAACGTCACGCACCGCATGCTCCCTTGCTCCCTTCTCCTCGTGTGTGCGCGCCTGTGCGTTTTTCCACTCCCCCTTTCATCCCCTTCCCCCTGCCTCGCCCCCCGGGGCATCTGCATGCGTGTGTGTGTGCCGCGCAAAACGGCGACCGGACGCCCTGCTGTGGCCAAGGCAGCGTGTGTGTGTTTGCGGCGGGATGCCGATCACGTTGAACGCGACGCCGCAGGCTGCTGATGCTGTTGCTGCTGTTGATGTTGTACCTGTGCGCGCGTTTGCGGCCGCTGGGGACAGCCCGCGAGGACGTCGAGGGAGCGTGGAAGGGATGAGACCGTTTTTTGCGCTCGACGAAGAACAAATGGTGCTTTTCCTTTTGGCGCGTACGCAAGCAAGTGGTGCGGCATTTGCTGTACCACGAAAACATCGTTGCTGTAAACCGTGGCGCTAAGGGAGCTTGTTGTCGGGCCCGTTGGTTCGTACTCGGAAAAGAACACCCGAGCATTACGAAGACCACCGCGACTCTGTGTGCTTCTCTTACTTGTGGTCGCCTTCATGACGCTTCTCTGTCATGGCGGCGCTGTCTCTTGCGCTGTCTCTTGGCGGCGCTGGTATATGACTCTCTGGGTTACTTGTTCTTTTTTTTTCGGGAGGTGCCTAGGTTTCTGACTAGTTTTAGTGTCTCCACTTCACGCATGAAATCTCTCGGCAGAGAGAAAGCTGTCACTTGGAGACATTTACAAACAGGCTCTTTACCAAACCTACATATACTAAACAAAATGCACCTTTCGATAGAGAGAAATGCTATAGAGAGAAAATGCACTCTCGATAGAGAGTGCAGCGCCTGTCTCGTCGTCTTCTTTTCCTGTGTCCCTGCTCCTGCGCTGTTTTTTTTCTCAAGATGTACCAACTCGCTCAGCTCGGCGTTTTACTGAAGCACCTTTCGATATACGCGGACAAATGTCTGTGGTGCGACGAAAAACCCACTCTATATCACATCACGTGGGCCTGCAAAAACATAGACGCGGCCCCCAAAATACAAAACCCGAGTGCGGAGCAGTGGTAGACTCTGCTGTTCAGCGACCGCTGCGAAGACCAACAAGGTCTGGTACAGCGAGCTCAACGGGCGGCAGTGGCCAGCGGAGCCCTGGACTGAGGGCAACCGACCACTGATTAGAGGCGGACGACTTCGACAGAGAAGGCTCCTGGGGGTAGAACCAAGACGTCTCTGAAGATGCCCCCAAACCGCACGAAAAAGCATTAGTGGAAATAAAGTCCTTCCTTCCTTCCTTCCTTCCTTCCTTCCTTCCTTCCTTCCTTCCTTCCTTCCTTCCTTCCTTCCTTCCTTCCTTCCTTCCTTCCTTCCTTCCTTCCTTCCTTCCTTCCTTCCTTCCTTCCTTCCTTCCTTCCTTCCTTCCTTCCTTCCTTCCTTCCTTCCTTCCTTCCTTCCTTCCTTCCTTCCTTCCTTCCTTCCTTCCTTCCTTCCTTCCTTCCTTCCTTCCTTCCTTCCTTCCTTCCTTCCTTCCTTCCTTCCTTCCTTCCTTCCTTCCTTCCTTCCTTCCTTCCTTCCTTCCTTCCTTCCTTCCTTCCTTCCTTCCTTCCTTCCTTCCTTCCTTCCTTCCTTCCTTCCTTCCTTCCTTCCTTCCTTCCTTCCTTCCTTCCTTCCTTCCTTCCTTCCTTCCTTCCTTCCTTCCTTCCTTCCTTCCTTCCTTCCTTCCTTCCTTCCTTCCTTCCTTCCTTCCTTCCTTCCTTCCTTCCTTCCTTCCTTCCTTCCTTCCTTCCTTCCTTCCTTCCTTCCTTCCTTCCTTCCTTCCTTCCTTCCTTCCTTCCTTCGGGATGTGCCGTGTCATCCGTCACTTGGAAGGAGGTGCTGGGGCGATGAGGGCAACTTCAGTCGGAAATGTGGTTCTTTCACCGAGACTGGTCCATGACGTTGCTGATCCGGGGCTGCGCTCGCGAGTGGTTATAGTGTAAACGTCGCAGTCCTCGTGCAGTGAGCGGTAATCGTACGCTAACGGGACTTTGCGGACAAATTGACGTTGTCCTGTATGCATTAATTTCCGCATTCTAATGACAAATACTCTATATAGTTCCACTGAAAAGGGAACTTTTATATGCCGAAATGGCTTAGAAATAAAAGACAGATATCGCCACACTCTGAACACGAATACACCTATATGGGAATGAAAAGGGAATAAGCTGCGCATTTCTTTTCATAATAGCGAGTGCGCTAGAGGGCAGATTACTTCAAAACACATTCACAATCATTCACTTCAAAACGATGACCTCGGAGTCGTTTTCGCTGCCACGATTGTGAGCTGAGTGGCGGGAAGATGTTTAAGTGAAGTTTTCTGTCCAGTAGATGAGTCTTTTGATATCGGACAAAGGCTTGCTTGCAAGGCTTGCTTGTGGCTTGTAGCTAATGCAAGCAACGAATAGTTTTTCAGAATGCTAACACCACAGTGTTTTTCTTACTTTACTTATTTTTTTTCCGCTAGACATTTGTTTATAGTTTTATTCATTTTTTGTATTAACGCTTATGCTGCTGCCACTGTATATTGGGGCATGGTACTTCTCAAGCCAGCCATTCTGCTGGCTTTTCCACCATGCTCCAAGCATCTTCTACTGGCGCTGAATAAAGGATTGATTGATTGATTGATTGATTGACATAGCCAAAGAGAGAGTTACAGAATTGGTTTTTACTAAGAATAAAAGTTGTCAGCGTCCCTTTACACTATTTGCAGAGTTAATGCTTGATAAAGGACGAGAAATGTCAAGAGTAATGTAAGGAGTTAATCTGTCGGTCGCGGTGAACGCAGACCCGTGTGCTGTCTACTTTGGCTACGTTTCTCGTTACTGAGCACTGGTGTTTGTTTGGTTTTCATACGACTTCGCTTTTGGCCATACCTGCTATCGGTTATGTTTGAATGTGGGGATGCGGTGTTTCCGTTATACCTCTCAAATAGATACTGGAGGGTTGTTCTTTTGAAGTCAGAGTTTCACGGAGCGCAACACAGTCTACGCCGGGCGTCAAAAGTGTCAGAGCCACGGAAAATTCGTTCAACTTTCTCGCCACTTGGACGCGCAGGGGTCTTGCTGCCCTATTGCTTAAGATGACATGCGTTATTTGTGGGGCTAACAACCGAACAGGTAGCAGTACGTGCTGGAAAATTTAAATGCGATTTTGTCCTCTTTATACAAAATATTCATGAAAAAGCGCTGAGGTGACGTTGAATTAGGTGAAGCGTAGAAGAAGCGTGAAGCGTAGAAGCGTAGAAGCGTAGTGAAGCGTAGATTGGCTTCACGCGTGAAGCGCGTGAAGAGTGAAGCGTAGCATGGGTATGGGTTCGCTTGGCTGGGTGCTAATGAGTAATTACTGCCTTATTACGTGTGAAACGGTAACGCTAAAACCGTTTTCTTGGCTCTGTAAGTTCTTCTTGGCTTGTACGCACTGCCACATTCAGTCCGTCAGAATGTGAAGGAGCAAAGCTAAGAGCATATATGCTGATTCGGCAAAGTGCGGCTTTACGGACCGATTTTCTCAATCGGATCCGGGATGTACCGTCTGTGCTTCGGCGCCGATTCCGCTGTACTCTCCACTGCTACTCTTTGAAAGGACGTGAAGAAATTTTTACGAAGAAGCAAAATAAACGGAACAGTGAGAGCTGCCTCCAAGAAGCCGCTCTCAACATTCGGGTTCCGTGGCGTGCAATTTACTCCGAAGGCCGCGAACTGCATAAACGCGAAACCATACGCGCAGGAAAATGAAAAAAAAAGAAGAAGGAAAAAAAGCGTAGCTAGGGTCAGCAGCGGCTGAGAAAACTCTGGCAATCGGCGACAGCCTAATGAGCGGTTCCCGTACGGCGAGCGCACAATCCGTTCGTCCCGCTGAAAAGACGCAGGCGAGGCTCTTCTTCGGAAGGCGCCGACGCGTCATCGCCTTGCGATGCGCCCCCTTTCCCCGCCCTCGAAGAGGAAACGCGATTGAAAGAAGAGAGGAAAGAACAAAAAGAACAAGTGAAAGTGGCCGCTGGCGGTTCCAACGGGGAAAAAGAGGGTGCCGGAGTGCGAGCGCGTTTGTTGCGTTCATCTTTTTATTTCCTTTTTTTACGGCTCACCGCCTCTTTCCGCGTCCAAGGCCGGAGGGAGTGGGGGGGAGTCTGCATTCCAGCCTCTCGTGTCGCGCTGCCGGGCATGCCGTTGTCGGAGGAAGCTCGGCCCGTTCATAAACCGCTGCGTGCGTGCGTACTGCGAAGAGCGTCCCGAAGTTTTCGCTGAGCTGTCCTGGCGCCTAGCGGGGCAGCTCATTCGTGGGGCGTGGCGGCCTGTGTCTTTACTGTGTACGCGTGCGCGAAATCTCGAATGCGCGCGTACGTGTCGGCGCGCTTACACTGAGCACGAGCACGAATGAATGGGATTTCTAAACATTCGGTCAGCGTTATAAACCCAGACGATCGTCCTCTATGTTCCGTTATAATTCACGCATGTGCATTTTTGTAGAACTGAAGTCTCTTAAATCGCTCGCATTTTTGTTATTGCTTTTTAAGTGAGTGAATGAGTCTTGGGCGTTGCATTCGCGGAGCGGTGACCTGTCTGAGTAGCGTGAGTGAGGGAGAAAAGGAAGGAAGCAGGGATGGAGCCAGGGAGTGTCCGTCTGTTCCTCCTTCATCGTGTTTTATTGCGAAAACACTGCTTCACGAGGTCTGACCGGCTCACCGAGTTTGTGTGAAGCTTGACCTTGAATGTGACCTTGGCCAAACTATAATAAACAAAACAAATATTGGCCCTGCTGGGATTCGAACCCGCGGCGGCGCAAACAGATCAGCTTCGGTGGCCACTGCAAGAGAGCTATTGCCGCAGCCGATCACGCATCGTGGTAAACTGCGCTCTCTCGCGCTGTGCATCGCACGTCGTCGTCTTCACCAACTAACGTTACTGCCAACTAATATCGTAACCCCGCCGCGGTGGCTCAGTGGTTACGGCGCTCGGCTGCTGGCCCGAAAGACGCGGGTTCCATCCCGGCCGCGGGAAGTTCTAGAGGCCCGTGTGCTGTGCGATGTCAGTGCATGTTAAAGAACCCCAGGCGGTCGAAATTTCCGGAGCCCTCCACTACGGCGTCTCTCATAGACTGAGTTAGTTGCTTTGGGACGTTAAACCCCAATAAACCAATAAACGATACCAATATCGTCGCCAGACGTGCCGACGACACAGCAAAGCAAAGCCATGAGGCAAGCAGGCTAAACACATGCTGTCGCACGTCTACTCAGTTCAACTGCGTTAAAACCAACTTTTTTGAGGGACTATTTCTAACGCGTAATGTGAGTAATAGTGAATGAACGGTACGAGTGAGGGATTATTAGCCTGTGAGAAAGTCGGTTTGTGTCTTCGTCCTACCTTTATCGCAGTTTTTATCTGTTATGAGAGTGAAAATGACTGAGCGGATGCGAGCAGGAGGCTTGCCTGAATGGATGAACAGGTAGAGGGTGTGAGCTGGAGATGGAGTGGGCGGTTGTTCCAACGGAGGGGGCATTTGTGATGGAAATGAGCAGCGGCAGGAAGAGGTGATAAGATGCTCAAGGTGACCGACTCGTGCTCATTCATTACACCCGCGCGCTTGAATTAAACAAGCGAGAGCGCTCGCGGCGAATACAATCCGTGCATGCATGAGTGCGCGATATGCGCGAACAAACATACGCGAGCCGCCTGTGTAGGTAAATTGCAGCGGGTTATCTACTGCGTGATAGGTAAGAAGGCCTGCGCGCCAGCCAGGAAATGAGTTCGCTTGAAGTTGATCTGAAATTAAAGCAAAAAAAAAAAATGGAAGGACCTTACCCGCCTTAAAGGTATGACGGGATAGCGTAGTGGGTTAATTCCCATATATGCTGTAGGTCATTCTTTACATTCATAGATCCCTGGGAGTCCTCATACCACTCCTGGCACAGTTGTGCAGCGGTTAGGCGATGCACCATTTCCCGGCGATGGCAGGTGCTCCCAGCGGTGGGTCTTGTGCGGCGCAGGTTGATCTTCCCGAGCTACCGGTCATTAATTTAACTGCCACCTACCATGTCACACGTGTTTTGTCACGTGTTTTGTGTTTATCCTGTGCTATTTCTTTTTCTAACGCGACGCTATAAATAAGCCCGGACATTCATGAAGGCTGCGGCGAAGCGTCGAAAAAGCTTGGTGGTGGTTGTTGCGTTGCAACCGCTGTTCGCTGTCCTCAGTCACGTGGCACCTCGATCACGTGTCCAGAGGTGTGACACTATATCATTATCCAGGCAGTATGTGACTGTGGCGTCGCTCTTTTCTCACTGGTCGGAATGTTAGCGCGTTTTCCCACCGGGAAAGGGGCATCGTACAGTTTTTTTTTATTTTGAAAGACGCCTCACGATCATCATCATCAGCGTGACTACTCTCGCTGCAGGGCAAAAGCCTCTCCCATGTCTCTCCAATTAACCCTGTCCTAAAGAGACCTAAACACCGCAAAAAATAAAAAGAAATAACAGAAATGCACATGTCTGCGTGATAGAGCTATCACCGTAAAATAATTGGGAGGCGTCAAGTGAGGCCTCGTCTACCCAGTTGCTTGCGCGTGGCTGGTTTTGCATAGTTTCGCTTTTGGTCTCACGGTGGAATTCCTGGCTCCACGGCTTCATCGCTTGCGCAGGCCTCTATATGCGGCGTGCCAGTTGCGGAAAGCGATAAAAATACATAGGAAAGGAAAAAAAAAAGTAGGATCTTTTTTTGTGCGAGTTGTCCTTGAACGTGTCCGCCGTGCTGCAGACCTCGACATATCTCGCTGCGACACTGACAGGTCAGGACAGGTGCCGGCTGGCCGCAGCCTGAACTGCCAACGACTGCAACGGAAAACTTGTTTTTATAACTGAGTATAGGACGAGGACTGCAGCCAAGCGCGCTGGCGATTTTGCGTGTGTTAGCGTCCTGGTCAAACCGCGAAAGCAAAAGCAACCGGCTGGTTTCATTATACTGCGGCAGCAGCGGTACTCGCAGTCATGCGTTATAATTAGGCGGATAGCTTAGTGGAAATTACCTTGAGGTAAACCGTCGATCGTACTCACCACTTTCTTTCTGCCAGGTGCATGGTCAGGTCCGCAACGCCTTAATCCTGCCCCACGCAAAACTCTCATGCATTCTGCTTCTGCATTCTGACGAATGCCGTTCCACGGTAGCTAACGTCACCAGAAATTGAAAAACATTACAGGATTTAATTCACGATGTTTAGGCTGGAGGACCACCCTTTTGCGAGCCTTTTTCCTCCAGCCGAAACGTCGTGAATTAAATCCTGTTATGTTTTTTATGCGAAGCATACTACTTTAGCTACTACTTCAGCCCTTCACCGTGGTTATGCGCCTCCAAATCACGTGATACATGACATCACACCACGTGACACGATGACGTCACGACAATAGAGAAACGGGGGCCCACCTCGCGCCGTCGCTGTGGTTGTGCGCCTCCAAATCACGTGACACATGACGTCACACCACGTGACACGATGACGTCACGGCAGTGGAGAAACGGGGGTCCACCTCGCGCCGTCGCTGTGGTTGTGCGCCTCCAAATCACGTGATACATGACGTCACACCACGTGACACGATGACGTCACGACAGTGGAGAAACGGGGGCCCACCGCGCGCCGTCGCTGTGGTTGTGCGCCTCCAAATTACGCGACACGATGATGCTTCGCATTCTCAAGGCTTAACCAAGTTAAGCCTCAGCCGTTTCTTACGTCTGGTGACTTCATCGTATAGTGCTCAATCAGCTGGCCAAATCACCTCTCTCTCTCTCTCACACACACACACACACACACACACACACACACACACACACACACACACACACACACACACACACACACACACACACACGCGCGCGCGCACTAATGTTCATATCATATATATTTGACTATCCCCTTAGTCCTGCTTACTTGACTATTGCATAAATAACTTGCCAATCCCGCCAACCACAAATGTGAAATGTGCGGTATTATGCTGTCACTTTCTGTTACTAATTGCTACCTTATTATTTTTTCGCCTCCCGTTAATGCTCGTGATCTCCTTCGTGACCGCTGCGCGCAGCCTTTAGGATATAGGCATGAAGAAGTTAAGACTTCGGTGGTGCGTTGAGGACTCTGCAAGCAACCATAGGCGATTTTTTTTTATTATTTTCCGGTGAAGAATCTTTTTCCTACGATGCTGTCGATGCTCTTCGCCCTGTGTTTTAAGCAGATAATTTAAGTTTTTATTCGCCTTCGTACGCCGCCATAAATCTCAACAATCTGCTCACGATTGTTGAAATTGTTTCCATCTGTGCTGGAAACACATCGGTTGAAGCAGTGGTGCACTGAACCACAGCTTTACGGAAACATAATGTAGAGTTGTGGGAAGGAATTTTCACGAAATATATGGCTCTGAAATTAAAGGACCACGATAAATTGACGGTTCCAAATGTACAGCGACCTCCGCTAGTGCATGACTTGCCTTAAATGATATAGAAATATACCACTATCATGGTCTCTTCGCCATATAATAGAATGAGGTGCAGCGCCAAGGGTCGTGACCTTTTTCGGTAGGCAAGTCCGGCCGTAACGCAATATAGCGGCTTAACGCAAGGTGTGCGCCCGCCGCATCCGCAATCCCGTTGCAACGAGATTTCGTTATATCGGCCACCTTCCGCAAGGTACGGGTCACGTCTCGTCCGTATTTCGACGTCCGGCCTCCCTAACTGCCGCAAGCACTTTGCGCAAGTGCCTTCAGACACCATGCCCCGCTCCGCGGCGGCGCTTCAGAACCTCACGCTATAAAGCGCGCGAGCGTAGGCTGTGCGGTTGGATTGTGGCTTTTTCTCACCGCTACATCTGCTCCTTGGTCTTTCTTTTTTTTTTTTTTTGGTATCCTTCCCCGCGTATTTCTTGTCCCTTTTCTCTTCACTGGGCGCGCATCGCGTCTTTTGTTCGACCTCTGGGCGCCCCAACAGCTGCGCGGGAGAGCCCGCGGGTACAGCAAGACGACGCCTCCGAGGAGCAAGGAGGGTAATGACGGTGCGTCATCGCCCTCTTGCAAGGGGCGGGGGGGAACGAGCGGGAGACGGAAAAAGCGAAGGTTTTTCTAAGCTTAGAACACCGCGGGACAACCTGCCTGCTGTGTCATCCATCCCTTTACTTTCCCCCGTCGTCCTTCTCGCACTTTTGCCCTGCGCCGCCGTAGCTCTCGGCTCCGTATTGTTCATTTCCACGCGTATTGAGAGAGGCAAGGACCTCACGAAGGCGGTTGGCGGGCGTCAATGGACTCCTTTAAAAAACACCCTTAAAGGGCACGGAGGAAGCCAGAGTAAAGAATGCGCATCGGGCAGGGTCAAGTGACAGCAAGAAACGCGGCTGTTACTGGCAGAGCTTACAGCGTTGTTTGTTTGCGTGTGTTCTCTTTGGCGGAGGTGTGTTAAGCTGCTCTTCTCGAAACACAGGCAGCGTTGTAGAATTCTGGCCTCTCTGCCTCTCTTTCACAAACGCACGCACACTAGCGCGCGTGTAATGTTTTAGTTGTTTGTTTATTCAGGTTCGCCCGTTTACTTTTTTCTGTAAGATAATCTACAGAACGAACACGGCAAGTTAGACGGAGCAAGCAAATGCCAAAATATGAAAACGAGTGCTCCAAGCTGCCCTGTCGCCTATAGCTTTCGAATACGAAAACAACACCGAGATCTTCAGTCGTTTAGTTAACCAACTTGCGCACAAGTGCAGCTGTCACAGGATGAAGTCTTATATACTCGGTAGTGTCTAGAAATTTGCCTAATTTTGTGAAATATGTTTCAGTTACTAATGATTCAATATGTCAAGCAGCGGCAAACCATTTGCTCCGAACTGGACCTGCATGACTGAGGCCTGCAGAAAGGCTTCCTCGAAGGTGTGAAAGCCTGAGCAATAATTCCTTCGCCTGAACGTTCCTTCGAACTAGACGACCCTTGATGTGTTTGCTCAACACCTCACGTTCTGCCTTCAGTTGGAGGATATGTGGTTCGAAGGCTCTTGTACCGAAGTCATTTCGCAAACCAAGGCGGAGCCTCGTTATACCTCTCGTCGGTGATCGAATGTGTTGAGCGTTCAGAACACGCATGTTTTTGTTTACGGTTTCTTTCCATTTAACGTAGTTAAACCGAGCAGACATGCGAAAGCGTGTTTAGCCTGGTTAACTCATTGTTTAGCTTTGCTGGGTCATCGGCACGTCTGGCGACGATATTAGTTCGATAGTAGTATTAGTTCATGAAGACGTCGACATGCAATGCACAGCGCTAGAGTGCTGCAGTTTAAGACGAGGCGTGACCACTCCAACAGAGGACAACAACAACAACGACAACATCATCGAGGCGTGATGGGCTGCCGACATCGTGAATCTCTTGTTTGTACTAAAGACCACTTCAGCAGAATGATTGTTCATTTAAAGGAATTGTATGCCCATACTGAACTTGAACCAGAGTGGCAACTATTGCTAGTGCTTTGCTCGTCATTGCCCTCTTTACAGTGCGTCGTTACTTCGGTGTGTCGTATTATGATGTAGTAGTGATGTGCCCTGTGTCGCGTCTTTTCTCGTGCTTGGCTGTTTAGGTGTGTCGTATTCCGCATTGTTGATTTGCGATTGTTTTCTTCATGGTTCGTACATGTACAGTCTTGGTCAAAAGTCTTGAGGCCAAATGCTTTTCGCTTCAGCTGCATAATAGAGCCATTACGGCACTATTAAAGACCGAATGACGCTGAAATGATAGCAGAAGGCTTCTTCGTGCGGTAGAGATTAGGGGTGTGCGAGTATTCGAAATTTTCGAATATAATTCGAATATTATATTTTTAGTCTTCGTATTCGATTCGAAATCCAGGTATTCGTGTCGTTTCGATTATTCGACCCGACGCGAATATTCGTATCTAGCCGAATATTCTATTGCGAGCACCGGCGTTCATTTCGGTCAGCAAGTCCTATCGACAGAGGCATAACAACATGGCGGCGCCCAGAGCAATGCGTAACCATGGAGGAAAAAAAACTGATGAGGGAGCGTCCGGCGACAACCTTGAAGCCTAGTCTAAACAAGTAAAGATATAGCAAAAAAAAAGAGAGTGTGTCCCCCCGTGATCGCACCACGCGATAGCGTGCGGTAAAGTCTAGCCCCGCTGCGCGCGCGCATGCGCCGATTAGCGCGGCAGACTAACTGTAGATCAACTTCCTTGCTGTAGACGCCCGCGCCGCGGGTCGCGCATACGCGCGCACTAAAACATACCGGAATCAAACATAAAGGACCGGCTGGGAGAGCGAAAAACTGAGGGAGAAAACGACTTCAAAACACTCGGCTTGCGAACGCTGGCAGCGTGACGTCATGCTCCCTCCTTAGTTTTTTTTCCTCCATGTGCGTAACGTTGGGCCATGCAGTAGCTGACTGTGCTGGTGCAGCTTCTTTGTGGCTATACCTGCGAAGCTTGTATAGTCAGAGCTCTGCACGAAATAACTCGCAATACGTGCCAGTTCAGTGCCAATTGAGAGGGAATTTTCTGTGGCTGGAGAAGTCGTTTCAGCTAAAGGGAACTACTTCTGCCTGACCATGTGGAGCAGCCGATATTCCTTCACGACAACCTTTTATGTTCATCCAAGCAACGCGCTTTTGTGCTTATGACACGCTAGCCTTAATCAATGCTGTGTACTAGCCATCTTTGATATTTCCACTCTACTCATAATAATGTCCGAGACTTCGATACTTTTTGTGCAGTCACACACACCTTTTGTGTTAATTTCATCACTGATAGTTGAACTGCGGTGTTCTTGGGTGCTCAAATAAATGTTTTGTGGTGGTCAAATGCGTCTGTCCTCGATTATTCGATATGCGATTCAATATTTGGAACCAAATACTCGTATTCGATTCGTATTCGAAACATTTGATATTCGCACACCCCTAGTAGAGATGCTTCCTGCTTGACCTGTGTTTTGAATGATCCGCTACACGGAGGCTTCTTGGAACATTCATTTCGCTGCAGCTGGACGCTGTGGCCTTAAGAATTTTGACCAAGACTTACATCGAACATTGCTTCACTGTATTAAATACTATGTTAAAAAAAAAGCGGCTGTAGCGCAGTGCTCTCGCGCACACGCCAGCGAAGCTGATCTGTTCGAGCCGCCGTGGGTTCAAGGTCAATTCAAGGTCAGGCTTCAGCGGTGAAACGGCTTTGGTCGAGAAGTAGAGCTTTCGCTCTAGAAAATGAAAGGTCGCACGTTTTTGTACACAGCGATTCGTCTTTCCGACGACACGGCTTGCAAAACGTGTCCTAGGTGCGGGGTAGCTATACCGAGAATATATAATAGGCGTTGTTTTCGTTTCCTCACGGAGGAGGCATTACGTTGTCGCCGCGAACATTCCACTTCTGGTGGGGAACTTCCATTCGCGATCGAACGCCTTCGAAACAGATGTCGTCAGCGACGGGTCCGCGGGCTGCATGCGCGCTGGCGACAGTTCGCGGGAAAAAAAACTATAGGAGCGACAACAACATCATCATTCAATTTCTCCTACTTCTGGGCTTGGTTTTACTTTTTCGAGCGCTTACGCAGAATGACAGAACGAGCAAGGAGAAAGACGGAACACGACGAAACGGAACACGTCGCTGCTTGCGTGTATAGTGTATCAGGCCGGTTAAAGCTAACTTGACGTCGCGTTACTCTGCATGAGCGCATGGACCGCGCACTGCAGCGCTCTGCTCTTTCTTCTTCGGCCTGAAAAAAAAAATGCAAGGGATTAAAGACAGTATGCATGAAGAGCACCAGCGCTTTTGGAATGTGGTCTTCCGACATCTTCGTCTTTCGTGTGTTACGTTACGTGCGGTGGTTCATTCATCTTGCTCACTGCATTCGCTTGAAGGTGTTCAATGAAATTGGGAAATCGATATAGGATGATGAACCTGAACCGATCCCTGCATAGCTTAGTACCGTCTCGGAGAAATAGAAACGCTTGAAAAAATTGTGTTACACACTGTTGTCTCGTATCAGTGCTTCTTCTCTTTGTTATTGCCATAGCAGGTATGCTCTGGGTGGATGTACAAACGATGGCTGAGCGGGCTGATTAGGTTAGGTTAGTTTATAAAGAAAAGGAACTGCAGTAATTGTTTCTTTCTAGGTGGACACCTGAATCACGCACTGAAGGAAGGAATGAAAAGAGGGATATAGCGGGAGATCGATTAAGATCGTGACCAGTAAGCTGATAGTGCATATTGCATCCAATGTGAAGTATTAATACTATTATGCTACGCCGCTACTATATCATAGTTTCGAGAGCAAACAGTTCTTGCTGTGTACTGTTTGTCGAACTCGAAAGAAATTTTTTTTTTGGTAAAGGAAATGGCGCAGTGTCTGTCTCATATATATCGATGGACACATGAACCGCTCCGTAATAGAAGAGATAGAAGAGAGACTGAGAGAAGAAGGAGAGAAAGAGGTGCCGCAGTGGAGGGCTCCGGAGTAATTTCGACTACCTGGGGATCTTTAAAATGCACCGACATCGCACAGAAGTGCAGGCGAGCATTTGCAGCGCGGCGAATTGAACGAACGTGCGATTATTTTTCCATTTAATTAGAATCGTCCTTCTCAGAACCCCATCCAGGACACATACTTGCATGGATGCACTATAATGGAGGCAGGGTGCGAGAAACCAAAGAGAAGTACTAGCTGTAATCAAGCAGTTCATAGGCTTTTTCATGTGCCAAAACAACGCTGTTGTCCATGAGAACGCGTAGTGGAGGGCTGTGCGGTAATTCCATTTACCCTGGGTCAGCACACACACACGAAAGCTTTGTTTAAGGGAAGATTTTGCATTTTCGCTGGCATTTTCTCCATTCTTTTCTTTTTTTTTTTCAATAATCTAAAAGGCTGGACGTGGTCCGAAATCACGAACCAGCCGATGAAGACCACAAGCATGCCAAAATATCGAGGATTTTCGCGGCGTTCTTGAACACCCACTCTTGAGGACTGCCGCACGGCCGCCAGTGACGCCGTGCACTCCTGAAAATAGCCTCGACAGCTGCGGCCGTTATCGGTGCCCATCCGTAGATTTGCTTAGAGCGAGCGGCGTCGCGGAAACGAAACACGCGGCGTTCTTGCTTTCAGCAGGTCAGCGAACCCTCTCCTAAAGTTGGCGTGAACAGCGGAATATCGGCCTCAGTATTTGCACGTGTCCATGCAAAGCTGCCATTGTCAGGGGCACTTGGTTTGCATCCACCGTTGACTATATGTATATACACTGTTGTTACGGGGTGGTGTGGTAGTGCACATTCAACTGTGTGTGTGTGTGTGTGTGTGTGTGTGTGTGTGTGTGTGTGTGTGTGTGTGTGTGTGTGTGTGTGTGCGTGTGCGTGTGCGTGTGCGTGTGTGTGTGTGTGTGTGTGTGTGTGTGTGTGTGTGTGTGTGTGTGTGTGTGTCATGCGCGCAACCCGGTGGGCAGGTTGTGACGGCGTCACAAGGTCACGTGGCTGCTCTCGAGCAATCATGAATTTAATCGCCACCTGCCGTTCTGTGATGACGATAATGGTCACCTGGCCTCTCTCGACCAATCAACGAACTTCGTGACACCGTATACATGGGTTGGGGTTTGATGTGACGACAGACAACTGTAATGAAATCGCATTGAAACCAAAATACAGGTCAGTGGCCGATTTCGCTAGTAAAATGCGTGCGTATACGCACCGATTTTCGGAAGCGTACTCCAGGCGCTGCGCTGCACCGCGCCATTGACTTCAATTGACTTCGGTAAGGATGTTGCGAGTTTGTATCGACTGATGGGAAGACTTTGAAATCCGATTTACTGAACGATGAATGCTTGTTTTGCGACAGGACAAACATCAACATAGCCAGAAGGAGGGGCCAGACACCGCGGGAATTTCGAATGTTCGGTATGCATCCGCTTTGATTTTCCACGGCCGTCACAAACGGTTGATGTGGGCTCAGGAAGCATTTTATCGGCCATATTTTGCAGCAAGGTGGAAGAAGGCCACGGTGATCACCATGCTCGCGCCGAATCTCTCGGAAGTCTCTAGTTTTCTTAAATTTTCAAGTTTAAAATATCCCCGTTCAGTTACGCGGTGCTCGGCACTGGCGACCAACAGAAGGCACTACTCATGTCCACTGGTTCGAATCTTCGCAAGCTCCTGCTCGGCTGCGAGCAGGGCTGGTCACGTGATCACGGACTCACTGAAGCCACGTTGCAGCGGGACACATACAATAGCTCTCGCTGTATAAGAGATCTAGGCGCCGCTGCTGATTAAAATTCCTATACCACTCGGGGTTCTTCAAGCGCGCATATCGCACAGCTCACGGCAGTGTATTTTTTGGCGTTTCGCCTGCATTAAAATGCGGCCGCATACGCTTCGCATAAATCCGCATAAAACGAGAACTGCGTGCGTAGTTCGGCCGCCGCCGTCTCCAGCCTTGCCCCGTGCTTGCCGCGCAAATCTCGAATGCGCGCCGCTCCTCCGTGGCAGCTTTCGTTCGCCGCGGCTGCGAGCATCGGTTTCGTTGCGAAAAGGAACGGCGCCGACCCCGGCGGCCGAAGCGTCTCGGAAGCGCAGCTGCGCCCGTGGCACGAATCCTCCGCCGCCGCTGCTGCTGCAGCGAAGGGCGCTTATTTTCTTTCTTCGCATCTCTCTTCCTTCCTCTCGTTCCGGCACGGCACTATCCTCCCACCTTCTGTTTCTCTCCTTCGCTGCGCATTTATCCGGGTGTCTGAGTTCTCTCTCTACGGCTCTTTTGTTTGTTGTTTTTTTTTGTCCATTTCTCGTACCTCTCGCGGTGGAGTAGAGTACGTTCCTCTCGCCCGTCTGTATTTCACGATCCGCCCAAGGCGGTGTTGTTGAACAAGTGCGGGGCTCGTTGTTTTCGTCTTTGTTTGTTCTCCCTCTCTGTGTCTAGCATAACTGTCTCGTTCGGAGAGTGCATTCGCGATGCCCGAATGCCTTCCGCGCCGCGGAACATCTGCGAAGAGCGCCTTCAGCCGTGAACGCGTTTCTGTAGACGTAGACTATAGATTTCCGCATGGAGACCGCTTCATATTCGTATATGTTCATGTAGAGAGCGTCGTCGCTGCCGGCGCCTTGTCGGAGTGTATGCGTCCTTTCTTCGCGGTTTTGTTCTTCCTCGCTGCGTATGCCGTATATTCGTTGGCGTAAAATGTGTTCCAGCGTCGTCGTTCTTTTTGGATATATGCGAGCGTCCGTGTTGTGCACCGTGCGCGCGTGCGCTGGAGCCTGTCGCGGTTGAACGGCGCTTCTGTGGATACGCATCCTTTGCGAAAGACGCTTATGCGTGCGCAGGGTGGGGAAAAAACAAGTAAACATGTAGGCGCGCACAAATCCAGCAGAGCACGCATTCGGAGACGGTGACGACGAGTTCTCAGTTTTGGTTCTCAGGCGCTGTCTGTCGCTTTTCTAGTCTCGAAACTTCTCCTTGCTAGTGGCGCGAACTTCTTGGTCATGTCGCTGAACGTTACTATTGTTTGCATCCTTTTTCCTCCGTTCACCCCATAGAGTTTCTTACTATTACCTAGAGGAAAAGCTGGCGGCGCTGCACTTCATCCACCATGGACGCTCAAAGCATCATGGGGCGGTGAGCTACTTGTTGCGGAACAGTCGTAGTTTTTCGGGAACACGGAGTGGCACTACTAAGATTTTTCATTCCGAAAACGCTGTTCGTGTGTGCGCAGACGACTTTCGCGCGAATGCAGAGTGTACAAACAAAGTAGTGAAAACGCGACGACATACGACGCCAATAAAAGGTTTCACTTTTCCGAAATGCCATTAAAAAACCTCTTATAGTATCTAAGCAACAACATCTTTTTTGAAAACATATTTACTTTTAAAAGTGCGCCTGTTAAGTACGAAATATTAGTTTTTATAGTGTTCATTACTAGGCCAATAGGAGAGCGAGTCGTCTCTTATTTTGGGCAAACTTTGCACTTAAATGCTTTTCTGCTCGTTTGTTGCAATCATTAGACAAGATTTTCAATGTTAGGACGTTTGTAGCTATCAAACAGCTTTATTTTTCTATTATTTTTTGGCCAAAAGTTGCAGTTCCGCAACAAGTAGCTCACCGCCCCATGATGCTTTGAGCGCCCATAGTGGCTGAAGTGGTCTCGAGGGGTCGCCATGCAAACTCCCATAGACGGACTGCCAGCTTTCCCTCTAGGTAATAGTAAGAAACTCTGTGGTTCACCCCTCCCCCCGCCATTTTCTTTCCGTTTCAGATGCGCGCTCTTTATTTTTTTATTTCTTCTTTACAACGATACTATACTATCGTAATCACGGTAATCACGGCATCTACTCGTATATACGCTGGTTCCTCGCTGCCCCGCTAGGATGCGCTGGTAGTGGGTGAGCCCACGCGACCCCGTGTTCCCGCTAACTGTGATTAAGACAGTAGATTGCTACCGTGAATTGACGTCTTCTCGCAGTCACCTTACCTCCTGGGAGCCGGGGGCAGCTTTCGTTACACCCTAGAGCTCTTTTTCTGTCGCTGTTATACCTCCACGGCCTTTCTCGTCTGGTATAGCCTCCCTCATTGATTCTTTACACGGTCTAAATCCGTTGCATAATCTATATAATCTATCGCTTTGTTCCTCCTTGTCTCGCTCAGCTGTCTTCTCCTTTCCCGCCGCGACATAGTTTAGGGGCCCACCGTTCGGCGCCGCACTTGGGGTACTTACCCGAGGCCGTTTTTTCTTCCTTATATTTCTCACAAAACGACAGCAGCTGCTGGTACTACTATATACCACATCTGCTTATAACTACTGTTACTATTACAACTGTTACTACTTTCTCTACTACTTCTTCATTTGCTGACAACTGGATATGTGGCCCAGACGCACCTTATTCATGAAGCATGAAGCGTAAGTCGGACAGGGAACACGCTCGAGAATGTGACAGCCGCGGTCACGTGGTACAGGTCTTCGTGTGATGGGGCGCACTTACAAGGGTCGCGGGATGTGGGGCTGCGACTAGTTGTTTCGATTACCCGTAAAATGATTGCTAGCATGGTGTTAGGGGAAGCAACACGTTTCATGGCACAAATGCAGAAAAGGGGCATGGATTGCCGGTGCAGATAACGTCGGACCTTTCGACAGGGGCGCCGCGCGGCTCATTCTGGCGCTAAACACCCTCCACGCACATATCTCCGACTCGCATGCCCCGTCAGAAGCTTGCCGCGCGGTGACGCCCCGAAGTTGACATTTCGAAAGGGGCGCGGAGCCGTTCACGCCTCCTTGGCCGCAGAAACAGCTGCGATATGCCGGCATGCCATTCATAGCGAGGTTTTTCCCCAAGCTCTAGTGACAGCAACGCCCTCTGCCACTACTTACTACGCTCCCACACTGAATCACCGGCACCCACGTACGCCGTGCTTTTTTTTTTTTTTCGCATTTCCTTCTCGCTTCGGTTTATATATCAAAAACAGATATGCCGTAATCAACGATATACAGTACGCACCCGGTGCATAGAATTGCACTGAAGCAGAGGGATAGGTTGGGCATGCTGGTACTGGTTCATCTTGATTGAAGGTAAAGGCGCTCGTCGGGTGTTCCTTCATGTTTCTCGCCTTCTTCTGCGCTGTCCTTCAATGAAGATGAGACATAGAATTGCATTCGACACTTCGTGCTGTATTGGACGACATTCAATTTCATCTTTTAAATAGTACAGCCCGCGGGCTGTATACCGTATTATACGCTATGCTCGCCAAACCAAGTCTTTTCCAGCGTGCGAATGCCACCACGCGCCCAACCGCCGTGCGTGTCGGTCGAAAACCACGGAAAGAAACTGCGAACCGAATCATCGCAGATGTCGCCGGCTCAAACTGCGCTCAATTCCCTGCAACATCGCCGAACAGTGGCACGGTGAGACGAAGAAGAAAACGGGGCCAAGGCGCGTTGTTTCGCTTCTTCGCCAAACTGCGCGCAATCTGCCGCCGGCTGACGCGGCAGTGAGGAGCGCAGTAGAGGCC
Organism: Amblyomma mixtum; assembly: GCF_055824585.1. Lineage (NCBI taxonomy): Eukaryota > Metazoa > Arthropoda > Arachnida > Ixodida > Ixodidae > Amblyomma > Amblyomma mixtum. Next base: position 296,272,362 of record NC_143013.1, on the reverse strand, counting down.
GAGCGTCGAGTCGGAGCAGAGCGTGAGGTGTAGTGTGTACCTCTTTTTCTTTGGCGAGGGAGAAGCAGCGGCTTCTTTCCAACGCCGAAGGAGCAGGGTGGAGGGGACGGGGCGGGGGGGGGGGGGGGGATAGTGCTCGGTCAAGCGTGCAAAGGCCACCGCGGCGGGGCGGAGCGCGGAACGGGAGGGGGCACGCGACTTCTGAACCGGTGAAGGAGTGCGCCACCGTTCCGGCTGCGCAACGCCGCGCGTGCTGGATCGCCGACTGCTGATGCAGCAGCAGGAGCAGCGCAAGGTGAAGGAGACTCCACAGTGGGCGCGCGCGGCACGCTCCCGTACGCACGGCCGAGCACGGAGCAGGTGTAGTTGTCCGCGGCAGGGCGCACTTGCACTCGGGGGGGAGGGGGGGGGGGAGGGGAGGGGGGGGGGGGGTCGGTGCTGGAGAAGGGGGAGAGTGGGTGCACGAACCAAGAAACAGGCTGCAGTCGGATACAACTCAAGAACGAAGCGCCTTTTCCCTGACAAAGGGACTCCCCTTCCAGACAATGGCGTCGGCTGATTCTTATGGGTCCGCTACCGTGACAATGGAGGGAGTGGCAGATAAAAGAGAATAGTAGAATAGTCCCCCCCCCCCCTCCCGCATTGTCACGCTAGAGGATCATGAGAATCGGCCGACGCCATTGGCTGGAAGGGGAGTCCTTTGACGGGGAAAAGCCGCTTCGTTCTTGAGTTGTATCGGACTGTAGAGCCCTTGCAAAAAAGAAAAGAAAAGTAGGTCCTTGAAAAAAATTACGGGCGAGTTTTGCCCCTGCAAGATAATCGGTCCCGCGAAAAATTAACACCTGAGAAAGATTTTTACACTGAAAGAACACTTTTGGGGATAAGACTTTTTTTCGGCCTCGTAAACAGACTTTTCACGAGCTGTAAAAAAAAAAACAAACGTTGGCAGTAATTCATTTTCTGTTGGCCTGTAAACGATTACGCTGCCTTATCTTATGGATGCCTTCGCTCCTGTTCGCGATGAAATCCAAGGATTTTTGTTTTCCGGGCGACAGCGCGCCTAGGACATGCGACTGGGGCGCGGATGACACGCGCACCATTTCGCTATACAGTGCGAAAGTCAGTTTGCCGATTGAAGTACATTTAACTGGAGTATAACTAGTGCGCGCTCAGATCTCAATAAACGAGCTGTTCTGCACGGCGGCATTTGGTGCTCGGCAGCAGAATGCCTTGGCCAGGTAACGCACGTCTCCAGGTGCACATCTGAAAGCAGCTTAACTGATCTCTCGACCTATCTAATATTGCTCCGAAACACGAAGTCCGATGCGATTAGCTTGAACACGCGAGGGCCGTCGACCATTATAAGTTCTTGGAAACGAGAGGTCGGTCAGAGACGGGTACGATCCGAAGCACTAAAGGCGTTACACACTGTCCACGGAGTCAGCTGAGAGCAATATATAAAGCGTTCTCGAAAGAGACGTCTAGTTAGGAGCACGCTGTCTCATCATGCCAATCAATCATCCTGGCTGTTCAGAGGCTTTAAAGGCCTGCCATAAAAATGCGGTCATAGGGAGCGACATTAGTCCGAGCTTATGTCGGGAGAAGAGACACTGACGGTGGGATTAACGTCGGAGTGCGCTTCGTCAAAGCGTGCCGTCAGTACAAAAGATGTCCAGAACAGGAGTGTACAACCGAAACCATGTTCCGACCGAGTGGCGCTTGCATTTTTCTTGCCCCCGCCGCCCTTTTCTGCGTAATAATCGCAGGGCACGAAAGCCTTTTTACCTGTGCTGCGTCACGTGGAAGCATCGACATGAGGGCTCTGTTTGGAAAGCGGCCTGTCTCTTTGGCCGGAGTCGCCCACAAAGCAGCGTGCCCTGAATGATGCCATATCATTCGGACGCATCGAAGGTCAGATGTCGAGTACCTTTGTTAAACGTCGAGTAGCGGTCCTCTGCTGGCTCTAAAATGTCAACAAGGACCCTCTTCGAAGACTTACGAGCCGACGCTGCGTGGAAGATGTTGCTTTAAAATAGGCTGCGGTTTTTGTTTTAAAATGCGAACAAACGGTTGCACGATAGAAGGGACAACCGTGTAGCGGCAGAATACGCATGAAATGACGGTCGGTAGGGCCTCGTGAGACCTTTCGCATTTTCGAAGTAGAACAATGCGCTCGTCGACCAAAAGAAGATGTCGTGCCGAATTTCGTGCAATGCAGGTAAAGTTGTTGGCAAGGGACAACGCGGCTATGTTTATATTCGCCTTAGTTCAAAAGTGCGAACTGAAGAGATCTAACCTACTGGGCGCAAATCAAACGCCAACCTAACGAAATTCAAGAGAGCGAGGAAATGTTTTCACAGGCTCGGAAACTTCGAGAGCTCGTGGAGGGCTGTAGAATTTACTGCGGCGGTGAAGCGCCCGTTTGTTCGCTGAACTTTGAATCCCTCCCAACTTCCTCTTCCATTAACTATATAGATCACTGAGCCATCCCATTTTCAGTAAAGGGTTTCAGTCAATCATTCAAAGCCCAGCATATCGAAAAACTGGCTATGCGATACCTAAAGGCGTTCTGAATGCTTCGGTATTTATCAGCGCGTTTGTGAGAGGCACTTCGCGAATTGTTTCAGAGAAGCAGCTCAAAAGAAGTGTTTGAGAAGTATACTTTGCACCACCTCGCTGCCGACCGCGCTTGGCTCAAGGGGGGATTAAATGGCGCATCCGCGCAACAACAGCCCGCGTGCATAAATTCTTTCACCTCTCGGTTGGGCAGGTCCGGTTGCCTCTCGGTTAGACTTCCCGTTTAGACACAATTCCGTTTTCTAAGCATTCTTCCAATGAGGCGCCGTGCATTCACCAGGAACGTGCGAATGGTTAATTCTGCGCAAGCTAAGTTCGAAATAAAACCGAATGGTTTCTACTTCCATACAGTGGTATTTCTAGGGACCATATAGCTATATCAACCAGAAGGCGGCACCTCGCGCGTCAGTAGCCGATGGAAAGCTGCTACCTTCCCGCTCGCGCCATCCTGCGCGCGTAGTAGCGTGCGGTATTACTGCACGCAGCCTGCATGCGCCGCAGCGCACGCGGCGGTGGTGGCGCGTGACAGCGGGCTTGTTACACGCACGAGCCCGAAACGCAATTATGAGCGGCGGACGCCCCCGGAAGGAGACCCCGGCGGTGCAACTCCCTCCCCCTCCTCCTAGCCCCCAACGCACTACTTCACTCCGGTCGGCTGGCGGTGTTCCTCTGGCCGGGTGCCGTGACGGTGAGGGACCTCCGCCGGAGAAAAGGTCCAGGGCGTGGCTCGCCCGTTGTGCGCCGCCGGGGCAGCGGACCGCGGGCGCTCCGTGAGACGGGTTCACCACGCCTGGCTAGCCTGCGGCAGCGAACTTGCGAGTTGCAGGACGGGAGTGACATTATAAATAGGCATCGGGCAGGTGCGAAGCGTGAACGCGACATGTGGCCCGAGGAGAGACATAACATTGCGGATCGTGTTCAACAATCTCGGTGGTGACGGCTCAGGTTGTTGCGACTGTGCTCAACTTTTTTGGTGGCGGGTTCGATTCCCGGCCTCTTCGGCCGCATTTCGCCGTCGAACTTACGTAGTTCTATAGAGCGATGGCGACAAAATGGAGGCGGCGTATGTCTTCCGGGAAGACGTGGTGCGCGGTGTAAAATTTTATCTCGTTTCTCCAAATTCCCAACAGCGAAGATATTGCGGACAGTTCCTGGCGGCGGCGTTGGAGCCTCGTTCTTTATTCTGGAGGGAAGGCGTACTATACGGAAACGCAGTCCAGTCTGCATCAACGAGAGTGGAAAACAAACAAGCCAATAAACGAAAAAAAAGGTATATAAAGTAACAAAGCAAAAAAAGGCGAAAGGTTGGAGGATTAGAGAGCGAAGTCGAGCGCCGAATAAATTTATGCGGTGCCGCGCGTTTGTTCTTACGTTCCCGGCCGACCGAAAAAAACACACGACTCGCCCATTTTCGCTCCACCGTTTCGCTCTCTGTTTCTTTTTTTTTTTTTTTTAGGCGCTGTCGTCGTCTTCCTGCGCCGCTGCCGGAGCCACGGCGGCGGCGCAACGTCCAAGGGCGCGCGCTGTCGCTCGCTGCTAAAATGACAGCCCCGGCGATGTTTAAAGCGAGCGAGCGCGCTTTTTTCCTGACCCCCGCACGCGCCCGTCTCTTGTGTCGGCTCAGAAACATCCGCTTCCAGGAATCTTCTCCAAAGCGAGGGCAGCCCTCGCTGCAGTTTTACCCGGAAGATGCGCCGCTCGTCGCGATGGGGCTTCCACATAGCGGGGACGCATAGTGTACGCACGCCTACAGGCCGCCGCGTAGTGTAATCAGGGCTTGTCGCTGAAGTATGACGCATGTCGCGGACGGCGTTGTACTGCGGGTACCGAAGGGAGCTAGCTAGCTAGCTTTTCTTTCTTTCTTTCTTTCTTTCTTTCTTTCTTTCTTTCTTTCTTTCTTTCTTTCTTTCTTTCTTTCTTTCTTTCTTTCTTTCTTTCTTTCTTTCTTTCTTTCTTTCTTTCTCTCCACGTTGACAGCGCGACGTTATACCCACTTCTGTGAAAGGACGCCCGTGGTCTGGTATTATCCGGGGGTCTTCAGGTCCGCATGCCTCGTGAGTGCATGTTGCAGCAGCTGCTGCCGCTGTTACCCGGCTTTTGTAATAATATCACTCCTCGCGCGAGCGACGACCCCTCAACACCGGTCGTTATGAATGGCCATCTTACCTTTTCTCTCTCTCTCTTTCCATCTCATTCTTCGGAGAATCGCCCCCGTATCTTTTGTTTCTGTTCCGCACCTTGAACCGTGCTTGCCTCTTGGCCGTACTCTTCAAGGAAGTACGCTTAGAGCGGGATGGATAGCGGGCAGTGCGGAAAGAGAGGAGGGGGGGGGGGGGGGGGGTTGTAGCCTGCTTTGGTTTCTCTGCCACGGAGGGAGGCGGCTGAGTTGGGGTTGGAGAGGCCGAGAGGGGAATATGAACGGGAAGAGGTCGGACACGAACGGTCTCTCCGTCAGCGCTTGGAGAACCTTGCGGAAGTTTTGTAAATAGTTTCGCGAAGAAAAAACGGCGCGGCGCGCGCTTCGTTCGCGCTTTATACATTTCTGGGTTAGGCACGTGTGAAGGCGGGGCTTTTCGCAACTATGCGCGGTGCGCCAGGTTCGATGCTGGACTTCCTCTTTTGTTTTCCGTAGTCTTTGTTTCGTTTCTCGGGCGCGTTTTCTCTTAAAAGCGCATTTCTCGCGCGCCATCTGCGCAGCCGTTATTCCCGTTGCGCGGGCGCGCTTTTTGGGAGGTAAATACCCTCTTCCGAGAAACGCGCGGGTTCCTGGAAGATGCATGACGACAAGATATCGCAGGGAGGAAAAGAAGGAATAAGAGCGGCAAAAGAAAGAATGAGAGAAAAGGAAAGAATATGAAAGAACGGGTCTGGCGGCGCGGAGGCCCGGTGGGCGTTCTATTCTCGGATTTACGTATACGTATAGCGCTCGCGCACCGGCAGCCGTGCATCTGGCGGGGTGGACGCACTTGCGATGGAAACAGCGTTGGGTGGCGGAAGGGAGGGAAGGAGGAGGAGAGGGGGGGGATGGGGGTTGGTGCATGGGTGGGGTCCGAAGCCCCGACCGGACGAGAGCCCCTTGGCGGAAAGCTTTCGCGGGATTAGGGCAGGAACCGCGGAGCGCTGAGTTGCGAAACCACCACCCCACCACCCTCATACACCCACGCAAGCGCGGATTGCGCCGTGTTTCGCCGCCAGGGTCCGTCTGAGTGGCGACAGCGGCTCTCTGATCCGCTTGTTGACCGGAGTGTTTCTTTTACGCTGATGACTGTATGGGAGACTTTCATTCTCCGTGGTTCGTTTGTCTTTTTTCTCTTCTTTTCAAGCGAAGCCTTTCTGCGTCGCAGTCAAAACCTAAGCTGCAACCGACTGCACGCAATCAGAAGCCGAGTTTGTGAGGCAACTGACTCTGGAGTTGGTAGACAAGTGGGCTTTATCTTATCGTCGTCTGTCGCATTCCGACCGTTCGCAATTGTTCCTTGCGCCATTTCTTGCAATCGCCGAACAGCTGGTGCAGCTATAGTTTTCATTTCGCGGCGCAATATTCAGCGAAAATGTTACTGGAGTTCACAACGTGCTGGTGGTTACAACACGCAGTTTTAAGTCGGACCTTTGACTGACGCTGAATGGCTTTTGCGTAACTATCCTATGTCACGCTGTTTACGCAGTTGAATCCCTACTGTTTGAACTGAAAAAGGTCCGAAAATATGTTCAAGGGCGGAGTTCGGGAGCCCGATTAATGCACGCGGTTCTGGCGGTAGGAAGGCAGCAGTTCTTATAAAACGGGAGTTCGAATTAAGCGGATTTGAAAGATTCTACCGCATGTACTTTGTCTGTACCACAAAAGCGCTGTTGAGTGCGGAGAGAGAGTGATAAGAGGGAAAACCAATGAAGAAAACACTTGATAGTGCCTGTAAAGCTCGAGGCTACGCACAGGAGGGGTGTAGAAAACAGCCCATTAGTGTGTCAACACCTCGCCGCGATTACCAGCAGAGTTCAGCGGAAAGGGAACAAAGGAAGGAATGCGGCACGGGACGACTGAGACATCTGGCGGTCAAGGGCGCGGCTAACGCAACGGGGGGCTTCCACGAAGGGAGACGGGAAGGGGGCGGTCCCGCAATTCGGCGGCAGGGACGCGCCATATGTAAGCTACCCCGTAGGAGCCGCCGTGCCGCCTGGTAAGAACAACTGATGAACGGCCGGACGAGGCGCCCGCCTGTCGGAGTGATGTCTGTGATGGTCGCGTGCGGCATGGTCGCGGGGGCCGGGAACAAAAGGGCGCACACTTAATGGGGTCCTGGTGGATGCTCCCGCAACGGGAGAAGGGACACCGCGACACTTCGGGGAGCCGAGGGGTCTCGAAGACGTAAACAAGTCGTAAATTTAAGGATGTCACGGACAACCGCGCGACGGAATGCCAGCGGCAGCTGAGAACCCATGGGTTGCCAATACTTGGAAACGATGACCGCACGTGCTTGCAGAAACAGGCGATGCCGTGGGAACGACTCGGCGCACTTGTATTTGTTTTCGCTTGATTTCAGGAGGGGAGAGAGTTTGGACAACACTGCAGAAGTTGAGGGCGGGGCATGTAATCCCGTGTACCAATCGGGTTGTGCTCGCTTCCGGGAATGTGGTTTGATTTTAGTAACTCTTGATGCTCCTTTTTCAGTATATGTTTTAGGGAGAGGGTTACAGACATTCTCAAAGCTAGAGAGAGCGAGCTACAAGTACGGTAGCCAATGGCGTAAAGAGTTAGCCGCGATTGGTTAGTGCTGGTTTTGCCGGGATTGGTCAGTGTTGATTGCGGGCCACGCCTCGCAGTGTTTAAAACCCGGGCACTGTAGCCCGAAAGGTCGTTCTTGGCTAGGGTTTGAGCTAATACCAAATCTCGGCTATGTATGCCGAGCTAGCCAGTTCCATGTTTTGTTTCATCCCACCTTGCTGTAAATATTGTATGTATATAAACTTCAGTTAACCTCTTGTCTTTTGATCAAGTATCGCTGTCTAAATTCTCTCAACACCGTCTCTGACCCGGGGCCCACCTTGTGGGCAATTGCACCAGTCTCCGTAAGAAGAACGAACCAGCCACATTCGGCAACATCATCGGCATTAACAACATAAAGAAAGAATTTTCACTGTGCCCTCTAATGCAGTTGTTCATTGAGGGGGAATTGTGTACAAATTTTGGCACTCCTTAACTCCTCGCCTCCTGTAGTCGCCTACTTAAACTGGCCGTGGCAATGGCGCTCAGGTGCTGAGCCCAAGGTGGCGGGATCGAATCCCGCCGGTGACGGACGTATTTCGGTTGAAGCGAAATGCTAAACACGCTCATGGGCTGTGCGATGTCTGTGCGCGTTCAAGAACCCCGCGTGGCCGAAATGAATCTGGGGCCCTCGCGTATGGCGTCTCTCATAGCCCATGTGCAACTTAGGGACGTTAAAGCCCGCATACCATACCACCTTACCGGCCATGGCGTTGCTACAGAACTGACGTTTTTATCAGCGTGCACCTGAGGAGGAGCCGTTTCAACGCCTGCGCGGATCTCCAGAAGCGTTCCACGCTTTTAATGAAAACAGAAAAAAAAATGGGGGGGGGGGGGGGCGGTAGAACGGTTGCTACTTTTATCCGGCAGCTGTTACCCGAAGCACGTCTTCGGCGCGAAACGCTTGCGCATCCCACGCATCCACTTGCATACTTCCAGTGACAGCTCGCGTGCGCGGCCCCCTGTCATCGCCTCTCCGGAACGCCAGTGCATCGGGAAGCAGGTGCGGAGGCGGCTCGGTGCGCGTTCTCCCGAAATCAACTCGGGAGCCCAGCGGATCGACGGTGTGATTGCCTCTCCTCCGCTCGTTCTCCTCGACGCCGTCCGTGCCGCGGCGTTCGTTTTTCGTTTCTTGGCAGAATCTCGCGTCGCTGCGGCTTCGGTTTTTCCGCCGCCGGGTCGCGACGCGCGTGTGACCTAAACCCACATGCAAGGGGAGCGGGATGAGCGAAGAGCGGGGCACGCCGCGGTGACAGCAGCAGCGCCCTCACCCGCGCGACCCCTGTCGGGGGGCACACGGTGTCGAAGGAGGCGTTGACGGATGATCGCGCTGAACGGCACCGCCGCGAGGTGGTGTCTCGGCGCGCATTCGATATACACGCGCCGCTCAGGGAGGATGCCCTGCTGCGCGGACCCGATAACGGTGTGTGCTATGTATGTGTTTATGTGGGTGACCTAGGTCGCGCTACTACAACCCCCCCCCCCCCCCCTCCCTTTTGCTCCACGTTCTACCCAGGGAGAGGCGCCATAGCCTTGGTCCTATTTTCTTTTGTGCATGTTGACCCCGCACACGTATAGGCACCTCCCCCCCCCACACACACACACACACATACACACGTGCAGTACTTATTCCCTGGGCGCTGCACGCGACGACTTGTATCCAAGTAAAGAATTTCGTGGTTTTTGGTTGTTACCTGTCGCTGCTCGTCGAAGATGGCGACGTGCTGCTGCCCGCTATGTTCGCCATCCCGATGCTCACAGAAAGTACGCAAAATGGTGCATGTGCTCACTAGGGAGGGGGGTCTTTTTGGAGTTAACTACGGTGCTGTAACCGATTAGTCCCTGAAAGAGCAACCATTAATCTCTTCGCGACTAGCTGCCAAGGGGCAGTAACTACGAGCGGGAGCATGCAACAGTGCCCAGCCCGTCCGATGGCGTTACTTCTGGCGCGAGGCTGCGCATAATATCGGGACAAAAACGTTCTTCGTTGAATGTTACCAGTGTCCGCATTGAAATAATAATAAAAAAAGATGTACCCTAGGGACCACAAGCGGCTCATGTTCCCCCGTGTCTCTGCTGTGTTTATAAAGGACGCGAGGGACGCAGAACTGGGTCAGCTTCGTGGAGCGTTTGCGATGTGTGTGTGTGTTAGAGAGAGAGAGTGAGAACGCATTCATAACGCATCAAGGGCATACGCTCCTGTCGCATGGCTCATTAGGTCGGCTGCTTTGCGAAGCACCGATTTCCACCAACTTCGGGGTGATTTTCGCCGTCAGGCAGGAACGCCTAGAAAGCCGCCCCTGAGTGATCGAGAATATTTTGAGCGTGTGGCATAAGCCCAAATGCTAGGCTAGCATAGTTTATGAAGATGAATGGCACGTCGTCTAGGGGTGTGTGTGTGTCTGGTCTCTTTTTTTTTTTCCCCGAACCGGGCGCAGATTTCGTACGGAACGTTTGAATAATGTTTCAGCTTGTAGTTGAGGCCGCACGAAGTTTGAGCCAACATTCTTCAAATCTCTGCACCGTTTTCTCATTATCCTCTGATCCTGAAAGAGCGAGAAAATATGGAATATGCAGGATCGTTGTTGTTTTATTCGCGCAGTTAGTAGTACATATGAAAACAAAAGCTGAAAAAGACGGGTTTTGCGCCGCCGGTAGCTTCTCAACGTGAAGGTGCTGTACTGTCAAAAGTAGTTCAGTAGTGTCACTAACAAAGGTCCTTTTTGAGGGAGCACCGCGGCGGGCGATTCCCAGTTTGGTGTCGTGTTGTGGCACATCGCGCATAACATTGATCATGGCAGGGGTGAAACAGTGCTAAAGCCAGCGGTGTTCTGTACACGAATCGGTAGTCGGAAATGCATGGAAGGTAATCATGGCGTTCAACTATAGGCTCCGAAGTACAGCCTGTATGGAACGGGAGTCGGAATGTCAAAGCTTCCGGTACGGGAGAGCCTAACATGGTTGGCTGACCCAGCTAGTGACATGTAATCACTACAGCTATAACTAGGAGATAATTTTAGCCGCCGCGGTGGCTCAATGGTGCTCAGCTGCTGACCCGAAAGACGCGGGTTAGATACCGGCCGCGGCGGTCGAATTTCGTTGGAGGCGAAATTCTAGAGGCCCGCGTACTTTGCGATGTCAGTGCACGTTGAAGAACCCCAGGTGGTCGAAATTTCCGGAGCCCTTCTCTACGGCGTCCCTCATAGCCTGAGTCGCTTTGGCACGTTAAACCCCATAAACCAAACCAATCAGCCGCGTCCGGTGCAAGACAGGAACAGTGAGAGGCCATTGGAAGCTGATTCAACTCAGAAGTTGCTGATGATGATGGCGACGGCATTGATGGTGATGGTAATGAATAGCCCGGTAGACAGGCGCCGGGCAGTCACGATACGCGTTTCTGTGTGATAATTCTGTTTTATTAAAAAGTCCTGGTACACGCAATGCACATTAACAACCCAGGAGGACCAGGCAAAACGTGTCGTGAGGCACTTGATGAAGGCCTATCTGGAGGCCTTGTCGTGAGCCTATATAGATCGCTCCGGACCACGTGTTCCTCGCTCTAGGCCTTGGCCAGCTTGGATGCGATGTTGGCAGGGGGCTTCCCGCTTCCCCAGCGCGCGGCCAAGGGCAGGAACACGGGCCACGGCTGGAACCTGTCCGACGAGAGGTACGCCTTGATGGGCTCCAGCTGACGGAAGCGTTCCACGTACGCCTTCAGGTTGTCGTGCTTGTCCAGGCAGCCGGGCTTGAAGAGCGAGAACTGGTCCAGCAACTCGTACAGCATGAAGTCCACGTGGGTGATCTGGTCGCCTGCCAGCCAGCGGAGATCGCCCAGTGCCCGCGACAGCTGCTCCACCTGTCCGGGCAGGGCCTCGGCGAAGTTCCACCTGACGGACTCGAAGTAGTCCTCCCAGCAGTAGTATATCAGACTCCACCTGCGGGCGACGTCGTGCGGGCTATATTATTCGGGACTCGCATGAAGAAGTAATGGAGTGATTCGCGTTTGGCTTGCTGACAGAAAGAGGAGATTTAAAAGAAAAGGCGGGAACAGGGGCGTACACACATGGCACCCTCGTTTATACTGGATGAGGAGAAATGGAAGCGACACTAAAAAGGGAGATGGATTGGTGACGTAATGTCCTTTCCAAATGTTCGCACGCCACCAGGGTTGCTTCTCGTCTTTTGCAGTGCGACTCGTGTAGCAACCCCTGTGATGGAAACCTCAGGAATGTGAGGAGGGTATTTCGTTTGCACTCCTTAAGAGGTCTTAAGTGCCAGGGGCTCAACTATATAGACCTCTGTAGCTCGGTCTTTAACGTCAACTCCGGTGGTCCACGCAGGAACTATTGAAGAGGACATTGCGTGATTATGCCATTGCATGTTTGTTGTCCTCGTTACCGCTTAACTGCCGACCTTTATTCACCGCACTGGCATGAGGTTTACTAATGGCCAGCGGGACACTAGGCAAATTTAGGGTATTTATTGCTCGAGTTCGCCTTTAGCTAATTGTGGCCTTGATCTCAGCAATGAATGAGCGCGGTGTTTAAAAGGGAAAGCGAACTTTTCTTCTTTACGAGATTCGTGCGGAGTTTTTAGGCATACCAATAGTTTGCACCAGGTTGGTTTTAAAGCACCCCCACTTTCTTTCCGCCACGTGGATCGTATGGCTCACCTGAGCTCGTTCAGCTGCGACTCGAGCATATCTACGCGAGCCGCCTCGACGGGCTTCGAGTCCGGCACGACAAGTCCGTGCTTGCGCGCCAGGTACCGCATGATGGCCAGGCTCTGGACCATCTTGGTCTCTCCGTCGACAAGGTATGGCAAGTTGGGAAAGGCAAATCCCTGCGCGGCCAGCGCCTTCTTCTCTTGGAGCCACACGGCCTTGCTCTCCTGCGGGGTGGGCTTGTCCAGCCAAGGGTACGTCTTGTACTCGTACGGCACGCCCACGTACTCGAGCATGTACCGGATGGGCTCCACGATGCCACGGATGTCGGCCCAGTAGCCCAGGACGGCTTTCTCGGGCTTGGCGCCCTTCTGGTCCTTGCCAGGGGACATGGCACTTTTCGGTCCTGTGTTCGGCTTGCTGTTGCTCTGCGATAAGAGGGGAATAAGCAGAAGAATAAGAATGGGGTTGAACGCATAGGGCAGGTTCTCTCAGATCATCAATGGCAGGTCACCAGTATCTCTCACGAGAAGCGTTGCGGTGAACGCGTGTTCGATTCCGGCCGCGGCGATCTAATTTCGATGGGAGCCCTTCACTACGGGGTCCCCACAGCCTTGGTCGCTTTGTGACGTTAAACCTCCATAAACCAATCTCAAGAAAAAGTATGCAACTGCTGTATCGGGCCGGTACTAACATATATGGGGCAGAAACGTGGCGGCTAAAGAAGAGGGTTCAGCTTAAGATGAGGACAACGCTGCGAGCTGTGGAAAGAAAAATGATAAGTGCAACGATAAGAGACCGCGAGCGGGCAGAGTGTGTGAAAAAACAAACGCGGGTTAATGACGTCCTAGTCGAAAGCATGAGTAAGAAATGGGCTTGGGCAGGGCATGTAATGCGAAGGCAAGATAACCGATGGTCCTTAACGCTAACGGACTGGATACCAATAGAATGCAAGCGTAGCAGGGGGGGGGGGCACTAACTTTGGTGGGCGGATGAGATTAAGAAGTTCTCGGGGATTATGGTCGCTGCAGCTGGCACAGGACAAGGTTAATTGGAGAGATATGGGAGAGGCCTTTATCCTGTAGTAGACGTAGTCAGACTGATGATGATGATGATGGTACGCGGCCGTCTTGTTCCTCCTTTCTTGCTGGAGCCGTGAATTGAATTGCTTGAAATTTTTTTTTCTCGTAGAACATTCAACATACACTGGCGCTGAAGGACCCCACTGAAAGCCGCACCAACAGCTTGGCACAATCCACTACCTGGCATAGGCTTACAGAGCGAAAGCTAGCGTATACGAAGAGTCGCACGCACTGCACATGCTTGCGGGGTAAGAAAAAATAAATAAACCACCGGAAAATAAAGAAAAGCACGTAGTAGATATATCAGCCCACAGACGCCCGCGACAACCAGCACTTATCGCTCAAGTGCTTCGGCTGCACGAGTGGCTGAGGACGGTGCGACATGGGCGTCCGGCCAAAGATAGTCGTTCACACAGTGTTCTATGCTTGCGTATGCACGGGCTTGCAAGGAAACCGTTTCCAGCGATAGGGCTTCCGCTCTGCTCGTGCGCGAAGTGCACAAAGTTGCGCAGTGCACGACGTCCTTATAGCCTTTGGACAGCTGAGTGAAGTAGACGCTCATTTCTTTTATGCGAAGCATACTACTTTAGCTACCACTTCAGCCCTTCACCGTGGTTATGCGCCTCCAAATCACGTGATACATGACGTCACACCACGTGACACGATGACGTCACGACAGTAGAGAAACGGGGGCCCACCTCGCGCCGTCGCTGTGGTTGTGCGCCTCCAAATCACGTGATACATGACGTCACACCACGTGACACGATGACGTCACGACAGTGGAGAAACGGGGGCCCACCTCGCGCCGTCGCTGTGGTTGTGCGCCTCCAAATTACGCGACACGATGATGCTTCGCATTCTCCAGGCTTAACCAAGTTAAGCCTCAGCCATTTTTTTTTTCTCTTTTTTTCTTCACCAAAACGTTCTCGTGATCGTAAAGGTGTCGGGTACGCGGCTGCCGGTCTCGCAGTGACATTCGAACAGATGAGAGCAAAATGAGCAATTTGCTTCGTATCTCGTGTATTTCCCACTGTTTTGGAGTTCTGGTGTGGACTGGGCATGGCAACCGGCTTTAGGAAGTGCCCCGACATTGGCCCAATATTGGCAATGTATTGGCAAATGGTGGTCCTTCAACGGACCAGAGTGAAACCATCCATTTCCAATACTGGGCCCATTACATGTGCTGCTTGGGTGGCAGGTAGAAGCAGGATGAAGAGCGAACCATGCCGCGGGGAGCAAGCTTAAACGGCGCTAGCTACTCCCAGAAAATTACAAATAAGCAGTTAACGGACGGGACGGAAATAGCTAACAGCGGTGAACTTGACGGAATTGGTTGCCCAGTGGCCTTTCTGTATACCGGGTGTTTCTTTTTATTTTTTTTCGAATCTGTACAAATTTTTCTTCCGGAAAGCCGTGAAAGATAAGACAGTGCGTTCTGGACATGCGGATTGTCCGGCACGACGAACGTTGTGTTTAGTTCATGATGGTGATGATGATGGATTTTAATGGCGCAAGGTCATCTGTGGCTAAAGACCATCATGGCACAGGGTGTTTTCGTCTTCTCAAGGTGGGGTCAACTACCCATTTTCCCAAGCATTTTACCCCCTAACCAAGCCGAGCACCAGACCAGGGGAATGCTTGTACCCGTTGTATCACCGGTGGGTACCCGGGGGCAGTGGGGATGGAACCCCGCACCTCCGGCATGCGAAGTAGGTATAGTTCAATACAATTAGCTCCTATTAACACATTAACCTTTAAGGTTTGGTTCTAGGGCGCAATATTATAATGAGAAGTTGGGGTACTTTAACATCGCATATGCGAACCCTGCTTTTAAAATGTCCAAATTGGCACTGTGGTTCGAGATGTCACGTGGAGTTTTGAACGCGAAACGACCAGGCACTAAAAGGGAGACGCGACATGCGCTGGGAAGCCCCTCTTCAAGCCGGGGAACTCTCCATGACGAATAAAAGCACGTGCACATTCGAAGTCAACAACGGTTTAGCCTAACTTCTGAAAGCCGAGCTCAAAATGGGGTGGCTACGCGCGCAATTCACTTGCGAAATCTTTCGGTTCTGGTGACACCGATTTCTCTAGTGCTCTGCAGTGCCTGTATGCCTCCACCCGCACTCATACACCAATGCGTTAAGTGAGGAGTCAGTAAGCAAGATTAATAACAGTAACGGAATCGGTCATCCTCTCCATTCATGCATCCCTGGAAGTCTTCCTACAGGATAGAAAGCTTGGGCTAGAGTCTTCCTACCCCTCTTGGCGCAGTGGTGCAGCGCCAAGGCGATGCGCCACTGCCCTTCTATATGGCTGCTGCTGCCATCGGGGAGACTTGAGTTGGGCTGCGACCTATAGGTTGGCCTTCCCGAGCTGCCTCTCATGATTAAATGACCTGCCGCCTGACACTGACAGACGCACGCACGCACACACTTACCCACGCACTTACGCACGCGTGCACGCACGCACCGCTAATTGCTGGGAATGACCACTACAATTGTTAGCGCACTGAAAGAACAAGATACAGGTGCGGCGCGCTTCTCGATGCTTGGTATCTAATGCATTGAAACTGCGTGCGCGACACTCTTTGGGACATTTGTCTCTCATCCTTCCCGGTTTTCTTTTTTTTCTCTGGCACCCGGTATGTACGAAACGGCAAACATCACTCACCGCTAGTTGGCCGTCTTCGGGACAAACCCGCTCGCTTTCCGCTTCGAGGCTAACGTGACTTTCTCCGAAGAAGCCTTTCCCTCCGCAGCCGCCCGCGCGTCGCTACCGCGGTCACACCTTCGGTTGTGCAGCCGATCTCACTGCTCGCCGCTGCTACCCGTTTGTCTCGCAGCGGCGGGAAGCCGAGCGATGTGCTATCTGCGCGTGTCGCGTTCTTCGAGAAGCGCCCTTTCTTCTCGGAAGCGATGATATGTGCACGAAGAGCTGCCTCCTTCCTCGCTTTCTATTGGAGGCCGACGCGTCTTGCCCGGCTGGCTTCGCGTTGTACGTTCAAGGTCGACGGGCATGCAGGCAGTCCGGCTCGATGTCGCAAGCGTTTCACGTCTCTGGAATGCTCTGGCAGGCGCTCGCTTCCTCCGCACCCATTTTTTGCGAGACGGATGGAGGGTATTACTGTCACGGCGTCAATTGGCGCTGCGTGCGTGCGTGCGTGCGTGCGTGTGTGTGTGTGTGTGCGTGTGTGTGTGTGTGTGTGTGTGTGTGTGTGTGTGTGTGTGTGTGTGTGTGTGTGTGTGTGTGTGTGTGTGTGTGTGTGTGTGTGTGTGTTTATTTTGTTTTGCGCCTACGTTTGTGCCTGCGCATATTTCCATCTGAGTGGTTGTTTTGGACGAGAATGTATGTGGACACGGGCTAGCTCGCCTGACGTCAAGGGCACCTTCGAACTGCGCGAAAAAGGGAGAATGTCGGGTGTCCGCCCGCTTTGTTCTGCCGTCCGTGCGCTGTTTGAAGATCAGCCTTGATGCGTGATCTGCTTTCTGTCTCCGAGTTCCTGGAGGCGTCCTCTACGTGGGCGAGTTATGCGCGAGATTCGGATTATACGCGGATTTCGGCGCATACACATGCCCGATTATTCGTGGAAAGGCATTGTTTCCCGTCGTTATTTCTGGCCTTAGAACTAAGTTATTACGCAGCGCGAACCGCGTGACGTTTCTGTTTGGTTGGTTGGTTTATGGGGTTTAACGTCCCAAAGCGACTAAGGCTATGAGAGACGCCGTAGTGGAGGGCTCCGGAAATTTCGACCACCTGGGGTTCTTTAACGTGCACTGACATCGCACAGTACACGGGCCTCTAAATTTCTCCTCCAAAGAAATTCAGCCGCCGCGGCCGGGATCGAACCCGCGTCTTTCGGGCCAGCAGCCGAGCACCATAGCCACTGAGCCACCGCTGCTGCCGTTTCTGTTTACGGTTGGGTCGGGCGTAAAGATTCCTAGCGGGTGTTGATAAATAACCTTAAAAAATAGAATACTAATATTATAAAAATGTTTGCATTGGCACTGTTGGCGTTGAATTCATTCATCTTTCCAGCGCACTGAAGTCGCGGAGGGTTGTCGAAGCTAGGTACAAAGTTTGATGATTACGAGCTCGTCAGTTGGAGCACTCCTGTCTTGTTGTCAGCTGACGGCGGGGCTGTGCCATAATTAAGATTTATCTCTTAACTTCAATTCCATGCTTATATATGTCCACCTCACCGTGTTTCCGACTCATAACGTGAATGTCGCGTTGCCTTTACCAGTGATGGGGGCGGAAGAAATAAAAGACGGAATCGATTTGGAACAGAATCGTCGTGTTATCCCGCTCAAGTGCTCTGACAGCAGTGCGCGCTTTTTAACGCGTTAGCATTACTGTCTTCAGTTTCTCAGAATGTGTCCGTGCGGTTCTGTACTATGCTGCCACCCTCGAGAAGTCCTCCGCCCACTACACGCCCGCCTTTGCCCTCCACCAACCTCTGTCCTGCAAAATTAACCACCCACCACTCCCATATGCCGCCACCCACGACGCAGCACTGCAGTGTAAAAGCGACTGCTAACTATATATCATAGCCGCGCAACGGGAAGGTGATCATTGGAGCAGCGATATGTACTGCCAATACTGTTCACGCGGGTTCTGTCGCATCACGTAGCATGATCGCTTGTGCATGCTTTTTTTTTTTTATAATCAAAAGTATATTGTGCCAAGCCCGGTTTGTTTCCTCATATACCGTGCACATGTATCCTCGTATGTACGAGATCTTTCGATAGATTTGGGACCGTTGGCGAAGGTGTGCGCGGGTTTTAGGAGTAATAATGAAATAGAGCGCAGCCAGTATCTGCAGGCATTCCGTATGCGACGACGACCGATACTATTCCTGTCACTCTCGCCGTCACCGAGTGCCTTTCTATCTGCAGGGGAGGGCACAATTCGCCCTAACTTGCGGCAGTTCGATTTCGAGCTGTCCGTGCTCTCGCACATATCTTGCTTGTCGTCACCGCAAATACATGAACCCCGAAGCTAGAACGTTGCTCGTCACGACGGTTGTCCACTTCAAAACCTGCAGACGACGGAGTGGCTTTCTGTCGGGGCGGAAGTTGTGCAACCAACGGGGCGTCGCCGTCCGCGCAGTAAACATGCTACTGCCTCCCACGAGCGACGCGCAAGTCAGTCTCAGGGGTTCGAATATCAGCAGCGACCGCACAGATAACCACCGGCCTACTTTATTACGCCTCGACGCTAGTTCGGTGCAGCATGCTTGACCGTCGACACGTGGTTGACGTGCTTGCAGAACACAGCGCAAGCAAGAACGGAACGCAACAGCAAAGGAGGCCGACAGGGCGGAGCGCTGATGTTCCTTCTTCCTCCTTGTTCTTGTGCTCCGTTCTTTCTTGCGCTGTGTCTCGCAAGCATGGAAACAAACCGACTCGTCCACCCCCCGCCTCCCATTAAAAAAATAATAATTTGTTACTTAGCCATAGCTGGAATATGTTTGGGGAAAAATCATGGCGTGAAAGGGAGCACACGGGACAGAGGTACGAATCTGTTGTTGTTGCCCTCAAAACGAGTGACACAAATACTACGCGCACTGGGGGCTATCAGCCAAGAATAAAGTTTGTAGATCTGATGTTCTTTCTTTCTTTCTTTCTTTCTTTCTTTCTTTCTTTCTTTCTTTCTTTCTTTCTTTCTTTCTTTCTTTCTTTCTTTCTTTCTTTCTTTCTTTCTTTCTTTCTTTCTTTCTTTCTTTCTTTCTTTCTTTCTTTCTTTCTTTCTTTCTTTCTTTCTTTCTTTCTTTCTTTCTTTCTTTCTTTCTTTCTTTCTTTCTTTCTTTCTTTCCTTCTTTCGTTCTTTCCTTCTTTCTCTCTTCACCGTCTTCGTTGAAAAACTCTAAAGCCACTTTTGTCAGTCACGATGCTTTTCAGCAGGCAGGTCGTTTTCCTTTCCCTTATCTGCACTCTTAATAGTCTTTAGACTGCTGATGCGATATTGGCCTGCGGCATGTGAAAATGAACGCTCTTTGTGGAAGTGAAGATTACTTTTTCATCTGGTGTGGTTTAGCGTGGCCATTGCGCTTTCGGCCGTCGTAAGCGTGTAGTTGTCTATAGTAGGATACAATAAAAAAAAAACAGCAGTTGTTAACACTGTACCGAGGTCTGCGGCGTCCTGTATTACTCCGCTGGCCAGTCTCAACGGCAAACGAAATAATATTTTTTATTGACTATATTAAACAAGGCAGGTATCAAAATTCTAGAGCTTATATTTTGTATTATAATTAGCTTATTGGTTAGATAACCAAGTTTTAACAATGGTCTAATTTTTTGTCGTGGAGGAATTCTGTGCGGCGGCCCTGAATGTGGGCGGAATTTCACTGCAGGCTTAAGCAGTATCCGACTATAGTGATTCCGTGAATGAAAATAATAAGGCTGCAGGAAAAGTTGGAACCACATATCGGGCCTGCGTGCGCAGCATCTCTGCGCGCTCTTTTTATGTATGTTCCCCTCGCGCTTCTAACCGTTGTGCAACGTCCTAACTTATTTCGATCTCATCGCGCACTTCGTTATACCCCGCAGAGTATTGCTGTCCCTATAGGAAATTCGGAAGTATATGTGCTACATGAAGACTGTGTGCAGCCGTCCATATAGCTTCGCTCTGGTATTTACTACCATCTTTGCCGGCATATCTTATTGGAATGTTTTACCATGCGAAATTAAGGCGTCGTTTGCTTTTCGCTCATTCCCTCATCGCATTAAATCATATCTAATCGACTTAGCCATGTTCACCCGCATATCCTACTGGAAATGGTGTACCATGTGAAATTAAACCATTGTTTTCGGTTAATTCACTCACTTGCTGCGGAGTTAACTAACGTGATTAAAGAGTAACAAGCAATGTTTAAAGTTTTCTTTTGCCTGTATTATAACCTAAGTTGACACTGCATACACTGTTTTGTTCTCTTTTTATGGACACACATTATACCGTTCCTTTCTTTTGTAGATTGTAGTGCTATACTAATTACTTGATAAACTGCTTCCCATTGTTTGCGATTTTACTCCACTTGCTTTGTTCTATAGGAGCTCCCGCGACAGTCGTGTGTACTACGGCACCTCCTTCTGTTTGCGTTCACTATTAATGTATACATTAATGAATGAACTAGAACTTTGGCCAAGCTCGCGGGAGTTTGTATTCAGGATGGCCAGAGCGCAGTGCTTTGTGGCAATCGGCGTCGACCAAACAAGCATTCGTCGAGACCACAGCGGAGCCATACGCCCACAGAGACTCCAAGGGAAAAGAGCGCATTGTTTTCGAAGGGCGTTTTTCAGTTTCCCTCGCTTACTGTATACGTGTATAGGTGGAGCAGCCGGGGATTTCGCCCTTCAGTATCCGCAGGGCTGCACGGAACATGCTATATATAATGAACGGAATGCGCGTTCGTCCCTCATGTTTGGAAAATGCGGCTGATAGATATATGCGCACCGTCGGTGCAGATAAGTGGCGCGCGATATGCAGTGGCATGTTTGCGCGCGAACAGATATCTGCCGAACGCTGCCGTGGCAATGCGAAATCGCTTTCCAGTATGCGGTGAGGCCAACCGTTCGTGGTGCCCGCATGCTTCTATCCTGCTTTGCTATAGGAGCGCACAGCGGGATTTCGAAATCGCTACAGCAGCAAGGTCAAGGTTCGTTTTGCGGCGAAACTTTTTTTTTTTTTTATACCGTTCGGCTGCGCATAGCGCATGCCTGTCACCGCTATCCAATATGCATGTATCGGGTCCTTCGTTTACGCGACACGTTCAACCGCGACTCTTGTCCATGTTTTCTTATGGACAGCAAGAATATTTTAGACGAAAATGCTAGCAGCTGCTTGTCTCGTATTTCATTTTTTTGTTTTCGCGCATAAGAGAGCGCTGGCTATTCGCGACAGTCGGCGGGATTACGTTCCTGGAGCAATCACGAAACGCGTTTTCGCCAGAAAAAAAAATAAATAAAGAAATCGTGGAATTCGCCCAAAAAGAATAATACCACCAGCGAACTTGTACTAAGTAAACAGTTGCTTGTTCCCTTCTTTGGGTTATGCAAATTCCGGTGCCGGGGGGGGGGGGGGGGGGGGAGTAAAAAGAAAGCGTCACTATAAACTCGGTCGCCTCCCTTCAATGCGATTGTTTGTATTATTTATTTAAGGTCTCTCTTACGTCACTTTTATCGTTTCCTTTTCTCTTGCGATCGCGCATGTATAGGTTCTCCCCAGGGTCGGCTATTTGTTCAACTTCCCCCGTGGCACTTTCGAGGGCACCGCGCCATTGCGGGAGGGCCGCTCGGCGGCGATCGCAGTGGACGGGACCCGGAATGGACGTAATCAGGGCTGACTGCCCGCGCAGCCTGCTCCCACGCGATGCCAGAAGGGGAGGAAGGCAAGCGGAGAGAGGGAGGAAAAGAGGGAGGGTCGTCGCTTCGCTTGCACTATGCATGGGACGTCGTGTGGCTTTTTGAGTGAACGTGCGCCTCCCTCCCTTCCTCAGTTCTCCTTGTCCTTTCCGGTGGTGCGCTTTGCTTCACTCGCACGCGACGGCGTGGGCTTGAGTGGGAGGACGTAATGAGAGCCTGTTTTAGCGAAGCTGCACGGGCGACTTTCTGCGCACTTTTTTTTTATTACGTCTTTCTTCTCCGTTTGCCCTCCCCCAAGCTGTTTTTTTGCTTTATTGTTCGTTCGGAGCATATATGTGTTCCGATTTGTTATGGTGCTAGTTTCTGTTGAACTTTCGCCTGGAGGCTCTGCGTATGGCTGCGGGGCCTTCGAAGGCACTGAGCTTCGTGAAATATGAGTGACTGACTACTTATGGACCGTTCTATTTTTCAGCGAGTTTCGTACTGTGGCTAACTGGTATGGCGTTCCACTGAGTATTCGCGCTGCTTTGTATACGTCACATGGTGGTACTACTCAAGAACTAAGAACTCAGAAACGTCAGCTCAAGTCTTTCTGTCGCTCTCTCTCTCTCCTGTTTTTTTTTTTTTGTTGGCACTTCCGTCACTATGCTGTTGTTTGTCCGAGAAATTCAGTTGTGCTGTTATGCTGACAGGCCATGCGAAACGCGAAGACTACAAACTCGCTCATGCTTGTCTTTGGTGTTTTGACTTTTACTGTACGAACGTGGAAGTTTAAAGCTCGCGCTTGAAAAATTAAGTGCCGTTTTGTGAAAGCTTGCCTCTTCCAAGAAGCAATGGTGTCCGATCGGCTTGCGTCCTTCACTGCGGCAATCGTGGTAACCCGGCGAACGAGACATCTAAAGCGGCGGTCAGTAACGCATCGTTCTTACTCGCCGATTCTCGGGCTGGCTGGTTGTACATTCAACTAGGTATAAGGTGAGGTGGTGTAACACGCAAACAGCTTTCAATATTCGCTCATTGACAAACTGCGAGCCAGGGTGCGCGGCTTCCATTTCGCATCAAAGTGGGCGGGAGGGAGGTTAGCGGCTTATATATTTTTGCGTGATATATCCCTTGCTGCCAAGTGCTCCGATCTGATTGTTTTCACTGCGCTGGGTGTCCGCAGACCCCTCTTCCTGCAGGATCGCTAACTGTGCCGCGCCGTCCGTCGCAGGAACGCCATCCACGCGTACCTCTAGGAACAGAAAAAGCAGCACTTGCATCGATTTCTCGCATCCCTGGCATTGAGAGCGTGAGAATCAGCCTCAAAGACATCAAACACACACATGCTCACAAAGCCGTTATCGTTACAGTAAATAAAGAACACACTTCCAGACTGAACCCCGCTTTGAGAAATTCTTCCCTTCACCCGTGCCAGCTGGTAGTATATATAGTATCTGTCGTGTTCGTTCTTTTCCTATTGGGATAGCATTTAGGATGTCGTCTTGAACAGACCTCCCGGTTTCTCCGTAACGAAAATCCCTGATTGGTCGAGAAGGTCGTGATGTCATCAGCACCGGCAAATTTGAAATTCCGAGGACTGGAATGTTGGAGTACATTACACTGGATTATCGTATGGGATTGTACTGACCCGACCCACTCTTCCACCTTAATCCATCCAGCACGTCCAAGTAATCCACATTAATCCACCATTTAAAACCAAAATCTATAGCAATACACCAACTAATCCTCACAAATACATCTTAATCTATCCGCTAATCCACCTGAATTCATTTTTAGTCGTAAGCGTTGAGTAATCGCACGCAGATTCTTTTCGCTACACGAGCGGCTGCATGACGACAAGCGAATATGCCGACGCAGATGTCTCGGCGCGGAGATCACGGACGTCTTTAACTCTATAAATTAAAATTTGTTTTGACCACAATTCTCAGATCCTTAAGGAAGCAAACATTGATACATACGCTCTTTCATCTAAACAGCTGCGTGTTAAGTTTGTACGATGATGTGCTATGACTTCTTATTATTCTTTCTTGCTTTGCTTACATTTTCTTGCGCGATGTATAGTTTTCCTTATATCGTATGTATATGTCATTGTATATATATATATATATATATATATATATATATATATATTTGTACACCCTTTGACGAACGCTGCATGCCACCTTGGGCTCCTGCATCTCGTCTTAAAGCTTCTTACCTGGCCTTCTCGCAACATTGTGTTTTTAAATTGCGGAATGAAATTTCAATTCAATACGTTATACATTCTTTCCAACTCATTCTTTGGCGCGTCGCATGTAGTCGTAGTCACTCTGATAAAAGCTCACTGACGTCCCACCGGTACCATCCTCCGTCACGCAGAGTGTACGCGCATGTCTTCGAAGTGATTATTAAGAAGCGCCCTCCTTTGGTTTCTCAGGCGACCGCAACCACTCCACTGAGTTGCACCGTGGTAACACAGGGGTGAGGAACAACAGTTCTTCCTCGCCAGCAACAACATTCTCGGCCTTTATTTCCGTCCATATCATGCGAACTTAAATCTTTTATTATTATCTTTTTAAAGACTGCCAAATAGGTCTGAAAAGAAGCCGCGATGCGCCGCGACCCTCCGATGTTGCCGTTGTTGCCGCCGCCGTCGGCCGGGCATTTAAAGCTCCCACGGTTCAGCCTTGACCTCGGTGACCGCGGCCACGCGGGGCGGGAGGTTACTTTGGCGCTTCTCGGAAGACAATAGCGACCCCCCTCCCACCTGCGCTCAGCCCTTTGCCTCCCGCACGTCGCCTTGGTGGTGGTACGCCAGACACCCGTGAGGTACACCCGGGAATACCATACATAGATAGTCACGCGACCGCAACACCCCCGCCCCGCATATCGCATGTAATGGCGTGCCAGCATGCGTCCCGTCTGCGTGGTGCTTGGCGATTCTCTCCTGAAATCTCTCCTCTTTTTATTCTTAATTGTCTGTACTGCGGGTCACGCGAGTGGCGGCAGACCGTTCCTGACTTGTTTTTTTTTTTCGCAAACGGACAGGCTTCCGAGAAGGTATGTGCTCATGCTCACTTACCATGAAACGACGGACTGTCTTTCGAAGGACGAATCCCTTGAACTTGTTTGCTCGGACAAACAAAACTACTGCTGAGAAAGCGGTGGAGACGTTGATGGACATACCTGAGAGTGAAAGTGAAGTAGTGGTGCAGTTTGATTCAGTACCATCAGATCGGTTCAGGCAAACGTCAGTGCGCTGGTTTAACCCATGGAAGAAGGAAAACAAATGGGAGGCCCTTTCACTACTGCGGCCCGAGAGAAAAAGCGTGGCGAAAGCCGTGTGGTTCTGGAGAAGGCCATATTTTCAGGGCGCTGTATGCAACGGGCGCAAACTATGCGTTGTAGTTGCTGTAGCACCTCTTAGCGGCAGATACAGAGGAAGGTAGGCAATGGAGAGCGATTAAAAGAATGAGAACTTGCCCGGACGAGTGGCCGCGGCCATCTTGTCTGGGCGTTCAATAGCCAAAAACGGCGTTGTAGTTGCTATGGCAGAGTCGTATAGCTGCGCTTCCGGCTTCAGAGAGACGTCAGGACCTCTCGTGTCTTTTTTTTTTCTTTCTTCAAGGTTGGACACAACGTTTTCCTTTTGACCTTGCAGTAAATGCTTGCTGTGAAATTATATAGCCTCGTTGTGTCACCAAAACTCTAAAGCATATTCGTCTCTCTTTTCCCTCCCTCCCTCCCTCCCTCCCTCCCTCCCTCCCTCCCTCCCTCCCTCCCTCCCTCTGATCAAAACAAAGTCCAAAGGAGTCCAAGGATTAGTCTCTCGACTAGCGGTGTTGTCACGAATACTAGTCCTAAAAGAGCCACTTTTACTTCATCTCCGTATGGACTAACGATTCGTACTTCGGGAGGACTAAGAGCTTAAGTTAGTCCCAGCTTAATCGAATTTGTGTAGTGCTGCACGGTTTATAGTGCTGTTACAGGGCCGAATGCCAACTGATGCCAGGCACTGGACGCAATGTACCTCGAACACGCTTCGAAGCAGTTTAAGCTCTGCGTCGCGCGGCCGAACATAACGACTTTCAACATATCGAACTGGACGGGTACAGATAGAATTGTTTCCAATTACGAAGACTTGAAACTAAGGGAATACTCTTTTTCATACACATGGTGCTGACGGTAATGAAGTGCCACTTCGAGCAAACCCGTAATGCAAATCAGGCGAGATCGAATTAGCGAGACTCCACTTAGTTGGCGTATACATTGATTCTGAAGGTCGCCCACGCGCATTTCCCGGACACTGCGCCTTTCCGTGCATAATGCTGTAAGACGCGAGCGTGGGCAAATGCGCTCTGTTCTGTTTTCCACCGTGGCCCTCGCGAACTAACGCAAAAAACAGCCGATGCGCCGAGATCGCCCAGCCGCCCCCTTTTCTGCTCCCCCCCCCCCCCCCCCCCCCCCTTCCCACTGCCCTCCGCTTCTGTGCATCCCCCTCGCTTAACGCCGCGGTGCAATCTTGGGCCTCCATTTGGCGCATTAGTCCCGCTCCGCAGTCGGAACTCCCGTTCGGCGCGCGCAACCAGTGAGTGGCAGTGTTCGAAAGCGCTTTCGCCTGCGCGCGTGGCTGCCTCCGCTTCGATTTGCTTGCATTAGCCTCGCTTCGCCGTCGCGATTATGCTTGTTTGTGCGCGCGCATTTGTTTGTGTTTGTGCTCGACCCCGTGTGTTTACAGCGCGTGCCTGCGAGCGTGCGCAATCCGAAAGTATGGGCTCGATATTGCGCTGCTGGTGGCACGCGAGGTCGCGCCGACACCGCGCGTTGCCGCATTCGCGTAACCCGTTGTCGTGCGCGATGCCATCATCGGATGGACGGCGGTGCGGGACGCGCTTCGGGGCATGGTCTGAGGCAGAGACCTTGGAAGGGGGCCGGACGGCGCGCTTTCCTCCCTCCCTGCGTGTGCGTGCGTGCGTGCGCGAACGTAATCGCACGGGGCCACTGGGTTGGCGGCCGCCGCACTTCACGCATCACGTCACTCACACAAGGCAGCGGAGTCGACGGCGACGGCACAGGTGGAGGACGATGAGCAGAGCGGTGGGATGGATATATACGTGCGGTCGGAGTGGACGGCGCGGGTTTTGTTCTTTCTTGGTGTGTGCAGTCGGGGGCGAAGAATTACGGGACGCTGGTGGGCGGAGCGAAAAAGTATTTCGACGCATTCACGCTAGCCAGTCTCCTGAAATGCTTGTAAGCATTAGGGGCATGCATGTTCCATGCGCTGGTATCCGTGAATGTTTTCCGGGGACTGTATTTGACTCTGCGGAATCCACTGAATCTCAGTAAGATGCATTCTCGTTAATTAGAATTCGCTTAATTCGAACTTCCGGTTTATTCGAACTGACACATTGTTCCCTTCAACGTTGAGCCCGATTTTACTTCCCTTAATTCGAGTTCTGCATAAATTGAGCTCGTTTTCAGTTCCCATCGAGATTCAAGATTCGGCCACATCATTTGTGTTCTTTTTTCTTTGCGCCGCAGACAGTTTGTATGCAGTCCAGTTAAGCTTTAAAGTAGCGTCAGTTGTTCGGACGCAGTTGCCACGAATATCAGGTTGTCAGATTAGTACGGCTTAATAAAACTAAGCTGGTTGTAGTGGAGGACAAATAGTACTTTGCACACTTTAGCGTAGCGAAAGCAGCAGCGATATTAAAAAACTACATCGAAACAGTAAGAGCCGTACATCTGATATAATGTCTCCTTCTACAGTGCAGCTCGGTAATGACTGGTTGGATCTATATTTAGTTTCGTTCTCCACCTGTACAGCTTTTTGCGTTCTTATTATGCTGAAAACAATACTTCCTGGTAACGATACACATTAAGAAGTGCGGATGAGCTTCGAAGCACTTTTAATACGGAAGCCTGCAAACACATATATGGCGTATGTATTCACTGTTTCCTATGTAGGGCCACCATATTGAAGTCGAGGTACGAGGAAAATTGTGTGTTTGAGGGTGGGAGAAAAAAATTAGTAGACCTAAGCCAAGGTCGTGACCTAAGCTTACCGGCTTAGCCCACTGACCAGCGAAAGTTGATTGGCATTAGCGGCCGAAAGGTGTGGACAGGCAAGCCTGTTTTGACGTTTCACAGGTGACTGTCCGCGGTTGCACGTCTCACAAGCCTGTTCTGGTTTCTCTACGCTCGCGTGCATACCCCGTCTTCTTCCTCTTGCAGTCTTCGGTTCGATCGCCTTCCCGGCACACTTACGCACTACAGGGCACGCTTGCGCGAGGAAAATTAGACGGTCTAGTTCCCAGTGTTGTCTGCAGTCTAAACCCTTTCATTCTGTCCTCCTTTCTTAATGAAACAGTGGCTCTCCTTTCTCAGGGTAACAGTGACACTTGTACAATGTGCAGACAAACGCACCTCCACTCCTGTCATACTACTACTACTAGGCTTCGTGCAGATAGGTGGACACCGCAAACGCGCCCCACCTTACTCACTACCTCTGGCTTTCTCTCTTTCCTCTCCCCCATGCCGGTCACACGCGTATGTATAAGCTAAGCACGCAACACACTGACCCACACACTTCGCCGCTGTTCGCGACCCAACGTGGTCGCGTCTCTGTGCGCGCACAATAGGAGAGGCACAGGCAGCAGCGGTAGTGGCAGGGTTCCACAGCGACGTATATGTATACATACCCGGAATGCGTGTTTTCTCTCTCTCCGCCTTTGTCTGGGCGTCCCTCGCATTCCGTGTTATTACCATATTACGCAGCGCACACGCGACGATTCGTCATCACTGCCCCGCTGGTGTATTTCGGCCGGACCACAGACTGGAAGCCGCATATCCGTCCGTACACGTATATACGTAGCGGTAGCTGCAGGCCGGACGCGGCGCGAGCGCTCGCTTAACACGCAAGCATTGTGGTGTTGCGTCACTAGCAGGGGCACCCAGCGACAGCGCGCGCTCTCGGGGCTTTATTTCTTAACTGCCGTTTTCTTTCTTTTTTCTTTCGCTTTCCGCCGAACGCTGCTCGTCGAAAGAGAGAGAGAGAAGGGAGAACAAAGGGAGGAAATGGCTCGTGAAGCGAGGGACGGCGGCGGCGAATTTGCCAAACCGAATAAAAGTGAGCTTCGGGGAACAAAGCTATTGGACTCGACGCGACCGTTGCATGGCGGAGGCTGGCGAGGCATACGCTGCGCGCCCGAGAGGGAAAGATGGCTGCGCAAGAGCGAGAGTGCGCGTGTGGGAGTGAATTGGGGGAGACAGGTTGACTTGTCTAGCGGGGAAAGAGAAACGTAATGGGGGAGGAGGATGGCATTCGGAGGTCGTGTATATGTGTGTTAGTCGGCAGATGACCGGAGAAAAAGAAGTTCTGCGCCCTGACGGATCGAAATTGCCGGAGCGCATAATTACGGTTTCGTTCTGCCCCACCCCCCCTCTCTCTCAGCCCTCCGCTGTTCAGCAGCGGGTTTCGCTTTCCTAATGTGTACCATTTGTATTTTTGTTGCTGTTGCTAAGCGTCTCGTGGTGATACGCTTTTATTGTGATGTTTTTGGTTTCGGATGGATGTGTTGTTAACGCGCGATGTGCTGGTCGCTGTGGATGCGCGTGGATGCTTGCGTAATGTTTTACTCACTATCGCGAAATGTTCGGGATGACGGTGATGGCCTGGTGGTGGACGGTTAGGACAAAGCGCAGGCATATAGATAGCAGGATTGCGCTGTGACTGCGCAGGCTAATGTAGCAATTAAGTCCATGGTCTTAAATTGCCGCCTAATTAAAGCTTGACATTATTTCAAAGATAATGACTTAGTCTCAGACAAGGGATTAAGTAAGCATGAATTAGAATTGCGCCCTGCAAGAAATATTGGTTTAGACCGAGCAAAATGCGTCAGTTTTGTTTCTTGTTTTTAGGAATTTGTCCCACATTACGTGAAACGCTATTTGCATAATGATCTGTGTAAGCTAACTGCGACTAAGTGTTATTTAGGCCTATAGCTGGCAGTCAGGTGCGTGTGATGAGTGTGCGTGCGTAAAGCCGCTTGTTGCACGTTGGAATGGGGCGCGATTCACACTGTTTCGCTACGGGGCTCTTAACTTTCGCAATGCTCTTAACATTCCGCCGATTCCAGCAGCGTTTCGATAGGTACAGAGTTGCGTACATAGTTCCCTCCGCATTCTGTCGCAGGTTTTTGTCGTAATAGAATTCGCCAGCAAAAGTATTTCATCTTCTATAAGGATAAAAGGTTCTACCGAGAATTTTTATATCTCTGCATTCCCCTTATATGGTCAGTATAAAACTTTTGTTCAGAATCAAATCTCATTTTAGGAAGATTTTATCAACTTCTTTTATCAGAACGATCTCATCTTTAGCCGTGGTAAAAGCTGTTAAGGCGTTTCTATCTGCACTTACGTCTCCTCATATCCGGATGAAATTTATTTTTATTAGATCAGGAGAAAGGAAACATAAAACAAAAACATTATTTTATGCGTGTATACACACACACACACACACACACACACACACACACACACACACACACACACACACACACACACACACACACACACACACACACACACGCACGCACGCACACACACGCACGCACGCGCACACACACACACGCACGCGCGCACGCACACACACACGCACGCACTAAGCATTGAGAGGTCGCATAGATTCAATGTTGCATGCAGAATCGATGCAACCGTGAGTGATATGCGTGCCGCTACGGTGGTTCATTGGTTATGGTGCTTGGCTGCTGACCAGAAAGACGTTTGTTCGATCCCGGCCGCGGCGTTCGAATTTCGATCGAGGCGAGATTCTAGAGGCCCGTGTGCTGTGCGATGTCAGTGCACGTTATAGAACCCCAGGTGGTAGAAATTTCGGGAGCCCTTCACTACGGCGTCCCTCATAGCCTGAGTCGCGTTGGGACGTTAAACCCCCATAAACTAAACTAAACCTGATTCGCGTGTGGTGCAACTACGCAAATCCACTTCCATTATTTCTGGTCGTCTATTAGGGGTAAAAGCTTCCATCAGAGTATGCGCGGGCAGTCGCTGGAGTGAAGGCAAATTAGCTGGTTGCTTGCAAACGCAAAATTATAAGGGTAGGGGCGAAAGCTAACGGAGAGCAAATGTGTGTTCCCAGAGGGTGCTTTGAAATACCCGAACATTGCTAATGACAGCGACTTATCGCTCGCATTTGTACCGGATTTCGTTTGGGCTTATCGATTACTCACTTCTTACTCACATTTGCTGTCGAATGTATATATAGCGTTGTGCTTGCATGCAGGCTTTGAAGTGTTTTTCTGGCAGATAGGAGTGTGGTTGAACTGAACAATTAGGCGCGCTTAGATCGCTGGCTATGGCGTCACAAATCCGTTTTGTGTGTAACCGCTCGCTTACCGCTTGGTTTAGGACATTGCGATTAGTGTCGACACTCTTTCAACGGACTGTACTTGGGACAGTGGTGAGTGTTCACACTCTCTGTACGACTCGGATATTTCTGCGTCTTTCAGCTGAATCTGCCTGAAAGAAAGAAAGAAATAAAGAAGGGAAAAAGAAGGGAAGAGACAAAGAATGAAAGAAAGGAGGAAAGAAATAATAAAAGAAGGACAGAAAGAAAGAAGGGAGGAATGAAGGAAGGAAAGAAAAAAAGAGAAATAAACAGAAAGAAAGAAAGAGAGAGAGAAAGAAAGAAAGGCAGTTAACATACTGATAGCTTTTGGTAGGGGCAATCAGATCTCGATCATTAGAACTCATAAGGAGCAAATATTTTTTTCGTACTTTGCGGAATTCGAATTGATCTGGGCTCGATCGGGCTGTTGATGGGGACAAAACCTTACTTCGTATAAACCGGAACTTCAAATTAAGCGAATTCGAATTAACGCGATTTTTATGTATGAACGCCGCTACATATACCGCAGGTGTGTACCACATAAGTGTCGCATTATCAATTACCTGAAGTTGCTGCGTGCTCGCCACTGATCGCCAGGGAGAGCTGACGTAGATCAGGTTGGAGCGGATACTTGGTAGACTGCCTCGTTTTCCCGAAAAGTGGGGAGGGGGGAAAGAAGAGGAAGAGCTATAAAGAACGAGAAAAAGAGGATAAAGTGAAAGGCATGTACGGGGCAGCCGCTGACGGACCATATTTCATCAGGCGTTACCGGAAATGGCTACTGGCCGGGACCCGTTGGCCTTTTTGTTCTCCCCAAACGCACCGCGCCGTAGGCAGGGCGGCTACAGTCCGAGCCTCTAGCCGGAGATAAGAGCGATAGATTTTCCACTCAGTTCGAAGTAGAGGGCCAAACACGTTTTCAATAAAGCAACGTATCCAGTAGCGGCTTTGTTCTTGAAGCGCTGAGCTCCCTTATCTCTCTCTTCTCCCTCGAGATTTCTATACCTTGTTTGCTTTTGCTTTTTGGTCTTCGTCGTTGCTTTGTTTTGACTGTTTCGCGCTTGTTTTTTTTTTTTCGATGGATAAAAGTGGTTGTAACAGTGGGAGAAAGAGTAAAAATTTATAGTTTAACGCCATGTCCGGCGGCCTATAGAGCGCGCCGTAGTGCGCGCCTGTCCGCAGCTCGCTGTCGCTGACTGCGAAGCGCGAAGTGCTAACTGCAGGTTGATGACCGCCCCGACTTTCGATATCCGTTTGCGGGAAGTAATTATCCATCGACCTGTTTCTTTCCCTTTTTCTGTCTTCCTCTGAGCTTCGATATTCTTTTCATCCTGTACTCCTCCGCCGTTAGAACCGTTGAGAGACATAAAAGGAGCCTTATTTCGCGACCCCGATCCGGGTTGCTCGAAGTTGGGTTTAGTTGGCGCTGAGATATGCCGTCAATGGGAAAGAGAGCTGATAAAAAAAGAATAGCCTCGACTGCTGATAATTAAAACTATGTGCCACGTTCTCGTTCGTTCTACTCCTCCCTATCCGCTTTGTTGTATTCAAATTAAAAAAAAAGGAAAGATATGCTCCATCTATACATTATACCCAGCCCCTTCCCATCTCCCGCTCGAGAAAAAAAATAAATGTTCCTGTGTACCGATTTTACTCCTGCTTTTTTGTTTTTCTTTTAGTACGTGTGCGCTATGCTGCTGATGAGTTTGTTTGGACTGTTTTTTCTTTGATATATTTGCATATTGTCGTTTCCATTGCGAATTCTGTCCCCTTAATTCTCTTCCTGCTTGATGTTTGCAACAGTGTTCTGTTCTGTACCCTCTTGCAACAATGGCATTTGTGCAAATGTAGGTGTATGAATGATTAAATAAAAGAAAAAGAGAAAACAGAGGTATTTTCGCCCTTTTCCCGGGAAAGAAAGAAGTGACAGAAAGAGCGGTCGCTTCATTGCCGGCAATGCGTTTGCATTACATTGCGGATAGTGTAATCGCAAGGCTGCAGTCATATAAACTCAAGAGCAAAGCAGCAAATGTCCCTCAAAGGGGACCCTGCAGTGAATAGCGTTGACCGATTCTTATGGCGTCGTGGTCAATTGCCCTGACCTGCTATGGTCGGATACAACTCAAGAACGAAGCGGCAAGTGCCCCACAAAGGGGACCCTGCAGTCAATGGCGTCGACCCGCTCTACCCCTTGACCACCTCTTCCCCTTAACTTAACATTTCCCCTTGAACACTTGAACATGCTATAGCGTGAAATCTCAGTGGGCGGCAGGGCTTCATCGGATTAAGTGCGCCGTTACGAAACTCAGTCCCTGCCATTGGCTGGAAGGCCTCCATTGAGGAGCATCTTCCGCTTTGTTCTTGAGTTGTATTTGACTATAGTTCCACAGGCAGTTGGGGACAGCCTTAACCCTAGTCTCGTGTGAACGCGTTACGCTGAGGCACTGGACATGAAAACCAGATAGCGGCGCCATTAAGTACAGTGCTTCTTCATAAACGGGGTTCTAATGTCGCCTATTAATGTACATCGCATATTAGTATATAAGTCCAGCAATGTGTTTTACAGGGGCGATAGGGCTCTGCTGCGAATGTTTACGAAAACCGGAGAGGGCGATACGTGAAATTCTGCCACCGCTAGCCTGCTACTTTGCTTAAACTCGATTTCTGCCTGCACAGCGGCGAGGATTTAATGGAATGGCTTGTTTCTTTTTGTTGTTTTTTTTTCCTATAACTCGGCACGCACATCAATTTGCCTCCTACGGTACATTTAATTTACGCCATAAGGCAAGAACGAGAAGGAAGCCACGAAGAACCACGCCGTGAGTGCAATGATGAGTGGGAAACGGAGGAGGAGATAGAAGTGTAGGCGTATCAGGTAGGCCACCCGTGAGGGTCCGACCCACTCATGGTGTGGACCGAGCGGTCGTCGACACACCCGCACGACGGAGTCTTCGCTGGGGCCCAGAAAAACAGTAAAGACTTGTCGACTTTTTGCCTTCGTCAGGAACGAAGGGAAGGGGCGACAACGATGCCCGTATGTCACTCTCATGGCGGACGTCCGATTCAGACCCCTTGCGTCACGCGATCCCAAATGGGACAGCACCGTAGACGCTCTGCCAGCTCACATGGTCTTTGTGGCCTGCTGGACCGCCTCGATAACTCTTCGTCCCTTGGCCGGCAAATGTACGTTGGCGACTTTGTTTACGACACGCGACGGCAGCGCCATTTCTACCCAGCGGCAGTCGCATGTGGTACGCCTGCAGTCAAAAGTTTGTACAGCGCAATGTTAGCCAAGAAACTTCATTTCATCGACGTCTCTGAGCACAGCCTCAAATTAGTACACGAAAGCCAATTCTGAATGTGAAAGTTGTAGAGTGCGTCATTAAATGCGGAGTGGTGCGTCCTGGATCCGAGTAAATTAAATTTATTTTTCAATCTCCCGTTCCACAATCTTACGATAGCGGTTGTACAGCTGTCGCCTTAAAACAACACGTCCGTCATTCTGGGACAAAAAGAAAATTGGAAAATTGTAACATACTGTTATGCAAATATTGAAGGTATTGGCCCATTCTTCTGATTTGTAGCAAAATATTTCTTTCAAAGTGTTTCCATCGATCGCATCCAACAGTTAACACTGCCACAGAAAACCAATGGGGAACGCTTTTGACGGCAGCAAAAACGTTAACAGAAAGACAAAATGCAAGACTGCCGTCGGGTGATCTGCGAATATACTGACTGTTATAGTGAAGTATTAAATTATACGAAAAAAAATTGCGTTCATAAATGGTTTCCCGCTCATGAATGCTTTTGTCCAGAATTGTCGGGTATGAGCACCCGCGGCGAGCCTCCTCCCGAAGCTTCAGACGCTCGGGCCGCCGAGTCACTGCAGCAGCGTCGCAGCGGAAGGAAGTGCGCAACAATCCTCGCTGGGTAAACAGCGGGACGAAGAAACGAAAACGCTCTCGGGGAACCCGCGCGCGGTAGTGCTTCCTTTGTTCCGCGCGGTGAAAAAAAGAAAAAAAAATCCACCCAAGAGTCATGCAGTCGTCATCCGAATGAACGTGCTCCCCTTTGGACCCTTGTCGGCGACACGCATCCCCTCCCTCCCTCTATCCATCTCTTGTCTTCTCAGTTTTCCCCCCTCCCGCTCCTCCCCCGTTCTTGGCTGGCGCAGCCCTTTGACGCCGGCTCATTAGGAACGGAAATGTGAGAGGGCCATTTGTTTGCTTTACGCTTTCGCAACGCAGAGACGGCGGCGGACGACCGCGCCACGCGCGCGGGGGCCGCAGAAAAAGAGGCGCCGCCGCACCCTCCCCCTCTAACTTTCTCAACCCTTTCACCAGCAACCCCCCCCCCCCTCCCCCCCCCCGCCCCCACACACACACACCCCCGCCGCCGCGCTGCCAGTTGTTTCTGCGGCTCGCTTTGCTTTTTTTCTCCCTGCTACTATGCAGCTTGGACTAATTTGTGCCAGTCTTCGTTAGAAAGGTCGCTCTGGCTGCCGCGATTTCTTTTCAACCTCCCCCCCTTCCCTTGTCTCGTAATTAACTATTCTTTCCTTCCTCCTTCTTTCTCTCTTCGCTTATCTTGCTACCGGAGCTGCGGAAACGCAGTTTATCAGGGTAAGAGGCAAATAAAACGCTAAAAAAGAGGATCAGCGTCGACGTCTACGTGTTCACAAAAGGAGAAAGTAAAACAAATCGAAAGAAGAAAAAAAAAAGAAGGTTGTTCGCAAGGAACGCAAGGAAGCGTGTGCGCGGAAGGCCTAAACGCGTTGCGGCTCGGAGGCTGCGACGGTGCTTGGAGTAGGGGAGTAGCACTTATACCGCGGCCGCTAATGGGAATCGATCCCTCGCTTGCTCCGCGAGGCGTGAGCCCGCCGCCGCTGCTGCACCTGATGCATTTAACAGGAGGAGAGAAGACGCAGGACCATTTGTTGTCCCGGCGGCCCACGCAGTAGTAGTCTTCTCCTTTAAGGGGCTAAAAGGACCAAACAAAACAGCAAGGTGGGAAGCTCTGTAGCCCGCAACAGTGACAATGGTTAGTGTTGTTTACACGCCAGCACGGCTTATCTTTGCCAGTGCACTGGAAAAGCCTTCGGGTTGCTAAGAGCTACGAGACCGGGTTCTTTTCTTAGCGTTGTTGCTTTATTTTATCCGCCGAGTGGGGATGGCTTTGAACCGCCGAGTCCAAAGTCGGGGGATCGAATGCCGTCGGCATTTCGATCGAGGCGAAGTGCAAAAACGTCAGTGTGCTGTGCGATGTCAGTGCGTGTTAATGAACGCCAGGCGATCGGAATTAACCCGGAGCGCTCCGCTACTGCGCCTGTCAAAGCTCACGCGCAGCTTTCGGACTTTAAAGCGCACATAGCGTACCGCACCGAACAAAATACCACGCCATACCATATCATATATCATATCATATCATATCATATCATATCATATCATATCATATCATATCATATCATATCATATCATATCATATCATATCATATCATCATGTCATATCATATCATTTCATATAGTATGATACTATACGTTACCATGCCTGCCATGCCATACCATATCAGTAAACCGTACCATATACCATGCCTGCCAAGATATACCACGCCACCCCAACTCACCGCATGTCATGCCGTACCATGCCACATATCATATCATATCATATCATATCATATCATATCATATCATTATCATATCATATATCATATCATATCGTACCATATCATTTCATATAGTATAATACTATACCTTATCATGCCTGCCGTGCCATACCACATCAGTAAACCGTACCACATAGCATGCCTGCCAAGATATTCCATAACCTATACCATACCATACCATACCATACCATACCATACCATACCATACCATACCATACCATACCATACCATACCATACTACACCACGCCATGCCATACCATACCATACCATGCCATACCCCACCACACCGTATACCGCGCTACATACCACATCACACCACACCATTGTTTGCTTGTTTGTTAGAGGCTCTGTGAAGACAGATAACGGTTGGTGTTTTTTATGAGAGAAAAAGATGGAAAGTTGACTATTTTCGCAATTTTCCATTAGTATATCAGTCAGGTACGTCGTCGCCATGCAATATTGAATACTTGATTTTCAGCTGGCTCCACCATCTAACACATTTTTGGGAAAGTTACTTTCTTCTACTTTTTTTAAAAGCCCTTTCTAACGGTCTGCGGAATGGCATTCCCGCGAGGTCAGTAGCCGCCCCTGCAGGGCGACCCCCATAAATCTGCTCTATAGTTGTGTGTGTGCGTGTGTGCCTGCTTATTGCTGCGCCAAGTTTTTCAAGATTTCATTCGGTCCGATCTCCTTTCGGCGCGTTGTTAGCCTTTTCCTGGCAATGCATTTACGAGTTCATGCCGCTCCGGCCCGACTTCAGCGTTGTCTCATGCTGTCTTCTCTGTTTAGTGAGCCAGCATTAAATGGGCCACT
Organism: Amblyomma mixtum; assembly: GCF_055824585.1. Lineage (NCBI taxonomy): Eukaryota > Metazoa > Arthropoda > Arachnida > Ixodida > Ixodidae > Amblyomma > Amblyomma mixtum. The sequence goes on along the minus strand of NC_143013.1, from coordinate 296,235,054 downwards.
GACGAAAAAAGCCGTTATATGTGTCCCAGTGAAGCTCAGAGCAACAGGAACAGCCACCGGTGAGGCTTGTGAGCGACCCAGGTTGCTCTTCTCGAGCACCCTCTCGCGACCAGTCATTGATTTAGCCGCCACCTGTCGCGGTGGGCAGTTTGCAATCCGATTCGCGGGTTGCCACCTGCAACGGTGGGCGAGCTGTAATGATGTCACGGTTTGGTTTGGTTTATGGGGGTTTAACGTCCCAAAGCGACTCAGGCCATGAGGGACGCCGTAGTGAAGGGCTCCGGAAATTTCGACCACCTGGGGTTCTTTAACGTGCACTGACATCGCACAGTACACGGGCCCCTAGAATTTCGCCTCCATCGAAGTTCAGCCGCCGCGGCCGGGATCGAACCCGCATCTTTCGGGCCAGCAGCCGAGCGCCGTAACCACTGAGCCACCGCGGCGGGGCTGTAATGACGTCACGCATCACGGCCTGTTAAACTAAGGCAAAGTGAAAGCAAACTACTAAAGAGGTACACACAGCAAAGTAAAGATAAAAAGATAAACGAAACTAAATAAGGGCGAACGTGTTAGCGCAGCCGAGCCACACTTAACTTAACCAGATAAATGGGGGGTCAGTTTTTTGTTCATTTAGTCGCAGTTTCGACCACTTTGCGTCGTTTAACTTTGCAGGTGTCTGTGTATACTTTTTCCGAGTTCGCAAATTTTTTTCCTGCGCTCGGAGTCGAGCCGTTTCTGAACTGGGGGCCTGTTTTTGGGGACAGAGAAAAAAAAATTCAGGGGGGCACTTTGTTGTTGACCTAAAGTGCGGTGAGGCGAAAGCCTTAAGCGCGGTGTTCCTGCTTGTGTCATTGATGTGTGGCTAAGATGTTAATTAAGTACACATTTTTTTTTAATTTTAAATGCTGGAGACACATGGAGGGCGTTTGGGAGGCATCCGTATGATTCGACGCCTTTCTGCAAACACTCTCCAGCGTCCTAACAAGGAGAACGGCATATGAGTTGGCAGGAAGTAGCGTAGCCATTAGCACGCTCGGCTGCGGAACGGAAGGATGGTGGTTCGAATCTCACCGTGCACACAGATTTTTTTTTTGGTCTGACTAGAAAGAGTGTGACGCCTCTGCTAACAACCTTCCGTCGACAACGATGAGGCGTTAAAGCCTTAATAACATTTAACAAGGCACCCACGCCCGACGGGTCCGCGTAGGCCCTTCGGGATCTGTATAAATTCCATGACTGACATGAGCCTCTTGGGAGGTGCACAGCACCTATTCTGACAGCACTTCCTACCGTTGAGCGCATTATATCGATGAAATACACTGCAGCGTACACGCCTTCATTACCAGATGTCGCGTCGACGCCTGCGCGCGCCTACGTGTCAGAACATTTAAGCTTTAGATCTGTGAGGCGCAGATTCATTAACCCTGATCGCCACTCTTCATAATCGAGAACTGCGCGCCGCAAGCACCGTTCGGTGGTAGACCGCGGTCGACCGCCTCTGCCACGAAGTCCGGTGCTTAACACCTGGCGGCGCATTCGGCCCCGGTGCTCATTACCGCTCGCCCATATCGCACCAGGCGATCCTCCAACAGGCCCGCGATCGCAATATCACCCTGTAGGCACGTAAAGAAAACATAAGCAGCAAGAAACTGCCCGACGTGCGGGAAAGCCACTCGTTCGAGTAACGGAACCCACGGGAGCCGTCGTTCGCTGCCTCCGGGAAAGGAGGGTTGTTGTGGGGGGGAAAGCCAATCGGGCCGCGGTATCGCGAACAGGCAATGTCGCGTGACAAATTGGGTGGGAGCTGCTGCGCTTCCCGTCCTGCCGCCACCCACCGATCATCGGGATATTACCCGAACCACTCACCAGGAGGCGGCGCGGCGCTCAACCGGCTCCTTCGTCCTAACGATCAATTTCCGAAAGGGGTCTCTTGGCGGTTGCCCCCCCCCCCCCCCCCCCCTCTCTTGCCTCGCAGTACGTGCCTGCTTGAGACGCCGGCTTGCTTTCCACGTTAAGCATATCATCTCGTGTATGTCTGTGTGTGCGTGTGCACCAATGTACAGAGCGAAAAGGCGCTCAGGTCGTGCACGCAAGTTCCCTCTTTTGTCCGTATGTACATACTACTATACAGAGCACATGTGCCGTGTCGTAGCGTGCCGAGGAAGCTGCAGGTCGGATTTGAGCTGCTTCGAGCGGCCCGTCATGCACATCGACGTCTTTCCCGTCGTCGACTGAGCACGTCGAAGTCTCTTCAATGAGAGGATGCTTGAATGACTCTGGCGTGCGAGGGCCGTCTTTCCTCTTTTAGACGACGCTGCTCAGATCGAGGGGCTTCCGCGTGTGTGTGTCTGCGGTTTCTTAAACCTCTTTCACTTTTTTTTTTTTTGCGTAGGATTTAAGCGGTTGAGTGCGGGATTGAATGGCGGACCGCTTACACGCACGACGCGACGCGTGTTGTGAAACTTCAACGGCAGCTGCGCGGATTCGGAGCGTGGGAACACGTCGACGACGGAGTGTATCTTCGGTGACCTCCCCGAAGATATTGCGTGTGTGATTGCTGAGATCACACGTGTAGGGTTTGACGTGCGCATACTATTGCACGGGCCGAAGCGTCTTGTGGGACTGAAGTGAGCTCCTGATTGATGTCGATTACCCGCCTGCTTTTTAATTTTTTTTTTTTCCGTAACGCACTCTCCCATCCTTCGAGACTTTTCGAGTTCACGTCAGCGGTCTTGTGTGTAGCGTTCTATCTGAAAAGGTCGCGGTTTTCGCGTGTGAACTCGGGGTGAACCCGAGATTTTTGGCTATGAGTCGCGAACCTTCTCACACGGGCCATGTGTCGGGATCCGGCATCCTGACCTCGGACTCGGGGGTTGACCGTTTTAAGCTTGGTTGCAGTTCAGAAAATTTAATATGCGGCACTGTATCGCAGTGCGCCAAAATAGAAAAAAAGGAACAGACCCAGGGTAAAAAAAAAAAATGATTTCAAATAGAAATATGAATTTTCGTTTTGAACAGCTAGTTCGGTCCTATACATACCTGTTTATAACTAGCGCAGAGTACAGCCGTGAGTTAATGACATCCTATAGCTGAAATGGGAGGAATTGGCGGACTGGCCGGGACACGTAATTGGAGTAGAGACAAAATCGATGGTTCGTTATGGCTAGCAGAGTAGATGCAAGGAGTGAAAAGACGTAGCACGGGGCGCGGCGGAGACTCAAGGTGGTATGGACGAGATCAGAAAATTTGCTAGTGTTTAGGGTGGGTACAGCTGGCGTTGGTCGTAGCCAACGGGTGAGGTATAGGCGCGTTTCGAGAGTCACTGTTTTAATGTCGCATACCCCGGTCACACGGTCATTTCGAACCTAATGGGCACTGACCTCCCTTGGATGTCCTGGGGACGTTTGAGACGTCCTGCGGACGTCCAGTGGAGTTTTAGTGCCCACCAGGAAGGCCCTTGAACCGATAGTCTATCGACTCAAAGGCCAATCGAACGCTGATATATACGGGTGGCTGCGATGGCCATTGATTCGATAGTCTATCGAGATCGAGGGCCTTTGAGCGGGGGCTGCGCGCACTCTCGGACGCGTAGCGCACACACAAAGCGCTGGGGCATAAAATCACCGTATTATCATCTCTCAGAAACATGGAACTTTAACATGTGCAACCAATCTTGGAGAGGAGAAAGAAAACGGACCAGACTGCAAAACACTGCAGCAAGCTTAATACCACTGTTGCCAGCGATACAAAAACAACCTCCACCAGCATCCACAAAAGTGCACGAATGCTACTACAGCTTGTCCAAGACAACGAAGTTCATTTCATGAGTGATTAATATTACTCTAACGAATAAGCATTTTGTTTTGAGCTTTTCAGGTTTAACTTGGAAGCCATTGCTAGCATACGTGCAAAATCATTGGCGGCGACGGTGGCGCCACAACGCCTTGGTGTGAGACGGTGGAAACTCTCGACGGCGATTGAGTTAACCGTGTACCAACGGCACAACTCTTTCGAGTTTCGACTGCGATTGAGAATCTCGAAGGCTCTCGACTCCATAGCCTTGGAAAGTGCCCGTGTGACAAGGGTATTTTTCTACGAACCTATTTGTACGACAGCATAGCTTAGTGTTCTGCATTATTGCGAGACCAATTAGCGACATCGATTCTTCTTGTGCGCACCTTTGTACCTTTTAGTTGTTAGCGTCGTTCTTCTCGGCAATTACAGCGCTGCTGTGCTCGTTATCCTATCGCCCGTCTTCCGACGCGCGTGTACTCCTTTAGGTGCACACCAGGAAACGCCGTGAACCGGTAAACGATTCTTCGTGAAAAGGGAATCGCGATCTCAACGCCGGCACTGCAAGCGCGTTGGTCGCTCAAAGAAAAAAAAAAGCGTTTCGAACGAGGAAGGGCGAGGGAAAACAAAGATAAAGAAAAGAGAGAGAAAGGAGGAAGATGGGAGAGGAGTGGTCACTTTGAGCAGTGCAGTTACACAGCGGCCGGGTGCAAAAACAACTCGAGCGTCGAGCGCGCGGTATCCACGAGACCGCGAAAACAACGCTTAGAAGTATACAAAGAGGGACGCGAGTGAAAAAAACAACTAAAAACAAAAAAGGACAAAACGCACGGGAAGGGGGTGTACAGCGGCGACATAATGGCATGCGCGCGCGACCAAAGTGGGGACGGCCGACGGGCAGTTCGCAGCTGGGCGAAGACGTAGCAGGAAGAAGAAACACAGTCGCGCGGCACGGCGTCATTTTCTCCGGCCGTTTTGCTTCGCTCGGCCCTCTGTTGCACACTAGCTCTCTGTCTCTCTCTCTCTCTCTTCGTGTTCTCTCACCCGTTGCTCACCACTCCTCGTCTTGATTCCATTTGTTTTCCTGGTCTTCTAGAGCGTGAGGTTGTAAAAGGAGAAGCAAGTACAACGGTGAAGCTAAAGAAACGGGCCGCGAAATTAGTAGCGAGAAAGAGCAGGAGATGAGGAAAGAGGATAAAGGCTGAGAAGGGAGAGGAGGAAAAGAGAAGGGACGCTGATGAGGAGGAAGAGCTGGGAGCATGACGAGAGCGCGCGCGCGCCTGCACAATCTCAGCATCTGGCGGGCGGAATGTGTAAACAGGCGCGCTCAGGGGAGGCAGGCAGCAGCAAGGGTGCTATAAGCGCGATGGATCGTCTCGTCTCGTCCCGGATCGTCTCGTCTCCGTCTCCTGGATCGTCTCCGGAATGGACTCTTTTTTTTTTCCCTCTCTCTTCGGCAAGACAGAGGGAGCAGCGCAATCTCGCGGCAGACGACGACGCCTGTTCCTCGCATTCCAGAGGAGGGGTTTCGTGTGTACTGTGCGCTCTCATTGACTCTTCTTTCTTTCTTTCTTTCTTTCTTTCTTTCTTTCTTTCTTTCTTTCTTTCTTTCTTTCTTTCTTTCTTTCTTTCTTTCTTTCTTTCTTTCTCTTCCTTTCTTTCTTCCTTTCTTTCTTTCTTTCTTTCTACTTCTTCGCCCTGTCCTCCTTCTCAGTCTGACGTTTTATTGTTTGTTTTTATTTCGAGCCCATTTCGGGGCGACAGAGATGTGATCCTCGGCACTTCCTCACAGACGGCGTCCCAAACGAGCGAGGAGGGGAAGTGCGCAAGATGTTTCTGTCTCTTAGACAGCTGTCTAGCAGAGAAAGAGTTCTCTGGGTAGGGCTTCGCTAGATGGAGAGAGGACAGCGGAGGCATTTTCGGCTGTGTTTCCCCATCATGAAGTTCCATATGTGTGTAGGTCCGCCTGAAAACGCGTACATATACAGGCGCGCCCAGAATAATACGGGGCAATAGCTTCTTGTGTTTTATATCCTTTCCCACGCACTATGTAGGGAGGAAGTTAGGGGATTTGTTGCGTTTGCTTGGGCAAGTGCAGCAACGAAACTTGCTTGCCTGACAACAGAAAAAAGAAAAGAAAAACATAATTCTTCTCTACGCAGCGCTTGGGATGAGTTCGGTTGCCGAATTATGTTTCGTGTTTCTTTTTTTTTTTTTTGAAGAACCTGCACTGGCCCAGTGATAGCAGCTCCAAAATGTGCAGGCCGGCAGTCCCAAATTCTGTATTCGTGACGAAGGTCCCCGAAGTTTTGCAGTGGCCGCTAGAAATACATAAAGTGAATGGTAATTTACTTGCGCTCAGTTGCGAACGACCAAAGAGTTCGTAAGCTTTTCGCGGCTATTCAGCACCCTTGTTGAGAAAGTGAATTTAACTTCAAGCATACCCTGATTGTGACTGAATTCAGGCACACCTCTACCTCTGCCTTTGTGAACGACTTTCTGCAGGCCTTGGCTCGATTTCTGCACTCGAGTGGAAGCGCTGCGATGGAACGACCTTTAAAGGCATTCGCCTCTGTTAAGCAGCAACATATAGTTCAGTTTGCCTCTTCAGAGCTCATGGCAGAAAAAAAACTTACCCCGAAAAGTCCGTTGTGAAAGTATTACGGAATTACAAGTGTGGTTCAGTATTTTGCAGATTGATGAGCGATAAGCGATGGAGGAGAGAAAGTAAACCCGACAAGGCTGCGGGTGTAGTGTGGTGATCTTTTTAGGACTTGTATATCTCCTCTGTTCGTACTCGGACACAGTCTCCGAAGCCCGGCAGCTACACGGCACCCTTTATTGCTGCGAAAAATATTAAACAAATTAAAGGAGTGCTTGATTGTTGAGATGAAACAACAGCAGACAACAGACTAAGCCTTCAAACGCCGTCTGCAACTGTGATTGGACTCTTGCTGAAAGATGACTGGATGGTCTGCGTCTCTCTGTACCGGAAGTCCGATGAAATGCACTCGTCGGTCGAGCTGGGGTTGCTAATGACGTGGTGGATGTAGGCCGTGATGGAGAACGTGGGCTGCCTTCGTAGGGAACGAGATGCCTCATCGTTAACGACTAAGTACCGGGGGAAAATGCATAGTTCTGAGAACGAGTTGGGCCAATCTACGTTGCGGCGGTCGGGGGCACACTGCGTATGCTGCTCAGCTTCGTGATTACTAAACGGCGTTAATTTTGTAAGCATCGCTCTAATGAAGGGTCTAGAGGGCCTTCCTCGTACTTAGAGCTTGACAGCTCTGCCGTGCAGTCTGATGTGACGAGTTACATCATCGATCGGAAAGTTTTGGCGTGGTCGAAATTTCCTGGTTCTGAAATCTGAATTTGACTCGAGAGACGGATCACTTACCCAGCGTTAGTATATGATTACTGATTTGATCGACTTAGTTAAAATTGGGCAGCTAATGTAGCGTGAGCTACATTGGCCACAGTCTCGCCGTTTCGCGTGCTCCCTCCGTCGACCATACTGCGCATGCGCGAGGAGCGAGTGACGTCACTGTGCACAGCTGGCGCGCCTCGCCGCGCGCGCTCGCCGCTGCCGCTGCTGTCGCCGGCGCACAGCCACGTGACGTCACTGCTCACGCTACGTGTATCCTGGCGTAGCAGAGCTAAGCCACTGCCAACTTTTTTTTTTTCTATCGTGTTGTTATGGTTGCCCGTTGCAGGAGCCTTTGTTGAATCTTGTTATAACGAAGGGGACCGGCGATTGCTTCGTTATGGCCCGTGTTGACAGGGCTTCCAAGGGCAGTCGTCATCTTTTCGTTATATTCGTTATTTAGTTATAAACCGTTTCATTATGAAGAGGTTCGACTGTATACAGAGAACGGCACGGGCTCATAAACGGTTTTTCGCCCCTCTACAACGATTCGTTGTTGTGGAGACTGTGTCGGCGACATTTTCCGCGCCAAAAACACTCGGTACAAGCAATCAAAAACAAGCAAGCAGTCGCCTAACAACAGTGAATAAATAAATAGGCAAATTTCCGAAAGCCGTTATACGCAAATTCTCTCAGTATGTACCACTTGTTGCTTTTAAAAAGAAAAGGAAAACAAATACGTGTCGGCGTGATCTGTCAACGGCAGAATTAGAAAAAAAAAAAGATATATGGGACGAATGACCATTCGTCTTTGAGGCGGCTGCGCCGTAGTGCTTTGGTTTAACATGAACTTTGCATTTTGAGCAATCGTCGCTCCATTAGTCAGCGCTGCCATGGCAGCTAATGGACCGGAACGCGCAAGAGCGACGCGAGTCCGTTTTTCTTATTGATGGTCGACCTCGTGGGATCAAGAAATGTCTGCCGCAGAATTGAAGATTTTTTTTTTTTTTTTGGAAGGACAGTCAATGAATTGTAACATAAGGGAGGAGAATAAAAAGAAGCACTCAAACGCGTTGGGTTTGTTCGAGCAGCAAAACAAAGTGTCGTTTATATCTGATTGAAAGTAAACACAGGAACCACGTTCGGAGTATCGGGTGACAGCTGCGTTCCTATTATCAATATTTTTGTTGTTGTTGTAGAGGCTGTCAAATTTGATGAGCTTCACGACAAACATTACTTCGGGCAAAGGAAGAAAATGCTACGGCTTTTGTCAGGACCATTGCCGCGTTTTTATCCGCTTGGATGAAACAATGCGCAAATAAAAAGGAACTAAATTGGTAAATGGGTTTTTGAAGAAATTAAATGGCGCAGTATCTGTCTCACGTATCTCGGCGGACACCCGAACCGCGCCGTAAGGGAAGGCAGGAAGGTGGGAGTGAAAGAAGAAAGAGAGAAAGAGGTGCCGTAGTGGAGGTCTCCGGAATAATTTCAACCACCTGAGGATCTTTAACGTGCACTGAAATCGCACAGCACACAGGCGCCTTTTGCGTTTCGCCTTCATCGAAACGCGGCCGCCGCGGTCGGGTTCGAACTCGGCTAATCCGGCTCGGTAGACGAGCGCCTTAACCGCCGAGTCACCGCGGCGGGTTAGAAGGAAACTCCCAGGCACCGTTTTACTAATAAGCTGCGTCGGTTCGCCACAGGGCTGCAATATCCTCGAGCCTCGCGGTTGGCTCCCGGTTATTTATAAACCATTACTGGCTATCATGTGGCTAGTGTGACCACGTCGCACCAACGGCAATACAGGACGTACTACGTCCGCCGCTTATGGACGAGGGTGGCGCTGGTGAACTCTCAATGTTGGGTCACACGAAACTTGAATATCGCCGAAGGCGAAAGGTTTGACAGCCGTCGCCGTAGCTCAGTTGGTAGAGCACCGGACACCTGACGTGTAATTCGGAGATCGGCATGGGTTCGCGGTTCCCACCGGCTTCATGTGGTTGTTTTTTCTTCTGCTTTTCTAATCATCTTTAGGCGGTAAAATATTTACTAATAATCTCCATTGATCAACTCCACAAATAAAAAAAATCCCCTAGGCTCATATACACACACACACACACACACACACACACACACACACACACACACACACACGTTTCGGACAGAGCCTGTTCTCCTCCTCGTTCCTTAACGTCACGCGTACCCTTTTCCTTCATTCTTGTGTGTGTGTGTGTTTTTACTAGCCGCTCTGATGTTTTCCTGGGTGATTAAAAGTTGTCGCTCAGTTTAAACCGAAAACCACTACAAACTTCTTTTTCGGCTTTAAGATCTCAGCAGTGCGCACGAACTGAATAGAGCCGTGCATGAACTTCTTGCCCAGAACACTTGCATATGAGCTCGTTAGCCAAGCACTCCCGGAATTCCCCTCAAGTCCTACGCTACGCTTCATAATAACCCAGCCGACTCTGCGGATGGGTCATGGAGACCGCGTGTACGGGAACACACACTCGCGCCCGCTATTCGGGACGGCAGCTGAGCGAACCGCTCTGATGACGCTCTAATTATGGCACGCGATTTCGCGCGTTCTGCACGCGCTTGCGCGGAGTCGTTTAACGCTAAGCGTCGAAATATAAGGTCGTTGGAAAGTCTTTCTGAAACGGCACTTCTAAAGCGGCACTGATAGGACGCGGTTCGCGTCATCTGGTTGATCGCGGTCCCTAAGGATGTTACGATGCACCGCAAAAGTTGTGTGAGGGCTGGCCTGCGGTAGAGAGTGTACGGAAGAGCTTGTAGTTAAAGCGCCGAATTGTTGTTCCTGTGTGAGTATTTCATTCACTGCATTTGACGACGAGAATACCGGATTCGACACTGGATTGGGCGCCTTACGCAAAATATAGTTTGTCAAACGCTATTCTGGCACGTCAGTCTAACCTAGCGTTTAACTGACACTGAAATACGGACGACCCGTCTTGGTGCTTGACTTTTCTGAAGGAAGCTAAAGGGGCTCTGAAAGGGGCTCTAATAAAAGTCGCGGCATGCCTGGGATGTTAAAGCACGCTGCTTCACCAATATTGTCCACGAAGAATTTTTTGAATTCGCTTTGTGGAAGCTGAGTTATCTGTAGTCAAAATTTGGATTTCAGCGTCTTCGCGCGTTTCCCTCTGCTCTCGTCACTTTCTGCACGTTGGAAGGTCAGCGCTCCTCCGCAGGCTCCACCTCCGGGGGCGGAGCTTCCTGACCCACCGTAGCTACGCCGCTTATTGGCCACGGCCATGGTAGCGGCCTGACGTCTGAAACAATCTAACCAATAGACATCTCCCAACTTGCATACACAGGCGCGAGAGACGGAGTAGGTTGTGAGCATGAAAATTTCGCCTGGAAGGGCTTGAACTTTCGCGCATGATTGTGGGTTCTCTGCTGCCTGTAGTAGTGCATAATTTGGCTCAAGTTTTCATGACAGCACAGTGCAGTGATTGAGCGAGTTGATGTGCTCTCCTCGGAAGGTGTTTCAGAGCCCCTTGAAGACAAGCGGAGCTATTTTAGACAAAAAAAAAAAGAAGCAAACTGTGAAAGCATTGTCCACTTACGAGACTTATTTCTAAGGCATGCTTACGTTTTATGCGCAGGTTCTCACGTCGGCTTCCAACGATTGCTGCTGAGCGCCCTCGCCACAGAGGTTCCGGAAACTTCTGGTGACGCGACGGGTAAGTTCAACGCCGCGAGAGACGGAGTAGGTTGTGAGCATGAAAATTTCGCCTGGAAGGGCTTGAACTTTCGCGCATGATTGTGGGTTCTCTGCTGCCTGTAGTAGTGCATAATTTGGCTCAAGTTTTCATGACAGCACAGTGCAGTGATTGAGCGAGTTGATGTGCTCTCCTCGGAAGGTGTTTCAGAGCCCCTTGAAGACAAGCGGAGCTATTTTAGACAAAAAAAAAAGAAGCAAACTGTGAAAGCATTGTCCACTTACGAGACTTATTTCTAAGGCATGCTTACGTTTTATGCGCAGGTTCTCACGTCGGCTTCCAACGATTGCTGCTGAGCGCCCTCGCCACAGAGGTTCCGGAAACTTCTGGTGACGCGACGGGTAAGTTCAACGCCGGTCGGGCTAAATGGTTGCCTTTTTTTCGCTTGATGAGAGTCCTATACGCATAGATATGTGATGGTCGATCGTTGCTGCCTCACTCTAGTCGGATTAAACTCAAGAACGAAGCGGCTTTTCCCAGTCAGAGGACCGCCTTCCAGCCAATGGCGTCGGCCGATTAACTCATGAACCTGTTAGCGTGACAGTGCCACCATGGAGGGAGGGTACTATGCCCTTTCATCTGCCACTGCTTGAATTGTTGCGGGCTCATGAGAGTCGGCCGACGCCTTCGGCTGGAAGGGGGCCCTCTGAAGGGCAAACGCCGCTTTTTTTCTTGAGCTGTCGCTTGAAGATGCCGTGAGGCGGTATATGCGCATGTTTCCTTCAATTGCGTTTCAGTTACAGCTTTCACTCTAGTTCTATTCTGATATTAATCCTCATGATTTTTGCCAGCGTCATTTCGTTACTTCCACTATACCGTGCACATTCGGTGCAAAAAAGCTATATTAATCGCCGCATCACCAAAATGTTGCATAGTTTTGCTGTTGAGTATCCTCTAGCAACGGTGTTAGGGAATAGTGTATACTCAACCGTCGGCGAATTAGAGTTATGTTTCGATTGCGGGTAAAAGACAAGCCTAGTTCAGCGCCTCGACCACTTCAGAAGGCTGTACGTTGAACCAAGGAGCTTAACCACATGGCTGTTGTTCGCGGTTTCAGGCGGCCGCTTATAACCGGCCCGCACACCTCAGCGCCATCGCGCGGTTTGTTCAAGCGCCATGAAGCAGCCGAGCGCACGCTTCTCTGGCCACTAAGTCGCGGACAAGCGGATTTAGCGGAGGCTTAAGGGGCGCCGCCGTGGGCGTACACGTGGTGTCTTCCGCGTAATCCGTGTGTATACGAAGGGTATAGTTTGGAAATTGAAATGCGTTGTTGGGTGGACTACCTGCTGAACCCGGGAAAACTTGCGGCGCAGCGGCGCAAAGGATTAAAGACTACGTGGCACTCAGCAAATGCACCCGGTTATGTTGACTGTTTTCGTCCGAGGCTGTTCGTACCGTTCCGTTGTGTACTTCGACACCTTCGGTTCTCGCTTGCAATAGAAGAGTGGTTTGGGTCTCTTCGCTTGGCCCGGGATTCTCAGCTCCGTGAATAATTCGCCGCATGCACTTATAGGGCTAGCAGGCGCTATAGCAGTCGGCTTCGAATAAGAAATATCATGCATTTTAACGGCCAGCGTTTAATCGGGTGGATTGGTTAGTTGTGGCGGTTTGCATGCACGACGGGCAAAGAACAGGGTGTTACTGTGCTCTTTGCATTAGGAAGTTGCTAGCGAATGAGGACAACTACGGTCGGTGTCTCGTCAAGATAGACGACGCACCATGCGCGAATGCAGGAATTGTGTCCTTTTAGTATAGTGCACACAGGTGTCCTTAATTGCAAAATTGTCGTCTGGATCGCCAGAGATTGACGGGACAAAAAAAATTGATCTGCGACTAAATATCGGTCGATTATTTGGACGACTCGTAAAATGATTCGTAAGGAAGATTTGGAAGTAGGCGCAAGGAAAGGAACAATGGAAAACAGGTAAAAGCAGGAAGACGGGAAGAAAGAAGTGAGAGGAAAAAAATGAAGTATTTAAATAACTATGCTGTTGCTGCTGCTGCTGTTGTTGTTCAAAATGGTTATTTTCAACAAATGTTTATTGTTCAAATTGGATGGGAACGCTGTGGGTCCCTTTTTTAGGGTTTCATTGGTCGAAGCTATAGCCACGGTGGCTCTCTTGGCCCTCAGGGCCTGCGTTGAGTAATGCTGCCTCCCACTGGTTAGGGTTTTTGGAAGGAATGGGGGCTATGGCCTTGTATTTCTGGCAGGCCCAGTGCATGTGGTAGAGATACGTCACTTCTCCACAGTGGCGGCATACCTGTGCAGTACTGGGCACGAAGGTGTGTAGTGATTTAGGGGTGCGAAAGGTGTTGGCGTAAGTATAGACTCTGTATTCATTCCTTTGCTTCCTTCGCTTCTTTCTTCCGTTGCAAAGCCTTTGCGACGAAAGACATGAATACGGGCACGGCTAATTATTGCAACGCGCGGCGTATACAAATTAATCTGGATTGCTTTTCTACCCGCACCTTGAATCTGTGCACACCGACTGACAGGAGTAAAGCAGCTGATCTCGGCATCTGAAGAGTCCCGTTAGAAACAGCGTCGCTGCAGCCAGCACTGCCTTTGGCGCCCACGTCACCGCACAGTTGCTGCAGGCCCCTCTCACCTAAGAACGCTACTTTGGACTCGATTTATTCCACCGCCTGAGTAGCTTAAGCCCGCACCAAGCTTTCGTGCGGTCACTTTCTAGACCGAGGTTAGCAGGTTCCAGGCGGTGGCGCATCTGTGAGGAATCAAGGAAGTCACTTGTGCATTCTGCAATTTTTCTTTCCCCATTGTAACCATACTTTCAGTCCTCCTGAGGAGCTCATTTGAATGCATCAGATGGTGAGGCAGTTACGTGACTGTCACGCCATTCGTCTCCCCACTTGACTGCCGCTCCATATTGATACGTTATGGTACACTCAGCAAATTTCAGAATTTTGTACCACAGAGACTCACGGATTTTGTTATGTGGGCTCTAAAAGGATATACGGGAATGATAGAATTAAAGAGCCATCGTTTCCAGACCGTTTCACTTTTCTAACAAGTGAACAGGCACGCCGGTATGCTAGACCTCTATAGCACGTGACGGTTTCGGGTTTTGGGTTGCGTCGAGACCGTCGAGACTCTCTCTACAACTGGTGGGTCACTGGAATGAGATTCAAAAGAGCACGTAACAGAAATTGGAATTTCAACAACGCAGCGAGCTATGGAAAGGGAAATGAGAACTGTAACGTGAAAGACTGGAAGAGGGCAGGGTGGGTCAGGGGTCAAACGCGGGTTGATGACATCCTAGTCGAAGCGGGGTGTGGCAGAAGGTTAGGTGGGCGGATGAGATTAAGAAGTTTGCGGGGATACAGTGGCCGCAGCTGGCAAAGGACAGGGTTAATTGGAGAGACATTGGAGAGGCCTGTGCCCTGCAGTGGGTGGAGTCAGGCTGATGATGATGATGATGATGAAAACTTCCGCAAACATACAAATGGCAAGATCCTGTCTATAATACGTGCGGACATGAGGAAACCAGTTTTTTCAATGAGGAGAGAAACAAAAAACAAAGTTGAAGTTGAATAGAGAAGGCCGGTTGTACAGGTGAACCAGAGCGAAGCAGAGAAGGAAAGGATTGGAGTCTGGGCGCACTTGTCGCTTTGTTGGCGCTGCTCCGAGGTTGGAGAAAGAAACATTGAAAACGAAAGTTCAAAGAAAGCGCTGCGTACCTCCGCGTCACTTCCCTCTGCGCGCTTCGCAGATTCTTTATAAACGGGTAAGCAGGAAGTAAAGTTTAAAGGCGTTCATGCAAAGACGACAGGGACGCTTTAGACGGGGCATACACAGTGGACGTTGAGTTACTGTAACACGCGACTTTTGCCTCTATTCGAGGGGCTTGCTTCAGCGTTGAATTAACGTTCTTTTTAAGCGCATTAGTTAGCCGGGCTAAGTTTGCTTTGAAGTTTCCTCCGAAAAGTTCGCCCGCGCCGCCAACGGCGGTGGCGTCTGCACTGGGGTTCCTTTCTGTCTTTTTTTTTTTTTTTCGACGACGGCCCCCCAGGGGCTCGTACCGTGTTTACCTCCGGGCTTTGCGTTTCTTTGTGTTGCCATCGGCGAAGTATTTTCTTTGCCCAAGCAGCGAGCCATGCGGACGACGCCATTGTTTGTTGTTCCGCCGTTGGGGAACGCACGAGCAGTTTCCAGTGTTTCTACTTCCTCTAAACAGCCCAAGCGTGCGCAGCTGGGCTTAATTTTTTTTTTGTCGCTATATTGCCCACATAAGTACCGTACAATCTTGTGCCCTGTCGTAAGTGCGGTAAAATCTGGTGGGGGTTGGTTTATAAGAATACTCGCCCTCCCATAGTGAGCGTTTGCAACTAGCTTGGTTGGATTTCGGGCTTTAAACGCGAATGTCTACAATGCAGGATGTCTACTATACTCACACACACTGCATAAAGAATTTGTGCGTGCGTGCGTGCGCACGAAAGCTTTTGGATTGCAGTGGCGAAGAAGGCGTTAACTGAAACTTGAAAGCCATCCAACGAATTCGCACGGTCCAAAGCAACACTCAAAACACGAATACGTCTATATAAGGGAGTAAAGTTGTCCTCTAGCGCACTCTTTTCTAGAAAATAGTGTGGACTAGAGGACACTTTACTCCCTTTTTTACTCCTTTCTGTTTGGAGTGTTCCGTTTTAAATCCCCCTCCCCCCTCGGGTATTTTTAACGTGCAGTGAGATCTCAGTGCAGGATAGTTTCTGCATTTCGCTGCCGTCATCTAAATGCAGCCAGCCGTCGTGGCCGCGAGAGCCGCAAAATCGTGCTCAGCAGCTGATCTCCTCATCCGTCCTCCGCAGCGGTTGAGAATCACCAGTTATGTGTCGGTCGTCGCTTAAGCGTAACATTGTTACTCTTCGGCAGTAAGGCTGTTTCGCTAAATGCTTAGCGAATCCGAACTGTTGAGTACGCGGTCACGAAGTATACACTTGTGGCAATGGCAGCCAGCCGCCCCTCGATGCGAGGGTTCGTACTTTGCCTCGAGCGTTGAAACTCCTTCGCACGTAAACGAAGTTGAAGTATACAAACCCACAGTTTACTCACGCAGAAAAGAATAACATGCGGAGACGCCAGCGCTTGTCGGCTCTCTCTCAGTGCCGGCGGAGAGGGATCTCCGCTGTCTCCCTCCGCACCGATCCGAGTTCTCAAACCTCATCTCGACCATCTTGCGCAAGACCTGTCGAAATGCGAACGGCTCAAGCTCCTCACTACTCATCGCTGTCTTTCGTCGAGAGCACGGATGGATATCCCTGCCATTGGGCACAATTCATAACTGCGGCGTCGGTTGCGCCACTTCGCGTAGGGGTTAAGGAGGAGTGAGGTGGGAGAGATGGGGGAGGAAAGGGCGGGGGGGGGGGGGGGGGGGGGGCTGTTTCCTGACCTGGCCAGCTCGTTTACGTTTCGGTCTGCCAGCGAGCCCTCCCAGAGCATCGGCCGATCCCGCGGCGGTCGGTGTGCTATAGGGCCCGGCTTGTTTGCATTTCTGGCATTCTTCGCGCAGCGTCTCGCGCACCATGCTGTTTGGAGAAAGATGGCGACGACTGCGGGGAGAGAGAGAGAGAGAGGGCGAAAATATGAAGAGCGGGGGCGTTACTCGTGCGAGGCTGGCTGTGACCGGTGCCGCCCCCTCTCCTCCTCCTCCGCACGTCGCTGCTATACCCACACTCGTCCGCTTGTGTACACAGGAGTCTGGCGCTGGCGAAAGTATCCGCGCGTGCAGTCGAGTGAGGGACGGCTCTCGAGGAGTGCTGGTGCCTTATGCCGCTCGGCTTGGCTCGCTGGCTGAGTGCCCCTCGGAGGAGTGTTTGTCCAAGGGGAAGGGCGACCGGGAGGATGGAGATGAGATGGGAGCAGTGGCCGCAGGTCTAGGAGAAGAAGGTAGTGTTGGGGAGATGCGCATTAAAGATGGGGGAGGCGCACTGGGGCAGTGCGCGCTAGAGATACGGCGGCCCACCGTTTGTGGCATTAACGTCAGGTTTATGACTGGTACGTATAACACCGAACTGCCCGCGAGGCAGCAGTCCTGATTATTGCTGAATGAGCAAGGATCGTTCGGAGATGAGTGCGCTTTCAGCGAGCTCGAGGAGCTGGAAGTGTCTTTTTTCCTTATTTATGGATGCGTTAGTCACGTTTACGGCAAGGAATTAGGATTAATGGCTTTTGTTCGTTATGGGACACACAGCGCAACTACAACGGCAGAGTAAAATACAGGACCACTAAATGAAATCTGGCCCACAGAAGCCAGCTCTCTTTCTGCGGTTTTATGTTCAAGTCCGTCGTTAAGTCGTGCTGTGGGCCATGTCATTGCACCAAAGCAGACAAAGGGGAGGTGGAAGTAGTTATTGTAGTTAGTGCAATTGTAACTAGTACAGTTAAGCATGGTGGGTATAACAGTGGGCGTTAGCGACGCTCACTTGACGTTGCTCTCCTAGCTGTGTGGTTAACGATGGTTAAATTCCATCCAGAGCTAGCAAAATGTTGATCTCGGGTGATTGAAAGTTCATGCAGCACCGTATTAAAACAACAAACGCTGTCTAAAAAAATAAGGGAAACGCACTGACGACGGAAACCTGGAGGGGCGGCCATCATCGTTTCCTGCCGTTGCTGCAGGCCTCTCAAGAGCATCGACAAATTACTACGGACGGGGACAGGAATGAATTGCGCCACGTCTGTAAAGAACAGGGGATTGCCTGTTGTTCGTCCAGCGCAAAGCTGGAAAGCTAAACAACGCGCCAGCTAAACTGCTTTTGTCTCCGAGCTGTCAAATACTTGCAGACATTTCACTGAGCGCTTTATGTTTCTCGGAACAAAAAAAAAAAAATTAAAATGCAAAGTAGCCCCCATTTAACCGCTCCACAGCTCGCAAGCTCGGTGCTCAGGTACTTTCGCTCGTGCTCTGAAAGGATAGGAAAGGAAAAAAATAAACGAAAACGAAAGGAGAAGAAGAGCGCGAACAAAGAAAGAAGGGCAAAGAAAGAAGAGAAATTTCCCTCATATCTTGAAACGCTCCGCGTGTAACACTGCGACCACACGTGGCAGTGCCCGCGGGCGCACCTGCTGCAGGCGTCGAGTGCCTCCTTTTTTAATGGCTATTTATCGAAGCTTACTCCTATAGTGCAAGGCTAGGCTGCTACTTTCGCCGGGAAGCACGAATGCCTCTTTCTTTTTTTTTTTTTTTTTTGCCGAGCTGTTTTTTGTATACGCCGCTGTCAGTGGCAGCGCCCTGTAAAAAAACTACTCTCTCTCTGAGCTACATACGGTTCAGGAGCCGATTTATCTTCATGAAGTGATGGAGCGATAGCTGTTGGAGAGCGTTTGGCGTAGTTTGCCGTAGCGGTAAAACTCTCGACCTCTCCCCTGGCTTCAAATAGAATGCTGTCCGTTGGTTGACGGCGCGCTGCTTTACCATTGAGCTGTTAAAGAGATAGGGAGATCACCAATCAAGAGTCATTTACTTGTTAAGTTTCATTTAGCAGCTTAATTAATTAATTCGTAGATACTGCAGTAAAAAAATGACTTCAACATGGCCATACGGGCGATTACTGCAGTCAGTGAGCGTCAATTTGGACAGAGATTGACAAAAGGTTGACAAAAATCCCGGCTCAAGCGGGTAAGCAGACACACATCGTTTGCCGAGAATTGTTCGATATTTCGTTAAGCTATTGGGAAAGTAGGCAATTATTTCGTCCTTGGACGCACGTTTCTCCACACATTGCCCGTGTTATTTCGGGACGAGAAAACCCCTTTCGTTCACGCCCAACATTGATCGATTTCCCGGAGCGCAAATTAAAGTGAAGGCGTACTGTTGGGTCCGCTGGCGGAGCCGCTATTTCGAGTCGGGATCCGGGCGCTGGCCTCATTACTGTGCGTGTCGCTCTCTATATATGCGCCTCCGAAATCCCGCTCTTTCCTACCTTTACACTTTTCCGCAAGAGGAAAATACAGCAGTAAGCAGGAACTGTGTGCGTCGAAACATTTTTCTTGAAGTCGATTTGTTTTTGCGATCTGTACGCTCTCATAGCATCCTCGATCGCCCGCACCGGTGCGCACCGGGGCGCCTTGGTGCGCACCTTCCATCCTCGATCAACTGCACCGGTGCGCACCCGCAGTCCTCGATCACCGGAAGCGCACCCTACCGGGTCAGTTTTTCGTTGCCCCGACTCGCACCCGGAAAATCGGCGGTTCGCAAGGGTGCAATCCCGGCAAGCTTTGCGGGACGCGTGCTGCGGACAAGCCGCCTTTACCCGTACACGGTGGCCCGTACTACCCGTACTATCCTGCTCGTGTCTGCGCACAGACTCACGCGATGGAGCAGAGAATACGGTTGGTTGCCGCCATTGATCAACTGCTCTCAAGTTCGTCTGATAGCGAAGATGACATGATAATCGACTTGATAGCCTAAACACGGCGATGAACGACCGAAAATTCGTTTATCGGGTCGTCAGGCGCCTCGCCGATACCGGAGTGAGCGTCTGTTTACATTGCACTGCATGCTTGGCATATATAGCTGCAGTGTGCATGGCCTTTGACATGTGAAATGTGTGATTTATTTGCAGTTTCGAAAGCGTGTGACCGGTGTTGCGGTTTACAATCAAATGCACGCGCCAGAAGAAAGGCACCCTAAAGGCGGCGCTGCATGCACGAGCCCCCGCGGGGTGCAGCTTGTCCTCGATGTTGACCCTCGCCGGTGCGCCACCGCCGCGGTGCGCAGGGAACCGCGCTGGTTTCGGGGCGCACCCGGTGCGAGGCGATCGAGGACGCTATCAGTTTCGTAGCAAGCTCAAGACCGCGGTGTGAATTTCGAGACACAATCAGTGCGAATAAATACGGCCATTACGTGCGGCAATCGCCGTGGGCCCGCAAATTTAAAACTTCTCTGATGCGGAACGATTCTTCTAATTGCCTCGTAAACTACAGGTGCGGCCGAAATAGTACGGAGCATGCTTTGGCGTTTAAAATTTTCTCACGCATTCCGTGGGGAAGGTATGATGGTTTCTCGGATTCATACGCGAGCGTGCACCGGCGGCATGTGCTGATATACGCGTAGAGCACTTCCTGATTTCCGCTGGTGGACGCGTGACTAGTGTCTGATCGCCGAAGCGTGCTCCGTGATATGGCCGGGGCTATATACCCGTATCAGGTAGTTCGAGTAAGTGTCGGCTGTTGTTGTTAGAGGGTCTTGCGTATTTTATTCGTTCACATTCCTTTTCTTTTCCGGATACAAAATCTTATTCTATTCGAGGAGTGCGGGGAAATTATTGGACATACTTCGGCTTGTTTGATTCTGTCCGTGATGCATTCGCGATCGGGTCGCAGTGGTTAGCTGCTTTATTCTTCCTATGAAAAAATAAGGAGGCAGATGCACACATGAAAATATGGGTGCGACTGCTTCAGAAATGCATTCCCTATGGTTTCCCAGAGAATCCTCTATATTCTTTTGGGAAATATTAAAGACTCCCAGGTGGTCGAAATTATTCACGCTCCCTCCACTTGGCACCTCTCTCTTTCTTTGTTCCTTCTCTCCTTCATGCCAGCCGACCGCGCCTTGAGGGAAGGTATGAAGGAGAGAGGGAACAAAGAAAGAAAGAGAGAGAGAGGTGCCATAGTGGAGGGAGCGGGAATAATTTCGACCACCCGGGGATCTTTACTATATTCTTCTTTCAAGTTCATGTACAAATACTGCGTGTTCTCCATCCTCCTGTTCTCCAAGTATGAAATGGATAACATGGATAAACTCATTTTCTTACCCACGCGGCCCTGTGTACGGTGCGCGCTATATGTGACCGTGTATACAGTGTACTCTTAAAGAGAGCTGAGTGACGTCACGAGTGACGTCATTGTGCTTGGACTAGTTCGTGATTAGCATCCTGACCAGTCAGCGTAGCGTGTTGTCAGACGTCACTCTGCTCTGACCAATCAGCGTTGCGCGCTGTCATGACGCCATGACTGACGTCACGCTGTTCTTTCTATTGAGCGCATCGTGTTGCACCAGGTGTGTTACCCCGGCAGTGACGCCGCGTAATCAGGTAACGTCGCCTTAACATCTATCGCTGTAAAAACGTTGCAGCAAAGCGCGGACGGAAACGAAGGTCCGAGAAAATCTGGTGCGCAAGCCGTGGAATGCAGTTTTGCTCTAAAAATTTCCGCATTTTAACACGGTCTGCCGCCTTTGAAACCTCAACTCCCTTAACGCGCTCACATCTCAATAAACTCGCCTTCGCGGCTTTTCGCAGATTGCCCACAGAAGTCCGCCCAAAGAGTAGTGATTCTCTAGTGATATTTTCTGAGGGGCGTAGCTATAGTCTCGCCCAGTGTGCTGCCAGGCCGTGTTTACCCCATTCGCGGGCTGTCTCGCTCTGTCCGAGAGTGCGTACATCTATCTATCTATCTGTCTAGTCGAGATATGGAGAGAGGAAGAGGAGAAAGGAATGGGGAGGGACAGAGGCGGGCATGTTTCGGGGTCGGCCGGCTTCCGCGGCGGCATATCCCCCGCCGACGATGATGGAGGGTCCATTGTTGCGCGCGCGCTCGCGGCGTAGTGGAGACCTTGCCAGGGGCAATTGGCGTCGGCGCCTCTATTTACGAGCGCACCAGCGCGCGCGCTCCCAGACGGAGGAGTGTTCGCGAGCGGCGCACGCGTCGGGCGCGAGCGAGACGCAAGGGCACTGGTGGCGCGAGGCTTAGCAGTATTTATTGTTGAAAAATTGGCTGACGGTTTGTCAACATGTTTGTAACTATTAATGGGACACTGAATGCAAATTGAACTTGTCCCGAATCGATCGATTCGCTGAGAACAGAGGTGTTGTAACCTTGAAAGGAAAAAAAAAAAAAAACGATATGCAGGTGTCGCCCCCACCGGCTGTTTTCGAAAGCAAATTGCGGTGACGTCAATACAGTCTGCGGATAAGCTGCACCGCCCTTCATTCCACTTCGAAAGAGACGCGAGTAAAGATGCAGCCGTTCGAAGGAGACGTGCACTCTCCCCTGCCCCCAAACAAAGAGATTACACAACAAGCGGTAAAGGCGGTAAAGATTAGGCTCTACTTTCTAGTCTTGGAGAGAGATTTGCTTCCGTAAATTTGTTGAGAAATCAACCATAAACGGAAATTATAACCGATTGCTCTTATTCGTAAATGTCTTAAAACCGCGCAGATGTATTCTGATGCGCGCAGCAGGTCACTACACCGTAGTCATTCGGTCATTTGTTGTTTGAGCAAAACGCTTCGAGAGGTATTGTGTTTGTGGGCTGCAAGGGTGGCTTTTCGAAAAACTGATTTAATAGGCATCAGGTGCTACGGAACCTTTTGGGGCCTGCCAACACTGCAACCACAATGTACTGAGAAAGAGCGGCGCATCCTCAGGCGAACTTCGGCAACAACGTGGTCAGCACGACGTACTATCAGCAACGAATGATACACGATAAAGAGAACTGAAATGCCAACACAGAAAAACCAGTATGTTAGTTCCTGGACAGAAAATAGAAGCGATGTTGATTAGCACTTCTAAAGCACAGTCAACTCGCATTCGAACTGAAATTACCCTGCTTATATATAGTAATGTCTCTCCATGCTAAGGTCTTCTCATTTTGCTCTTCGCGTTTGAGTTGTCTCGTTCGCGTTTCATTTCTTGCTGATAGTACACTATCGAGGACAAAAGTGGTATACTCCACGCGCCGGGAGTCGGCGCAACGGAAAACTGCGTTGCAACGCCATCTACAGGCGGCATCTGGGATCGAGACAGCCAATGCGTGACCGTTATTGTCAGCAGGCATGTCGCTTATCTCGTTTCAATGATTTGTGCTTTAGCTCGTCAAAATGCCGCAGTTTTCCGTTTCTCCGGCTCCAGCCGCGTGGAGCATACCACTCTTGTCCCCGATAGTACATTAGAAGTTTCTGTGCTGTTAGATACGCGATCATAATAGACGCAAACGGCATAGCGAGGGCCTTCTAACCCTTTCGCATCCCATGGGATACAGTTTACTGGTAACTACGCCATAGTGAACGAAATACCCTCCGTAGTTTCTTGAGCGCGCACGTTCTATTGTCGCTATAGGACACCGAGTCGAACCCGTGCCTTCGAGCTCATCAGTAGAACAGTTCAGGCGATAAGCTATCGCTGCTTCCGTCCTTTGCTTCTCCACGTACTCTGATCACCTTAGTAACGGAGGAACAACCGCAAGACCGCGTAAACACTGTGGTACCGCATCGGGACGGCAACATGACGCGGGCAACCTCACAGTCCACCTCAGGTAACCGTTCCATGCGGAAAACCACCACGCGGCTTCGAAACGCATGCGCTGTCAAAACACGTGTCGTTCGTTGCCGCAGATGCGGATATGCGCCGGTAACCGCGAGAACAAGCATGGGATCCCGAAGCGGATGGTGCATGTGGAGGGGATCGGCTTGCGTTCCTCCGTGCTGCTCGGCCGGAGCGGCGCGCCGCTCCTGCATCGTGCGCGTGCAACCCGATGCGCGGATCGACCGGAAGAGGTTCGAGTCTGCGCCACGTGACGACTCGGAGTGCAAAGATTCTTCCTTGGCATGCGAGACGTAAACAGGAAGTCGGTTGCCGTGAGGAATAGGGTGGCCGCGGCGGCCGCGTTGCGATGGAGGCAAAATGAGTGCAGAAGTCCCCGTGATGTCTCGGTGCGCGCTGACGGAAAGAACTCGAGGGGGTCGAAATTAATTCGGAACCATATACATTTCTTTTGTCGTCCTAGCACGCAGTGCTACTTTGGTACGTAAACTAACTAACTAACTAACTAACTAACTAACTAACTAACTAACTAACTAACTAACTAACTAACTAACTAACTAACTAACTAACTAACTAACTAACTAAGTAATACACCAACTAATAAACCAACTAATAAACCAACTAACTAACTAATGAACCAACTAACTAACTAATGAACCAACTAATAAACTAATGAACCAACTAATAAACTAATGAACCAACTAATAAACTAATAAACTAACTAACTAATAAACTAACTAACTAAATAAATAAATCAGCACTGCGAATTGAACGGCTATGGCGCTGTTCGTCTAAGAAAGGAGGAAGAGTTGGGATGTTTACAGTGCTACCCGCATGAATTATGAACGAAGTTGAACAATATCAGGCGTATACTGTTCATGTTGTGTGTTATGTGAGATATACCGCAGCCGACACGGGGCCAACAAAGTGCAGCGCGGCAGCGTCCGAGGATAGCAATAAGAAAGGTGAGGTTCCGAAGGTCCGTGTTGACGCGACGCAGGGCTGGGGCAATTATGGGATTGAGTCAGTTCACCCTGCCAAAGGAAGTCTCTTGCCGCTTTTTCATCTATGGCTAGCTGTGTCCTAACTCTGCCCTTTCAGAACTGGCGCTTTCGATAAAATGTAAGAGCAACCGCAGTAGCATTGGTCGAATGTATAGTTAAAAAGAAACTGGCAGCGTTTCCTGGCGGAATGCTTTTGTAACGGTTATATATAGAGCGTCGTTCTTTGTAACATTACACAGATCTATTGAGAGTTCTGTAGCCACTCAGTGAAGGGTGACGGAGTGTCAGAAATAATAGTGAGTAGTACAGTTTGCTGAAATCCGACGTGGTGGAGCCTCTGCAAATGCGTATACCTGCAAAGCGTGGCCTGCACAGCTCATTAGGCTTGCATCTACAAGGTCTGCGTACACTTCATGCTCTTCTCTGGGTTTTTTGACGTAAACAGCACCCATACCCAACCATTTTGGACAAAAGCATTTTTTTATGGGAAAACCGTTGATGAACTCAATTTTTTCATATGATGTTAGATTTCACTATAACAATCAATATATCCGCAGACCGGCAGACGGCAGTCTTGAATTTTTTTTCGGTTAACGTTTTTGCTATCGCCACAAGCGTTCTCTACTGGTTTTCTACGGTAGTGCTAACTGTAAGGTGAGATCGATGGAAACATGTTAAAAGAAAGACTTTGATGCATAAGAATTATCATTACGTTCAATATTTCCATAAAAGTATCTTAAATTCTCCAATTTTCAATATTTTTGCCCGAGAATGTTAGACTTGAGACACTAAAACTACGTGCGTAATAATAAAGCCAGTATTACAATCTAACAACGACTGGAGTACAATGGAATCACTGCACGGCGACTGATAAAGTTCGAAGTAACGGCCTAACGACGTGGAAGCAATGCCCTGTTCCTCGAAGGCGCCGGTATACATGCATAGCTGCTCCATGGATTCCTGCAGGAGTGCGTAGTGATTAGTGCATCACTTCACCGCTGCCGCGCTGCGGTCGTGCTGCGTTGTGCCTGGCACGTGTCACAAATAGGTTCCGCAGCTGCTGACATAACCCTCCAGTGTCATCGCTTTTCTTGTTTTGTATTTGTTTTCATTTGCCGGTTATCTGTGGGATCGGAGGTCCTTTGTGTTAGACACCTCGAGTGTACATGCATATGCGTGGTATGTTTCAGTAGACAATGCTTGCTTATCAGGCCTCATTAACGGCAACCCCCTCTCGGCTCAATAAAACAGTGTGCGGGGACTGACACGTCCTGTCGGTGCGCGGGGACCGCCTCTTGTACACGGGTGTGGCGATTCCGTTGCGTTTCATTCTAGATAATTGCCAGCTCTGTTTGTTCGGTTGTTTTCCTCAGTGTGTATGCATCAGCACAAATACTGTCAATGACTGCGCTGGCTTGTTTTCAGTTGGTCGTCATTGGAAAGGATGCGAGATGTGTTCGTTTCTTCACCGTGCCGCACCTCGCCGTGAAAAATGTGCAAGTGTCAGGACAGCCCCAGCTTTGACTTAGCATGGTTGAGGTGTCCACTGTTTCAAGCGGCCAGTTATGGTCCTTCCCTCTGGTTCAGGTGTCCACCGAGATGTGGACACCTCGCCCTCACCTCACGCTACGTATATCCTGGCATAGCAGAGCTACGCCACTGCCAATTCTTTTACAAACCGACAGGTTGGATGTTACCGGCGTTGCATTTCATGCTGCGCCTAGAACGGAAAGAAAGAATCTGAAAAAAAAAAATACACTCTCTCTGTAGTCGGATTCAAGTCAAGCAAAAAGCGGCTTTTCCCTCCCAGCCAATGGTGCCGGACGATTCTTGTGACCCTGCTAATGTGACAATGCTGGGAGTGGCAGACGGAGGGAGATATGCCCCTACCTGCATTGTCAGGGTTAGTTGCTTCCCTGCTTTGCCACGCCACTCCCTGAATTGTCACGATCAGGTTCGTGAGAACCGACCGACGCCATTGGCTGGAAGGGGATCCTTTGATGGGGAAAAGCCGCTTTGTTCTTGAGTTGTATCCGACTGTAGTCGCATTCGTTCTTTATTCTCGTTTGTCACCTCGCGTCCGTTCTTGCTTCAGTCTACCGCTCTGCACTGTAACACAAATACGCCTATATGGGAGTAAAAAGGGGGTAAACAGTCCTCTAGCGCACAACCTTTTTTAAAGGGTGTGCGTGAGAGGTTGGTTGGTTTGTGGGGTTTAACGTCCCAAAGCGACTAAGGCTATGAGAGACGCCGTAGTGGAGGGCTCCGGAAATTTCGACCCCCCGGGGTTCTTTAACGTGCACTGACATCGCACAGTACACGGGCCTCTAGAATTTCTCCTCCAAAGAAATTCCAGCCGCCGCGGCCGGGATCGAACCCGCGTCTTTTGGGACAGCAGCCGAGCACCATAGCCGCTGAGCCACCGCGGCGGCTGTGCGTGAGAGGGTAATTGGTTTGTTCATTGGAGGTTGCGGCCTAGCAGGGTGGCCCAATCCTGTTCTGCACTGAGGGAGTGCGTTGTCGTTCTGGTCACCGAGATCAGGCCGCACTCCAGGCCTGGTTGTTAAATTCCATCGACACGCGGAGTTTTTTGTTATTTTTTTTTAACCCGGTGGAGAGTTGCGCGGCACCGGGATTCGAACCCCAGTTCTCTTGCACGCGAGATGGATGTTCTACCTCTATGCCATCGCGGGTTAATTGACAGGGTTAATTGGAGAGACATGGGAGAGGCTTTAGCTTTCAGTATGCGTAGTCAGGCTGATGATGATCATGTGCGCTAGAGGACAGCTTTCACTCCCTTGTTACTACTTTTTGTCTAGAGTGAGAATTGCTTCATAGTTTGCACGTTCTAATTGGAAAGCCTGTTGCACCCGAACTTAACGGAAGTATGTTTCTTATTCTTATTTTTTGTATTCTGTTCGCACGCAAGAGCTCTTGCACGAAGAAAGTCGCCGGAATCTTTTTTTTGTTTCTTTTTCATGTTATGAGCTGTACGAAGAAAGCATGGTGCTTGAGGGGCGCGAGGTCGTGAAGCAATGCGTATAATCACTGTCGGTCAGGCAGCACGTATACTTGGCGGAATGCCTAGCCTGGACGGCTGCGTACGTGTTCGTCGTTGTGTCGCATAAATCTCAGAGCAGGAAATTGCCGAATTTAAGCGGTGGTAATTTAACGGCACACACACCCTGCCCTCTCGTCATCGTCATCATCATCAGCCTGACTACGCCCGCTGCAGGGCAAAGGCCTCTCCCATGCCTCTCCAATTAACCCCGTCCTTTGCCAGTTGCGGCCACCGTACCGCCGCAAACTTATCCCTGCCCTCTACGGCCATTCAATTACTGGTCTCTTTCACAGAGCCTAATCTTCGTCCGCACATAATAAGTTTTTCTTTTCGAGCGCAAATTTCGTCACCGGCGCGTATTCTTGGCCAGTCCTCGAGAACGAGCCATTTCTTTTCGGAGGCCAACAATAGCGACCGGACAAGCGTTTTCCTCGGCGGTTCCTTCTCAGCGAGAGCATGCATCTTGCGCAGCTGCCCCCGGCCTGCGAAGAGCGCAGTTCCAGTGCACGCGACGCAAGGCATGACCCTGCTTCGCATCCGCCGCCTTTTGTGTGCCCTTGACAGCACTGCCCAACCGGACAGGGCGAGTAAGGGGAAAAAAAAAAAAAAATCATAGACGGAGGAGGGGGCGTCGCGAACTGTGGCGGACAATAGGAAACGGATTACTCGCTTGCGCAACGACACGCTCGGGCACCGATGCACTCGCCGTCTATCTCTTGGGAAGAAAAAAATAAAAATAAAGACTATCGCCAACAACGTCCTGGGTGGGTGTAGGTGTACACACAAGAAAGGGATGGCGGCCAATTTTTTTTTTCTACCGGAGTTTTCCCTGGGCGTTTATTTCGTATATTTCTTGTCTTAGGCATATACGGGCTCCTCTTCTCTCTCTGTCAAATAAGGGGGCTGGTGTCTTGAGTCCTATTTTCGGTGTTCCTTCGGTGTTCTTCATTTCGCCACGCCGTATGGTCTGCGTTCCGCCTATCATATACTGTCTTTCGCATTGTGGTCTTTCTCTTTCTTCCTTTCTTTCTTTATCTCTTTCCTTCTTTCCTTCCTTCCTTTCTTTTTCCTTCTTTCTTTCCTCCTTCCTTCCTTCCTTCTTTCTTTTTTTCTTTCTTTCCTCCTTTCTTTCTTTCTTTCTTTCTTTCTTTCTTCCTTTCTTTCTTTCTTTCTCTCTTTCTTTCTTTCTTTCCTTCCTTCTTTCTTTCTTTCTTTCTTTCTTTCTTTCTTTCTTTCTTTCTTTCTTTCTTCCTTTCTTTCTTTCTTTCTTTCTTTCTTTCTTTCTTTCTTTCTTTCTTTCTTTGCTGCTATCGCGGACGCCAAGCTTGAGTTGGAAAGAGAAATGCCTTTGTGGTGTTACTGAACCAAGGAACCAAGCTTCGGGCTCGGACACTGCTTGCTTTTGCTTTGCACCCCTGATCCGATCAACAGCAACCAAGTTGAGTATGACGAAAGAAAAATATAAATTATACAAGCCAATGGGTCCGTCCCCATTCTT